>NW_024070185.1:65605069-65968318 GCF_014754425.2 Oryx dammah | reverse complement strand
GACCTCTTCAGGGCCTCACACTCTACGGTGACCCTAATTAGACAGGTGTGGCACACAGATATAAGGAAGACTAGTGATGGCATAGATTAGGCAGCCTCCTCAACATAGTTCCTGGATTCCCTGTACCTCCTACAGCATCACATTCACTGCACCCTCTTTTACTTACTCAGTGACCATATTCCCTACCAAGGCTGTAAGTTTCATGAAGACAAGGACGTGTCTGTCTTGTTCACTGCCCTGTTCCTAGCACAGTGAAAAGCATGACTGGTTCTCTTGAAATATTTGTTGAATAAATAAGAAAATCATATTACATGAGTAAAATGGTGGCGAAAAAAATGGGAACGTTAAATTTGGAAATGAGTAGTTCAAAATGGACCAGATTCTGATTTTTAAAAATCTGCAAGATTTTCAAGTGGAAAAGGGAATTTGTTTACTTGGGTTGCTCAATGAGCAGAATTAGCATGGTAGGGACTAGAGTACTGGACTGGAAGTCAGAACCCTGAGTTCTGAACACTGGGATTGAAAAAATAAGTAAAAGGATAGAGAATGGTAGAAGCTAAATTTCTCATAGTTGGAGTAGGAGGTTACAGATAAGGGGAAAAGAATAAAATGAACCATGTAGTTCTGAACTAGAGTCTGTGACATCAATGGAAATTCTTATTTAGCTTAACTTAGGAACTGGTGAGTAATAGTAGAAATAATATAGACTTGTATGGATACAAAGTTTAATATATTAATACATACCTTTACTCTCTAGCTCAGACAGTAAAGAATCTGCCTGCAATGCAGGAGACCTGGATTCGATCCCTGGGAGGAGAAGATCACCTAGAGAAGGGAATGGTTACCCACTCCTGTTTTCTTGCCTGGAGAATTCCATGGACAGAGGAGCCTGGTGGGCTATAGTCCATGGGTTGGCAAAGAGCTGGACACAAATGAATGACTTAATTTTTTTTTTTTTTTTTTTACTTTCTAGCACTGACAGGGCCTAAAGGCAATGACATTCCAATTTCAAAGCAATGAGCAGATTAGAGCAAATGCTGGTTTACCACTCTCCAATAAAAGGATTCAGGGATCCTTGTTGAAATAACTGACTTGACATAAAAAACAATGAAATAATGCCATGTGAAGCAACATGGATGGATGCAGAGATTATCATACTAAGTGAATTAAGTCAGAAAGAGAAAGACAAATATTATATGATATCACTTATATGTGGGATCTAAAATACAACACAAATGAACATACTATGAAACAGAAACAGACTCACAAACATAGAGAACAGACTTATGGTTGCCAAGGAGGGTGGAGGTGGGAGAGGGATGGATTAAGAGTTGAGATTAGCAGATGCAAACTCATATATATAAGATGGATAAACAGCAAAGTTTTACTATATAGCACAGGAAACTATATTTGATATCCTGTGATAAACCATAACAGAAAAGAATATGAATGGAAGAGAATATGAAAAGAATATATATATATATATATATGTACAAATGAATTACTATGCTGTATAGCAGAAGGAGTGACGCTGAAGTTGAAACTCCAGTATTTTGGTCACCTGATGCGAACAACTGACTCATTGGGAAAAGTCCCTGCTGCTGGGAAAAGTCCCTGATTGAGGGCAGAAGGAGAAAGGGGCATCAAGAGGATGAGATGGTTGGATAGCATCCCCAATACAATAGACATGAACTTGGGCAAACTTTGGGAGATGGTGAAGGAAAAGGGAAGCCTGGCGTGCTGCAGTCCAAAGGGTTGAAAAGAGTCGGACACAGCTGAGTGACTGAGCAACAACCCCAGCAGCAGAAATTAACATAAGACTGTAAGTTAGCTCTACTTCAATATGTTTTTAAAAATAATACTTACCCTTTTTACGTTACAAGGTTGGCAAAGATCAAACAAGAGAATGTTTGAAGTTCAAAAGTATGAAGTGCTCTACAAATAGATTAAGTCTCTGCTCTGTTGAGAAAAAGGAAATCTTAAAGTCCCACATCTGATGCCTGGGCCAAGATTCTGTCAATCTTAAACAAGGGTGTTTTTCCTCAAATCCCCCTAGACATCTCAGAGATAGTTTGCACTTCTCTCTGTCTCCCTGCCTGGTGATAACAGGGCTGTTAATTTGTTTTTTTAGTTGTGGTGATTTCACTTGCTACATAAATGTCAAGTTCCACTTGGGTAGAAGTTAATACATAATGTCTTCCCTTCCCTTATGAGCACAATCCTGTTACATTATCCCTTTATGCGCACATTGATTTTTTTTTTTTTTTTTTTTGCTTTTCAGTTTTAAGTGCTAAAAATAGCATATTCTACCCCACCACTTTACTGCTTTCAAGGCAATGAGAATGGTGCCTGCCATGGTGGGAGTTTAACAAATCGTCGGGAAGTTGACTGTTCTTCAAGATGGCAACAGCACTGCCAAATGGGCATTTATCAAGGGCAGCCTGACAATCCCAAATAACCATACATTTGCAGCCTTTCATTCACAATTCCCTGTAACCTTCATGCAAGCTAAATGGGAACACAAGATAGGTTTTATTATCCCTATTAAATTGAGAGGGAAAACTAAGGTACAAAACAATTAAATGCTTTTGTAAAATGCCTTGGGCTTCCCTGGTGGCTCAGTGGTAAAGAATCCACCTGTAATGCAGGAGACCCGAGTTTGGTCCTTGGGCCGAGAAGATCCCCTGGAGAAGGAAATGGCAACCCACGCCAGTCTTTTCGGCTGGAGAATCCCATGGACAGAGGAGCCTGGCGGGCTACAGCCCATGGAGTTGCAAAAGAGTTGAACCTGACTTAGAGACTAAACAATAATACAGTACTTGATCCTAGCAAGGCTGGTGCTAAACCTACAAACCTGGCTTCCTATTGGCCCAGTACTCTTACATCTTCAGACACGTTTCAATGACTCTGCCTTTCCCATCGGTTGACTGTACTCCCAATCCACTCTTGGGATCATGGCATGCAGACTTTTCAATCCTGACCAGTCTTGCTAGGAAAGGCTCTGACCTTTTTCATGGCACCTTCTCAGACAACCCAAGAGAGGCCCAAGCAAAGAAAGTGTCTCAGAACAGGAGGAAGTAACCAGGAGAGCAGGCTTGTCTCTGTTGTGAAATTTCAGTGTTGGTTCTTACAGCTGATCGGAATACTGGGCAACAAGCACCAGTGAGGGGCTTAAAATCTGCCTGAAACTGGAGGAAACTCTGAGTTAAAAAGATACGCCCTTCAAGTGTAGACAGTGACTTTCAATTCAAAAGCACTTTCGCACTGTCACCTGATTTGGTCTTGGTAATAACTCAGTGAGATGTGTGTCAGATGCGGGGTGAGGGGTGGGGCTGGCTGGGAGGAGGGGGAATCTCTCCACTTTACAGCTAATCAGCTGAGGTTAAATGATATTCATGGTCATGAGCTAGATAGAGCTACTCATGAACTCTGGCCTTTGGAAAACAACACTAGAAGATGCTGTTTTGTTCATAAATAAGTCTCAGGATTGACTCACATTTACAGGGATTTATTTGGAAAGGCTCTTTTTGGTCTCCCAGCAATAACACCACAGAGGTAAACACTGTCCATTATTCTCTCTCTCTGCAAAAGGCTGACTCTGCACTATTTTTTTTTTTAACTTTTTGTTTTATATTGGAGGATAGCTGATTAACAATGTTGTGACTGGGCAGGAGCAAAGGGACTTAGTCATACATATACATGTATCTGGGGCTTCCCTGGTGGCTCAGACAGTAAAGAATGTACTTGCAATGTAGGAGATCTGGGTTCGATCCCTGGATTGGGAAGATCCCAGAAGGGAATGGCTACTCACTCCAGTATTCTTGCCTGGAGAATTCCGTGGACAGAGGAGCCTGGTGGACTATAGTCCATGGGGTCTTAAAGAGTCAGACATGACTGAGTGACTGAGCACAGCACAGCATACGTGCATCTATTCTGCCCCAAACTCCCTCCCATCAAGGCTGCCACTGATCCTGCATTTTATAAAGGGTAGGTTCACTCGCACTTTTCCTTTCAAGGCCAGGGAGGCCCCCCTTTCCCTAGACCTGGCTTTTCCATGAGAATCTCGAAGAGACAAGCTAGGAATGTTTGTTCTTAGCTTTAAACCAGCGAGAGACTTCCCCATGTCAGAGGGAGCAGGACTTTCCCAGAAATCCCTCTGGTACAAGAGCCCCCATTTTTTGTCCCTCTCTCTGCACCTCACCTTCTCCAGCACCCCGTCATCACCAGCGCGGCAGCCTGCCAGTCCACACCTCCCGCCTTCTTAGCAAGCAGCTGCTCCCTCCACACAGATCAGGTCCAGGGGCAGGCCAATAAAATGCAGGTCTCAGGGAGGGGAAGCTGGAGACGCTCTTCTGAGAGGCTGTGAGAGCCGGCAGGGTGGCCCCATTGAACCCCTTTCTCCTCCCACTGCAGGGCGGTGGAGGGGTGGGGTGGTGGTGAGGGGGTGGCGGGGAACCTCAGCACTGCTAGTTGAAACAGGATTCCCCCCTCCCTTCTCAGCAGCCAGGCTTTAAATAGGATTAATGAGAGAGAACATTCTAAACACTGCTCTGTGAGGTTCCAGAACCGGCAGCCGGCTATTTCCTCTCAAGCTGCCATTTTGGACTCATTCCCCGGGCTGCCCTCCTAACTTCCAGCTACTTCTTTCCCACTGGGCATTACAGCTCTCTGCTCAGAACCTCGCTACACGGAGCTCAAGGACAGATGAATGTCGTCCACCCACTGCTTGTGTCAGGGAGTGCCCTCTGCTGCATTCACTGAGACTGATTATCTTCTGTGATAAAATTCAGACCTTAGGGCAGGGGGTGGGCACGAAATGGAACAGAAAGGGAGTGGCCCTAAGCTGTGGAGGACGAGTCATATTCACTCTGGTGTGAAGGGCTCTTTCATATCATGGGGGACTTCCCTAGTGGTCCAGTGGTTGAGAATCCACCTTGCAATGCAGGGGATATGGGTTTCATCCCTGGTTGGGGAGCTAAGATCCCACATGAAGCCGAACTGAGACTGCAGGCTCTGGAGCCCAGATTTGGCAACTAGAAAGGCTATGTGCCACAAGGAAAGATCCTACATGACATGGGGGAGATCTTGTGTGCTTGCTGTATGCTCAGTCACTTCCGTCTTGTCCAAGTCTTTGTGACCCACATAGACTGTAGCCCGCCAGTCTCCTCTGTCCATGGGATTCTCCAGGCAAGAATACTGGAGTGTGTTGATCTTCCTGACACAGGGACCAAACCCTCCTCTCTTACATTTTCTGCATTGGCAGGTGGGTTCTTTACCAGTAGTGCCAAGCTGGGAAGCCCCTTGTGTGCTTCAACTAAGACCAAAATAAATTAAAAAAAAAAACAAAACAATCACAGTACCCACAGAATTGTAGCTGTTTGTTTTGGCCACACCTTGAGGTGTATGGAACTTCCCTGACCAAGGATCGAACCCGCCCCACCCCAAAGCAGATCTTAATCATTGCCCCACCAGGGAAGTTCTGTAGATATTATTTTATCACCTGTAATTTTTTCTTGCATTCCTCTCTGTGAGATTATAGTGTTAAAATCACTCAAAAGTGCCAGAAGCAGAGGATATGGGAGCAAGAGATTTGGCCGAGATCACATAGGGCCTGAGGGCAGAGTCGGATTCAAACTCAAGGTTCCAGCTGCGATGGATAGATTCAAAATGCTGTTCTCAGAACTTCCCTGATGGTGCAGTGAATAAGAATCCACCGGCCAATGCAGGGGACACAGGTTCAATCCCTGAACCAAGAAGATCCCAAATGCCTCAGAGCAGCTAAGCCTGTGCACCAGAACTACTGAAGCCCACTTACCCTGGAGCCTCTGCTCTGAAACAAGAGAAGTCACTGCAATGAGAAGCCCATGCCCACCATGAAGAGTAGCCCTGGGTCCCCGCAATTAGAGAAAGCCAGCGTGCAGCAACAAAGATCCAGCACAGCCAAAAACAATAAATAAATAATGAAAATTTTAAAATGTTGTTCGCTTTTCCACTTCACCATGCTGAATTGGTTTTGGGCCAAATCGTGAGAATGTTTTTAATTGGAAGAAATAGGGCAGAAAAGGCCCTGGGTTTCTGATGGGGGGAGGAGAGGTCGCACAGAGAATAAAAGCAGCTGAAGGGTTTTCCTATAGATTGGATGCTGGGCTCAGCTTGTCACAAGTGTTGATACATTAAACACTCAAGGCGACTCTGCAAGGCAGGTGTATTAGGGAACTTCAAGCAAACTGAGGCTCTTTCACAGGAAAAATTAGTTCAAGATCACCAAGAGCCTCTTCTTGCCAAAGTGCTCAAGTGGCACCTGCAGCTGTCCTTTTTTGCTGCTCCCAACGACTGGAGCGACTTAACAGCAGCAGCAGCCACCTTAGGTAAAGTCAGAAAATGCCAGAAGCGACCTCAGAGATCACCTGGTACAGCCACCCACCACCTTCCCTTCTCTGTCCCCCTTTCTGGCCTCTATTTTTGGAGCTGGTGAGATGGAAGCCTTCTCAATCATTCTGGGAATGAAAGCAAAAGAAATGGTCAGCATGGAGCAAATACAGTGAGTCGGGGAATAAAGGCAAAATACAGGGTGAACACCTAGAGAATTCGATACACAAAGTAAAGGCAGTGAAGTTAGTCCCAGAAGATGGGAGGGAAGAATGGCAATGTTACTTGAGGAGTGGAGTGACCTGGAAGATTCAGTTAGAAAGCCAGGCAGGGGACTTCCCTGGTGGTCCAGTGGCTAAAACTCCATCTTCCAATGCAGGGGCCTGGGTTTGATCCCTGGTTGAGGAACTAAGATCCCACATGCCACAGTGCAGCTAAATGCCACAACTAGAGAGCCCCACATGCCCCAATGAAAAACCCACAGACAGCAATAAATGAAGATCCAGTACACACATCCCCCTCCTAAAAAAAAAAAAAAAAGAAAGCCAAGCAGGCCAGCAGGAGCTCAAGTCCAGGGCAGGTCCCAGGCGACCGGTCTTGATGTCACCAACTCTTAGGGGACAGCACCAGCCTTTCAGTCTAGGTCTCCCTGAATTGCTTCTTCAGAAAGAGCTAAGTAAATGTGTAAATTCTATTTCAGCACAAAGGGTCTCAAAAGCCTCTCTGCTATTTCCCGCCCCCGCCCCACCCCCCCACCCTGGCACAGGAAATGAGCCTGCCAACATGCTCCATAGGGAAACTAAATGATTTCCCAGAAGTCACAGTCTCATATGCTCTATTTGCTTAAATGAGTTGAGGGCTATAAGCAAATGTGGGCTTGATGGGGCCCATTTACCCAAGGCCTCTCTCAGTACTGAAAAGGTCATGCCAGCTTCTTTGTCTGCCTGTCGTTCCTCAGCCCTGGGGAGGAATCAGCCCAAAGCCAATTAGTCCATTAGTCACCACCCACGGGCAGCAGCAGACTGAGGGTTACGAGAGAGAGAGAGAAGTAAGAGGTGGTCGCTGCCCTCGCTCAGTCATTAAGTATTTGTGGAAGGCCCTCTCATGGACTAAGCATGGAGCTGGCCAATGAAAAATGTAGTGGGAAAATAAGATGCATTCACGTAAAACAAGAAAGCACAAGTCACAAAGTGTGCAAGAAGGACAGAAGAGCAGACACGGACTTGACACATTTGCTAGGACTTCCAGTCATGGAGTGGGAGTAGGGCATGCAGGAGGGCAGGGCCAGGGCTTGGGGAGGGCCTTGAAAGACACTTCCATTCTGCCCTGAAGGAAGGCAAGAGCATGGTAGTGGCCTTGATGGAGGTGGGGAAGTTGTGTGGAAGTAAAAAGACATATCTCTTGGGAGGAGCGGGGAAAAGGAATGCGCAGGTAAGAAAGAGGCACACTGTAGAGATGCTAAGAAAGAAGTTTAAACCTGAGTGGAGGGCCTCCTTGGTGGCTCAGTGGTAAATAATCCACCTGCAGTGCAAGAGACCCAGATTCAATCCCTGGGTTGGGAAGATCCCCTGGAGAAGGAAATGGCTACCCACTCCAGGATTCTCAGCTGGCTGGAAAATCCCATGGACAGAGGAGCCTGGCGGGATACAGTCCATGAGGTCGCAAAGAGCTGGACACGACTGAGTGACTAACACCTTCACTTTCACTTACTTACACTTTGGGGCAAATTACTTAGCCACTCTAAGCTTCAGTTTCTTCACTTGGAAAAGAGAAGTAATAATGATTTCTACAACTAAGTAAGATAATGTAGATAAAATGCCCAGCAAAGTAGAGGGATGAATAGACAAGCAATGATTGTCAGTTCTCGCCACAGTTTCCCCCTTCTCCTTTGAAGACAAGAGATACAGGTATGTCCCAATATCTATTCCACTTCCAATCCCTTGGTAAAAACCAATCAAAATAATCTCATTGGATCTGTCAATGCCTGCTTGCTGATGTGGCTAAGCTTGTTCACTGTCAGCAGGAAAGATTTTTCTCACCTTTCAGGAAAGGTTTTCTTGATCCTAGGAAAGAGATGCAGAAACAAAGGTACTTTAATCCTCAGACTACTGTTGGACATTGGGTGTACCAATGGGACTGAAAGATCCAGCCTGTAGTCCTAAACAATCACTCTGGGGCAAAGCACTTACTCTGAAAATACCAAACTAGGAAATGGAGACCTGATCTCTGATGATATTGTGAATCCATGGTATGCACTAACCTGGGAGCTGAGCTCTTCACTTATTCATTCATGACAGTTGTTTTTTTTTTTTTTTTTCCTTTTGTTTAACCCAGTTTGAGTCAAGCTTTCCTAATACTGTAAGTAGAAACAAAGTGGAAACATCTGCCTGCTTCAGACTTTCAGACAAACTAGTCCAAACCCTGGAAGAGACAGACTCCCTAACAGGTGCTATAGCCCAGAACCTTTCAAAGCGAGGATGCTGAATGAGAAATAACCAACCACCTCCTATTGAAAATGGTGCTGGGATAGGAGGAATCAAGTCAGAATATTTTCTTCTCAGTTTTTCCATAATCTAGTTTAATCTTGCATTTACACTGAAGCATTTGCTAAACAGTTACCTTGTGAGTTTTGCTGGCTGGTGGCTGGACAAAACCTCTTCACACTGAAGCTAGTTAGTGCCATTTGAATGGGCTTCCCCAGTGGCTCAGCAGTAGAGAATCCTCCTGCAATGCTAGAGCTGTGGGTTTGAACCCTGGGTCAGTAAGATCCCCTGTAGGAGGGCATGGCAACCCACTCCAGTATTCTTTCTTGAAAAATCCTGTGGACAGAGGAGACTTGCAGGCTACAGTCATAGAGTCCCAAAAAGTTGGACACGACTGAAGCAACTTAAAATGCATGAACGCCATTTGAACACTTTGCTTTAGCTAAGGTGACTGCTTTACTAGTCTCTGCTCAGGGGAAGGCTGCCTGCCTGTGGTCTCCACTGCCCAAACCAAAGCACATCAGGCACTGAATCAGTCACACGGTTGCTGAGGTAGGCACAGGAGCCATGCCTTAAGACCCTGGCGTCCCAGTGAAGCTGGGCCAATTTCTTATTTGCTCTTTGACTCAGTTTTCCTTTAGATGAAAGGATGGGGTGGACATATTTCCTAAGATGACTTGAACATCTTAATGGAGATGAGTCATCCCAGGATAGGAATTCTGAGGTCAGCACGTTCTCCCCAGGGGCTGGAGGAGTGTTTGTTCCCTCCACAACTTCCCTGGTCTCCTGAATGGGAATATAGGTTAAGAATACAGAATAATAATATAATAATGTCAGATAATACGGTCACAATGATAATGATAGTTATAACAATAATGCTAAACAATTTCTGGAAGTTGTGTAATACTTTCTAGGAAAGGAGAAACACTATTTGCATTTTATCTAGCTTGTTTTCTTAATAGGTAGAGAAGTCAAGGAAGAGATGGCCCTCTCAAAACACAGGAGTTTAGTGATATCCAGAGATAAGAGATGTAAAGTGCCCAGAGATGTACAAGTAAGAAATGTAAATTCTGGTTCTAAGAGCTTCACATCCTACAGGGAGACAGGACATTGGTTGGGCATCTTCTAAGATCAGGAGGCATTGGCTTTGTATGAAGGAAAATCAACCTACTCCTACTTCCCTAGGCTAGCTGGAAGATAGATGGAATAGTGGAAGCCTGTTGATTCATTAAATCTTTTTCTCAATGCTCTGCTGCATGCTAACTCACTTCAGTTGTGTCCAACTCTTTGCAACCTCATGGACTGTAGCCTGCCAGTCTCCTCTGTCCATGGACTTCTCCGGGCAAGAATACTAGAGTGGGTTGCCATGCCTTTCTCTAGGGGATCTTCCCAATCCAGAGATTGAACCCATGTCTCTTATGTCTCCTGCACTGACAGGTGAGTTCTTTACCACTAGCACCACATGCTCTAGCATAATAATATTTTCTCACCTGCTTTCAGAGATTACCCAGCCTCAGTTAAATAGTCATCCTTTCTTGCCTCCCAACACAAAGCCCTGAATTTTTAGACTCAAAATAACATTAAACTGTTATTTAACATTTTTTACTTTACCACTTTGATTTCAGTAATCCTTTTCATATTTGCATCAGTGCCACAGACAGGGCAAATATTACTAGGCCCATTTTACTGATGAGCAGACTGAGTCTCAATATGGTGATGACAAGGTTACAAGTTTGAAAAAGCAGGAATAGATGTGAATCTTTTGTATATGAGTTCATTCCACTCTCTGCAACATCATCCTGCCTTCCACCACAGAATTTATTTAAGTACTTTTTGAGTGCTTGTTACATACAAAAAATGTGCTGGGGATTCAATATCGAATAAGAAAGATGTTGGGCTTTGAATAAGAAACTCACAGGAGAGTTGAAGACAAACAAGAAATCGGGCAGTTATTTAAATTGTGATAGGAGAAAGTACTTTGAAAAAAGCAGAGGTGCTTCTAGCTCAGACCAGCTGTCGGGTTACTGGGCCATGGGCTTGGTCCTCTGTGGCCAATCTGAGGTCCTAGAGCTGAGTAACAGAAATAAGCTAGAACAGTAAGCCATTTGAACCTCAGATAACAAGTTGATGAGGATGGCAGGGAATATTTTATAAGAGCGTATATCGTGACCTAGTTTTCTAGACTCACCTCAAGCAAGGGAGAGCCTGAGAGAGGCAGAGGGCCAAATGGGATAGCCAGGACCTAGAAGGATAACACACCATCATTAGACAATGGGAGAGGAGCCACAGTGAGAATCCCACCAGAGGTTTCAGAGGCAGACACACCCAGGTATTGCATTTCCATACCCAACAGCTGAATCAGGAAGCTAATTATGGCCTCGTACTTCAGGAGACCACATTCCGGAGGCTTTTATGACCACACACATGCACACACACTGTACCATCACGGCTTTCCTCTCTCATTCTTCATCCTTACTCTGCCCCCATTCTCCATACACCCCACTTTATCTCTGCAGCTTCCCTGCACAGGGTGTTTCTATTCTTCCATACTGTTTCTGGATTTCACCTCTCACACACATCACTGCTCTGCCCAGACCCTTTGCCTAACTCAGTTCTTCTAAGTGAGCTGTACATCAAACCCTGGAATGCATTTTAGGTTTTAAATTCTGACAAATAGAGAATGACTTTTCCAATGAGGGATGAGTACATACAAAGGTGGGTAGGAAGTATTGTCTGAGAAAGCTGAGTAACCAGTCTTGGGGTTGACACAAAGAAATTGTAGTATTACTTATAATAGCTGTTATGTATATGTACTTTCATGGCAGCTGTTATAAACAATGCTACAATTTCTTTGTGTCAACCCCAAGATTTATAATTGCTGCCATGTATATGCACTTTCAGGGCTTCCCATCTGACGCTAGTGGGAAAGAACCCTTGCCAATGCAGGAGACATGAGAGATGTGGGTTCAATCCCTGGGTCAGGAAGATCCCCTGGAGAAGAGAATGGCAACCTTTCAAGTATTCTTGCCTGGAGAATTCCACGGACAGAGGAGCCTGGTAGGCTACAGTCCATAGGGTCGCGAAGAGTCAGACACAACTGAAGCAACTTAGCATGCACACATATGTACTTTCCACATGCTTGCATGTGTGCCAAGTGACCCTGTAGACTGTAGCCCACCAGGCTCCTCTGTCCGTGGAATTCTCCAGGCAAGAATACTTGAACAAGACCCAGTTTCCTCCAAGGTCAGTCTCTCTTATCAGGAAGCTTCCATAACCCTTTTATCCTTATCAGAGGACTGCTGCTACTGCTAAGTCGCTTCAGTCATGTCCGACTCTGTGCGACCCCATAGATGGCAGCCCACCAGGCTCCTCCATCCCTGGGATTCTCCAGGCAAGAACAATGGAGTGGGTTGCCATTTCCTTCTCCAATGCATGAAAGTGAAGAGTGAAAGTGAGTCGCTCAGTCGTGTCTGACTCTTAGTGACTCCATGGACTGCAGCCTACCAGGCTCCTCTGCCCATGGGATTTTCCAGGCAAGAGTACTGAAATGGGTCGCCATTGCCAGACAGAATAAAAACCACAATCTCAGAAAACTAATCAAACTAAGCACATGGACCACCGCCTTATCTAACCCAATGAAACTATGAGCCATGCCGTGTAGGGCCACCCAAGATGGATGGGTCATAATGGAGAGTTCTGACAAAACGTGGTCCACTGGAGAAGGAAATGGCAAACCACTTCAGTATTCTTGCCTTGAGAACCTCATGAACAGTATGAAAAGAATACTGGGGTGGGTTGCCATTTCCTCCTCGAGGGGATCTTCCCAACCCAGAGCTCAAACCCATGTCTCTTTATGTCTCCTGCATTGACAGATGTGTTCTTTACCACTAGTACCACCTGGGAAGCCCATACTTACCATATACTGGGATTCTTATTTAATCCTCACAACAAATCCATAAATAAGAAATTCATTCATTCAACAATTATTTATTGAGTGCCTACTATGTATCAAGTTCTGAGTGTTGGGGATATATGTGAACAAAAGGAATCAAGTTGTTCATTCATGAATAAAAAAGAAAGTCCCTGCTCTCAGGGAGTTTACATTCTGGGAATTGTTATCCCAATTTTATAAAGGAAGGAACTGGGGTATAAAGAATTTAAGGCAGTGACTCAGGGTCATAGAGTTGATAAGTAGCAGAGCTTGTCTGACTGACCCCTTAAACTTCATGCCTTGCTGCCTCCCGGGAAGCCAAGAATTGAAAGATGGAGTCTTTAGGGCCAAGAACTGGGGATAATGAGGATCCTCTACAGGGTTTCAGGTGGAGAAACAGCAGAAACAATATGGTGTGGTTCCTTTCAGGCCATCTTCCTTCATCATTCTACTTATAATCAGAAGCCAGGCACTTCAATCTCCCCACACCCCACCTCGATACTCCCTGGGCAGGGTCATGACTGGTTTTAATGAATTAGATTCCATGCATCCTCAGGACCCCAGCCTCATGCAACCCCTGGAAACCCAATAAACTGGCCCTTTGTCCAACCAAATCTTGTAAACTTGGGTCCTCTCCTACCTCAACTGCTAGAAGTGGAAAGTGGGTGGTAGAGAAAATGATAGTGTTAGAAAGGTACTGGGTAAGATTACTAGCTATAAACAGTCCTCAACTTTCACCTGAAACTTTTCGGAGTGGGATTGCCAGTGGTCTAGGCTCCAACCTGCAATCCTGGCGAGCCAATGCCTCTTACCAGACTGCTGGTGCCTTCTTTGAACCTAGAAATCCAGGGGACTGAAGTGGGGAGATGGTGCTGGGGAAAATGAAACATGTAAGAACAAGGGGGTGAAAAGAAGGGGAAATAAAGAAAAAGAAGAAATGGGAGAAGAAAAGGAGGGGGGAGAAAAAGATCGAGCAGACGGAGCTACCCGGAGGGATCTGCTGAAAGTGAGATCGGAGAGTTGGGGGAGTCGGGACCCCGGGCGGGAGGCGGATGCAGGCGAGCGGGAGGTCGAGGGCAAACCCAGCTGTCAGCTGGGAACAAAGGCCGCCGAGCCGCTGGGAAGAGCCGCCGGTAGCCCTAACCAACGAGCGGCGCCGGCGCCGGCCCCGCCCCGCCCCGCCCCGCCCCGCCCCGGCCAATGAGCGGCGCCAACCCCGCCCCGGTCCGCCCGCCCCGCCCTGCCCTCCCGCCCGCCCGAGGCGCCCGGACCCGCGCTGGGGCCGGCGCTCAGGGAGCCAGCGAGCGGGCGGGCGGCCGGGCGGCGCCGGGCGGGAGGCGAGGTAGAAAGTTTCTCTGCTCGCCTCATCTAGTAAGCCGGAGCCGAGAGCAATCTCGGGACCCGCCCGGCCAGCGCGAGAGGAGAGACGGGAGCACATCGCCAAACACACTGGAAAAGAAAAGAAAAAAACCCTGAAGTCAGCCCCAGGCGCAGGGACAGATAAGGTGAGGTGGACAGGGGTCTCGCTCAGTCCGCAAGGAGGGAGCCGGGCTCCCGGGAAACTGGGCTCCCCGCAGCGTGCCTGTGCGTCAGTCGGTCTTTGTCTGTCTGTGCCGGCGTCTGTCCAGGTGTCTTTGTCTCCGCTTGTAACTGTCAGGGTCTCCCTTCTGGCCGGGCGCGTGCGGCGATTCTGGTCCCCGCCTGGAAGAAAGGAGGGTGCGCCGGTCCTTCCGGCTTTGTCTCCTACAGACCGGGTTTATCTACTCCCCGTCCCGAGTCTGATCTGCGGGGGCAGCGGTGTTGGGTGACACCGAAGTCCAGAAATGAGGAAGCGGGAGATGTACAGGCAGGGTCTGACAGCCGCGGCCGGGCCACTGAACTTTGCTGTCTGGAACTTTGGAGATGGGCTGTGTGTGTCCGCACTGGTGGCGGGGACACGGGTGCAGTTGGAGGCATAGATTGTTCCACCGAAGGAATAGGTCACAGGGGCTGAGATCGATAGAGAAGGTGGGTGATGAGCCTCGGTATTTAAGTGGCCCCCTGCCTGCTGGGGGATTCCCAGGTGGCGCTGGTGGTAAAGAACCTGCCTGCCAATGCATGTTAGAGGTAAGAGACACTGGTTCGATCCCTGGTTTAGGAAGATCCCCTGGAGGAGGGCACGGCAACCCACTCGAGAATCCTTGCCTGGAGAATCCTATGGACAGAGGAGCCTGGAGGGCTGCAGTCCATGGGGTCTCACAGAGTTGGACACGAGTGAAGCAAATTAGCACTGCCTGGACTCATTCAGCCAAAGCAACACACACACAGTCTCACACCTACACACATATCACATTGATTTCTTTCTCTCACCCACCACAGGCAGCCAGCCCCTCACTCTCTCCCCACTCCCCTACACACACACACACTCACACACACACACACACACAAACACCCTTCCACATGCTTAACTCCAGCCTTTAGAGCATAGAACTCAGCAGCAACAGGCACTAACCACTACAGGCTTTCTGGTTGCTGCTCCAAGTGGAAAGGACTAAACTGGGGAGGACCTGAGCGGTCTGCTTGCCCACGATTGTGTCATGCCTAGGAAAGTGCTCCTGATTCGTTGACTTCGGGGCCCTAACTTCCCAGGAATGAGGAGTACTTAGGGCGCTGAGCATCTGAAATGTCTGGGTCCTTGCTCTGGCCTTCCAGCCACATCCTCTCGCTGCCATCAGCCCCTCTGTTCTGGTCTTGGGTGCTGGCAAACTAGCAAGGAGTCACCTCGTCTTGGAAAGCCCTTGCGGGAGCTGTGGCAGGTAAAGATCTCCTGCAGCCTCATGGTGGGAGCTGAAATGCCCTGCTTGAGAGATAGGCTGTCTGCTTGGCTCTTCTTCCTGCGTCCTGAAAAAGAGCCTGTGTGTAGGGGAAAGGGAGCATTTGTAACCTGAGCTTCCTCTGAGTTGAAAAACAATTTTCCCTGGGCATGTTGGGGGAAATACAGGTGCTGAAAGTCTGTGGGTATATGTATGCACGTGAAGATGTGTAGCAGAGACAGTGATTACAGGCAGGAAGGGTGTTTATGTTCAGGGGTGGAGGAGAGTGGAATCTATGGTTGAAGTCTGTGCACAGAGGCATACACGCTAATCAGGTGTGGTTTTAACACCTTGTGTTTATCCAGAGCCTTTCTTCTTGAGGTGTTTTCTGTGCATCATAGACGTTATCTCATTTGTTATCTCCTTTCCCCTTGAGACATAACTACCAGGTGAGCATGGAGCATCGCTGACTCTCTGTGTTCTGACAGTGAAAAAAGTGAGGCCGCAGAGCGGCAGGACTTAACTGAGGTCCACAATTCATGGGAGCAAAGTCAGGCATAATGAGTGGGAGTCCACGCAGAAGGGATCAGGGCTGGGGGGATGTGAGCCGGGGACACTCATCTGTTGGTGATGAGAAGAAACTCAGGTTGGAAAAGAAGGGTGTCTCTTTGAAGGTTCCAGCATGTGAGCAAGAGGGAGGATGGGACATTTGAGATGGTGGGGTTTTTGAATGTTGATGGCAGCCTCTGTGCTTCACAAGGGTAGAACCTGTTTTAATACTTCAGCTTCTGCTCCTGTCTGCCTATAGGAAGAGCCCCTTGTCTGCCCGTGTGTCCTGGTGGATATGTGTCAGGATAGTTGGCATTGAAGGGGTACAGCTGGGGTAGTATGGCTTGGGGAGAGCCAGTGCATTTGGACCACGAGAGGGAAAAATTTGCTGAGCTATTTCGGGAAACCATGCATCTGCCTATATGGCCACAGAAATAGATGGGCTCTAGCTATGGAAAAATGGCTTTCTGATCCCGAAAACATAGGTATACGCCTTTGCACTTTTTCAACATTCATTTTAAAAATATTCATTCGGTGCCTACAAAAGGCAAGGCTCTGGGCCTGAAAGTGAGTCTACAAGGATGAATAAACCGATGATGGCAAGCCAGTGGTTATGCAGCTTACAGGCTAGTGTAGTGGGAAATATTTAGCAACATTTAATACCCTTCACTAAGTACCCTGTGTGCCCAGTACTTTTGGCTCATTATCTCCTTTAACACTCAGCACAGTCCCACAGGGTATGTATGATTATTAGAGGAGGAGACTTCACTCCCATTGCCAGGATAGGAAGTGGAGGAGCAAGGGTCTCAGCTCAGCTGAGCGCTGAGCCTGGCTCTTTGCACATTCTTCTGCTACTTTTGAACATGTTTCTTCTGTGCAAAAGATTCTTGCCCTCTTCCTCTACCTCCACCCAACTAGCCCCCATTTGCGCTTCAGGTTTTAACCACACAGGATCAACTCCTTCAACAACTTGTCCCTTCTCTCTTTAAGTCTGGGTCACCTGCCTTCCCGTCATTCCTTGCTCTCCTGGCATTTACCCACAGGCTTCTGAAGAGCCTCCAAAGTTCCTAGAGGCAGAGATTGTGTCATCAATTCCCAGGTCAGAGTAGTGTTTGGCTTTTAGGGGGACGTTCTTAGGAAATGCGTGTTTAATAAAATAACTGGACAGAAAAGAGGTATCAGAGACTTGGTGGGAGCACTTTTCCCAGCAGCATGTTTCTGCTGAAGGACACTTGACTGGCATGACCTCTGATTTTCCTTTCTGTATTATTAGGCCAGCTGTTTCAGGGCTTCTGCCTAACTGGGGCTCCTACATCCTGATTCCTGCCTCCAGTAGTTTGGGAGCCTAAAGAAAACCCAGCCTCCACCCACCCTGCCAGCCTACGCACTATATCTCCAGGTCCTTCGACCAAGAAGTATAATTATACAAGTAGGAGGTGATAGGTGTGATCTAGATTTGAGGTTTCAAAATCCTGTAGTTGGAACCCCCGGGGGCAGTGGTTCCAGGGTAGTGATGAGGTGTTTCTGGGGTCTGGCCAACAAACCTGGGAAATCTTTCCAACTGCCTGGGAAATCTTTAGACGATTTACATGGTGGGTCACTGAGCTGGCTTTTGAATAGATTTTTGTGATGCTGCAGTTTAAAAAACACTGTTCTGGAATGGACACTCTCACAGTTCTGCTGGGAGTGTGAGTTGCTCCCATGTTTGGGGAGGTCATCAGGCTGTGATTTGCCCAAGGTCACACGGTTCAGAGTCTGGTGACTCCTTTCCCATGCCCTTTGCACCACCCCGTTATTCCTCGTGTCAGGATTTCACATGCTTTCTCAGGGGTCCTCAGTGATTTTCATTTTCCTTTCAAAGATCATCACCCAAGTTTGAAAATCTCATGTGTTGTGTTCTTTCATGCTTGTGCTCAGTCCTGTCTGCCTGTTTTATGACCCCATGGATTGTAACCCACCAGGCTCCTCTGTCCATGGAATTTTCCAGGCAAGAATACTGTAATGAGTTGCCATTTTCTTTTCCAGAGAATCTTCCCAACTCAGGGATCAAACTCCCATCTCCTGTGTTACCGGGCAGATTGTTTACCACTGTGCCACCA
The DNA here is from genome assembly GCF_014754425.2 of Oryx dammah. Lineage (NCBI taxonomy): Eukaryota > Metazoa > Chordata > Mammalia > Artiodactyla > Bovidae > Oryx > Oryx dammah. The sequence continues at coordinate 65,950,095 of NW_024070185.1, read as the reverse complement.
GGGAAGCCCAGTTTATCCTTCATCTCCCTGGCACCTTATATGGATGTGCATGCATCCTAAGGTGCTTCATTATTAAAGGTCTTATCCATGCAAGGTGCCAGGGTGATGGGGGATAAACAAAATGACTAAATAATGGTCTGGCTACATAAAACTTGTGATGAGGATTGAAGAGGAGCCAGCCCCCATGAGTCAGTGACAAGAATGTTGAAAACTAGATCGGGACAACTTTGAACATGGTAGCTGTTCCCCAGGAGGGAGGTAAGCTAGAAAACTCTAGGGTGGAGGTGGCTGTGAACGAGACCTTGAAGTTGAACCTAAGGAAGGAATTTATACCTTCCCTATAGAGAGGAAGCATAGCAGCAAAAAGGTCATAGCTCCCAGATGCAAGTTCAGAGTCCAGGAGATGAGTCTGTCTCTCCAAGGGGAGCCCCTGGAGGGAGCCTGTTACCTCCTTTTAACTGGCTTGACCAGCCATGCAGACCAGACAAAACTGGGCGATGCCGAGTGGGAGGTAACTCTGCTCTTTACAACTGCCTCCAGCAGAGCGAGTGTATAGCTTAGCCACGGATGGGCTCTTCCAGGAGTCTGGAAAAGTTGGCCTGCTGACTCTGTCAGCCAAAGTCAGGTGGGGTGAGTTGGGCTTCTAGCTGCTGCTGTTTTGCATAGTTGCCTCTGTATCTACAGTCTCCATCCTACTTCTCTTTCTTACTTCCTGCCAGATGACAGGCTCCCACCAGACAGCCTGACCATCCCTGGCTTTCCTATTGTAGTGATTGTAATAGCACTTTTTAACTTCAAAAGGATTATTATTATTATTTACAACTCTGAGATTTCTTCTGCAATTTGACAGATGAGAAAATTAAACGAGAAGTAAAGGAGTTTTACCCAAGACTTTAAGTGGAATGCTGTGGGTTGAACTGGGCCATCTTGACTCCCAATCCAAGCAGTAACCATGCAGCTGAATTAAGTAAATAGATTTAGGTTCAGTGAATTGTTGTCAAGTGTTTAACATACAGAAAGAGGAAAGATTTTTTTTTTTTTTCAGAAAGAGGAAAGATTTTTAAAATTATAAGAACTCTTTTACTTCCATATTTATTTTAATTCAAGCTTGATGAAAGTCTTAGACTTTTCTCCCCTTTTTCTGTTCACCGCCTTCTTATCCCCAAGCACTTGTTATGCATATAGCTTAAGCTCAATAAACAAAAAATAAGTATCTTGCATAATGGCATCTCTACTTGAGATGCACTTTAAGGAATGAAATGTATTTTATGTCAGTTCTTTCTCTTTATAGCTAGTCAACTCATAAGGTTTAGTCCATGCCGTGTTGAAATTATGCAGAATTTGTCTTCACAGAGTCTGAATTAACGATGTTTCATTGGAATACCAAGTTTTCATCTATAATCTAATTCAGTGTCCCCACCTTATCCATATGCAACAAAGTCCTAAACTAAAATGGGATTAGCGATCTCTTCTTTGGTAACGTGAGCAGTGTGTGGAAACCAGACTTCAGGGGTGGTCACATACGGAGGCTGCCTCCCAGATGACAGAACTGGATGGAGGGTTGGTGGCAAGAGAGTGCAGTGGGGCTCCAAGTAGGGGAGGCAGGGGAGTTGATGGAATGGGGAGAGGGTGAAAGAGACAGAGGAGAGAGTGAGTGAGTGTGTGTGTGTTTACGTGTGGGTGCATACGTGCCCTAACAGCTAAAACTAATTGTCCTAATCAGTCCAGCATAGAGGTGATTTTTCTTCGTAAGTGACAGGCCAAATTGGTGTCTGAACAGATGTGATGTGGGTTTCGTCCAGCGTCTGGAACAAAGGCAAGAAAGAGCCGCCCTCCCCAGATCACCCACAGATTTGCTTCCATGTCAGCTAATCACTGTGGAAGAAGAGAACTGCCTTTAAGACGACAGTGCACACACACACATACACACACACACACATCCCATGCATTCTCATCATCTCTTCATCTCAGGTAAGCTCTCCTCTGATACCTACCACACTCGCAGTCACATGCCATAATACCAGTCCTCAAGACTCCTGGTTGGCCCACCCTGCAAGCCCCACACCAGTATCCACCTGGGTTGGCATCCCTCTGGGGCATGGTCCACAGCATGCTGGGGGCAGCCCCCTCCCCCAAGACTACAGGACCTCTGTTTCTGCCATGCCCAGAGCAGTCTGTCCCGTTCCCATCAGCCCCTCAGGGCTGTAGATCCTCTGAGGCCCCAGCATCCATTAGAAGAAGGACCTAACTAGTGAAATTGCCAGCCCCAGGGATGTACAGGAACATGGGCCCCTCAAAGATGTCCAAAATAGAACTGAGATCGGGGGTGGGCATGACTCTGAAAATGAGCTGGCATTTCAGGACAAGTCCTGCCCCTCATATGACCTAACCTCCCTGCACAGGCTGCCAGGCAGCTGAGGCAGTCCCTGCCCTAGGCACCTGGGCAGGGCTGTGCACTTGGCTCACTGGTCTGTTGGCTTTGGGGGCATCTTCACTCTCCTTGCTGTTTGCAAAGCTATTTGCTGCTAAATCACCCTCCTCCTGGCACCCCGGACTGCTAAATTGGTCTCAACTTGCTGTACTTCCACCCACCACCTTAGTCATTATTCGCTGGCAGCATTCAGAGAGTGGGTGGAAAGCAACCGAACATTATATTCCTGCTGAAGAGAGAGAGATTTGAGCATAGGCATGCAAGGAAGGGGGAGAGGGAAGGAGGTAAAAGAAAGCAAAGGAGGCAGGAGAACAAAGCTCAGGCTTGCCGGCACCTGTCCCTGTGACCCCAGCCACCCTGGGTGGTGGGGCAATGGGCCATAGGTGAGTGAGTGGGTGCTGGACTATTAGGAGACCCAGGCCTTCTAGGGTGAGAGCGGTACACTCACTACTGGGGCTGCCCTGCCCAGTCTGGTCCTTTATTTCTCCCTTGAACATCTGTTCCTGTGAATTAAAATGTAACTTATATCCTTCCTCCCTGCTTAGTTGATAAACTTTTAAAATTTTATTTTTAGCAATACTGCAAGGGTGGGATCTTAGTTCCCCATCCAGGGATTGAACCCAGACCCTCAGCAGTGAGCGCTTGGAGTCCTAGCCACTGAACTTCCCAGGAAGTCTCAGTGATACACTTCTTGAAAAGGAAAGCATGTCATGCCCCCTGTGCCTAGCACCAGGCCCTGGACACACTCGGGGCTGAGCCGCACATAGTCGAGATCGAGGGTAGTGAGGGCTATGGTGCTCCTTCCTACCCAGCCATTTCAGGTCTCCCTCCCTGGTGGCTCAGACAGTAAAGAATCTACCTGCAATTCTGGAGATCCAGATTTGATCCCTGGGTGGGGAAGATCCCCTGGAGAAGGGAATGACTACCCATTCCAGTATTCTTACCTGAAGAATTCCATGGACAGAGGAGTATGGGGGGCTACCGAGAGACTAACACTTCCTTACCTGCTGCCCTAGGACCATAGGGTCTGGGATCCCAGGCACACGAGAAGAAGAGGAATCCCAAGGGAGCTTTTAGGGCTTGGTCTCCTATCTGGGTGAGGAAGCTTCAGGGAGGGAAAGGGTTAATACCACAAAAGAACAGATCAGCTAAAGAAGCAGAAACCTGGAGGCCCTCCGTCCTGGCATGGAAGGCCCCGTGATCTCCAGCCAGGGGTCAAGACTGTCATGGAGAGAGGTCAACCAGTGCCTGGGCAGTGCACTGGAGCTGGTGGGCAGTGGACAGTAGAGTCAGCTCTCATGTCAAACAGCAGAGACAGCATCAGGCAGAGCAGAGTGACCTTGACAGGAGGCTCTCTGAGTCGCTGATAACATTTGTTTGGTCTCTCGGGAGAGGCTGGAAGAACTCAGTGCCAACCCCAGCTGGCCTGAAACCTGGTGGGCCCATGACCTGGCCTCCTTTCCCTCCCACCCTTTTCTCAAGGAAGATAATGGGAAAACTCTGTGAACAGAAGCCTCTGCACAGCTATGGAGGTAGGGACACCAGGGAACCATGCTGAGAATATCAAAGGGCGTAAGTCTAGGTGAAGGAGCCCTGAACCTGCCCTTGACCTTCCACCAATTGCTCAGAGACAGTGCCTGGAGGATGCCTGGGCCACATCTGCCTCTGTACCTTAGCAGTCAAGAGGTCAGGACAGCAGAGGTTCAGAAGGACAGTTAAGCACCCAGGGCACCTCTTGACCCATGGCAACCTTCAGCTACTTCAGCCTCAGCTCCTGTCTGCTCCCCCGCCTGCCCGGCATCTCAGCAGTAAGCCTGCCTGCCCTGGAGGAGGGAGGGAAGGATTAGACTCTGCTCATATCTCAGGGAGACAACCTCCCCCTCCTTGCTGATCAAATTCCCCCAGCCCCTACGCCTTGTCGGCGCCGGCAGGCAAACCGCACTGCAGGCAGGTGGGGAAAACAAGACCCAGTGGGCAGAGCCCCCAGCCCTCCACCTGCACAGAGAAGGGAGGGCCCCAGCCCAGGGACCCAGGAAGGCACCCCAGCTGCTGGCGCCCCTCCCCTCAGAGAGCCTGCAGCTGCCCTGCTCAAAGGCTCCGGGCAGCTGCGGTCGGGCAAGGACTGGATGCTTGGCTTTTCCCGAGCAGATGTCTCATCTACAAGGATAACCAGGACTGCAGGGCTGTCAGTGTCCCCAGGCCTCCCAGCAGTGCCGCAGCCATCTGCTGACTTAGAACCTTCTCTAGATGATAGACTCACTTCTATGCTAGAGCTGTCACAGGACCATCAAGGCCAGTGTTCCAAGATTTATTAGGAAAGTAGAGAGCCTTCTTTGAAGCAGTGCAACCTACTCTGCATAAAACACAAAGTCTCTCGGTGGAAAGGACCCTTAAATATATATATATATATATATATATTTACCACACTGCAGGGCTTTCAGGGATCTTAGTTCCCTGACCAGGGATCAAACCTGTGCCATTGGCAGTGACAACACAGAGTTCTAACCAATGGACCACTAGGGAATCTCCTTAAATCCCAATCTATCTGCATCAAAACCTTCCTCAAGTCTTTTTTCTACTTACCCCTAAGAGCTGCTGTTTCAGACTCCAGAAACACAGTTCATTCTCTTTTAGTTTCATTCTTTTAAAGTCACGGAATGCTAGGTTCGTGTCAAATACTCCGCTGACTCCTGGAGCATCCTGTATTGGGACAGGAGACAGACACATTTTACAAAATCACAGTACAAAGCCCAGCTGGTCTAAAAATGTCTTCTTGGAAGTTACAGATTTGAGAAAGGACCCTGTGGGTTGGATGTGATTCAAAGAGATGGGGGAGTGGGTGGCACAGATAGGGACCCGAAGTGGCAGGGAGACAAAGGCAAGTTGAGTTAGATCAAGGATGGTCTTGTGTATCTGGCTCAGAGTTTGGCAGGTAGCGTGGAGCCACTGAAGTCCCAGGGAGAAGAGTGGCATTGGACAGACCTTGGTTTTGAGAAGTTCATCTAGCAGTGGAGTGTAGGATGGATTTGAGGTAGAGAGGCTTCTTTCTAGAAATAACGTTATTTATTAGAATGCCTTTCTAGTCTCCTCTCATGTCCCAGTTGATGGCACATGTTCCCAGAGATCCCACACAGTCTGGAAACATAGTGAGGCCGAGGCTTCAAGGAGAGAGGAGTTCCTTGTCCAGGCTCAAAGGTCAGAGGTCAGTGTGCAGGGTCTACGCCTTATTTATGACAGGAGATATAGGGAACACCTCATAGCTTTGGACCTAGAAGAAATCGAGGATGAGGGAGTGGGTGGGGGAGGGGGAGGGATTTTTTGGCTGTGATGGGTCTTCATTGCTACATGAGGGCTTTCTCTAGTTGCAGGAGCAGTGACTGCTCTTCATTGCAGGGTGCGAACTTCTCATTTCAGTGGCTTCTCTTCTTTCAGTGCACAGGCTCTGTGTATAGGCTTCAGTAGTTGTGACCCTTAGGCTTGGTTGCTCCGCAGTATGTGGTATCTTCCCAGACCAGGAATTGAACCGGTGTCCCTTGCATTGCAAGATGAATTCTTAACCATCAGGGAAGCTCAGGGCTTTTTGTTGTGTTGTTTTTTAATGAATGGAGACAGAGGCTTAGGCAGGAGAGGGACTTACTTGGTCAGGGTCCCACAGCTAGTTTGTGTAGAACAAGGACTGGTGCTCCCACTTCAGACTCCTTTCATTCACCCACTGCTAATTGTAGACAGGGACTGGGGACCAGTAGGATGCATCAGGTCCTCCAACCTGGGGTGTCAGGAAGGTTTGCCCAAGGGTATGTCTGAGAGCTTGTCACTGGTGGGATGGTCTCAGTTTTTGAGGCTTTCTCCTTGTATGCCAGAGACAGCTGATACCCCCAGTCTCCATTTTTCTCTCTTGTCTTGTTTCTCTGAATGCTTCGGATGCTTTATTTCCTTCTCTTCCTCTGATGGTTCCTATGTCCTAAAAGTTCTGAGGGGCTCCTGGCTAACATGAGAGTGAGGTTTACGAGGCCATTGGCCGTAGTTACCAGTTGCCGTCTTTCAAAAATGAGAAATGAGGTCTCTGCCTCTGTCTCACATGTGCTCAGTTTAAATGAGAAGAGTTGTTGTTGCTATTCAGTTGCTAAGTCGTATCTGACTCTGCAACCCCATGGACTGCAGCGCACCAGGCTCCTCTGTCCTTTACTATCTCCCAGAGTTTCCTCAGACTCATGTGCATTGAGTTGGTGATGCCATCCATCCAACCATCTCATTCTCTGTTGCGTCCTTCTCCTTTTGCCTTCAGTCTTTCCCAGCATCAGGGTCTTTTCCAATGAGTCATCTCTTCGAATTAGGTGTCCAAAGGATTAGAGCTCAGTTTCAGCTTGGGATGTTTAAATGGGAAGATTGCAGGTGCCACCAGTCACTGCAGCCACCCATCATGTTTGATGCCACATCAGGAGAGACACTTGGACAGGAGGCAGGTGTGCATTCCAGGGCCTGAAGAGGCTGGTCTCGTCAATCAGGGACCTCCTTCAGTTTCAGAAGGACAAGGTGCCAGGGGTCCCCTGCCCTTATCTCTGAAGCTCTTGGAACACCATTCCCCATCTTCCTCTGGAAGGTTCCTCAAGCAAGATACCTACCCAAGAGCTACCTCTTACCTGCTAAAACCTGGCTAGCCTAGGGAGGGGCAAGGCTGTGGCAATGTCCTGTGAAGTCTCCAGGGAGGTGTCACCTGGAGACAGATTCTTTCTTCCAAAACACTCCAGCCCATGCCACATGCTCTTAGGCTCCCAGAGCAGTTCTTTCTCACCTGGATGGCAACCTTCAGCTCTAGTAGAGAGAGTAGGTAAATCCTAATAGAAGTAAAGCATAGATTTTTTTCATGCTTGCCAGTACTATGGATGAGTCTGGGAGGGGACAGCAGAAAGAATGTATCTTTGGCAATCAGACCAGTGTTCACATCTCAGCTCTGCTACATAAGAGTTGTGTGTGATATTGGGCAAGTCACTTAGCCTCTCTGAGCCTCAGTTGTCTCATCTGTAAAATGTTTTGTGTCCCACATAGAATTTTTATGAAAATTGCAAGAGCGAGTATAAGTCAAAGCATGTGAAACATAGTAGGAGCTCAATTTATGTCAGTCTCATCCCCTTTCCATCAGCTCCAAGGGCAGGAAACCCAGCAGGAGGCTGAGTTGTCTATGCAGAAGGGTCATGAGCCCTTGGTCCAGGTACATGGCCAAGGGGTCAGGCAATGATGCCTATGACAGCTTCCCTCTTGTCTGCTCACTCTGGCAAAGGAAGGTAATTGTAACTGAAAACAGATGGGAGGGAATCCCTACCACCTCTGTCACTCTGGATCTCCATCGCTGTTGTCAAATTGACTAAATTAAAATTGACTTATAAAATTATGTAGAACAGATGAGCAGGACATCTTTGACTGCTCCGACATCAAGGCTCAGCACTGAAAGTGAATCTCTTGCTCACATTGTGCTAAATCGCTTTAATAGCATCTGGCTCTTTGTGACCCCATGGACTATAGCCCTCGGGCACCTCTGTCCATGGGAGTTCCTAGGCAAGAATACTGGAGTGAGTTGCCATGCCCTTCTCCAGTGGATCTTCCCCACCCAGGGATCAAACCCAGTTCTTCTGTATTGCAAGCAGATTCTTTTCCTTGTGAGCGGCCAGGTAAGCCCTGGTGCTCATGCTGGCTTGTGCCAAATGTGTGTGCAGAGGAGGATGAACGGAGAGGGGGGTGCTCAGAGACCTTAGGGTTTTCTCCTGTCTCAGGAAGACCCCACAAAGCCATCTTGTGCACGTGTGAGGGGCAGAGTTTAGGAGAGGAAGATTTCTCCCCAGGGTGAATGGCTCGAGAGAAGCGGTTTAGACTGCATCCCTTTCTTTCTCCTGCCTCTGGCTTCAAAGGCAATGTCTTTACGATCTGGATGTTTTCTGGATTAGGTAGCACGTATGGTTAGGAAAGGGGGAAGGAAGAAAAACAAATAAAATGAAACTCTGTCTCTGCACTCTGTCTGTGGGAGATGCACAGCTGCAAGACGGCCCAGGTCTGGCAGAGACTCCCGTGAGAGGATGCAAAAGGTTGAGGGGGTTGAATTCCACATTGGAGAATCTGCTGCTGCTGCTGCTGCTAAATCGCTTCAGTCGTGTCCGACCCTGTGCGACCCCATAGACAGCAGCCCACCAGGCTCCTCCGTCCCTGGGATTCTCCAGGCAAGAATATTGGAGTGGGTTGCCATTTCTGAGGGATATCTTTTCTCCTTCAGTGACACTTAGGGCGTCCCAGGTGGCTCGGAGGTAAAGAAACTGCCTGCCAATGCAGGAAACGCAGTTCCAATCCCCGGGTCGGGAAGATCCCCTGGAGAAGGGCATGGCAACCCACTTCGATATTCTTACCTGGAAAATTCATGAATAGAGAAGCCTGGTGGGCTACAGTCCGTGCAGTTGCAGAGTCCGACATGACTGAAGTGACTGAACATGCACGCACGCAAATGGCACTTAAGATGGAATCCAGCAGCCTGGGGGGACCCAGGAGAAATGGCTCCTTTTTGGAACAGAGTCAATTCCAGGATCCCATACCTGAGTCCTCTCTAGTGAAACAAGCACACTGGTGTTTCATGCTCCTTCCAGGAGAGCTCAATATTGCCTTCTTTTTCCTCCTCCTCTGTGGTTGCGTGTATGTGTTTGTGTGTAAATATTCATTTTTTTAGCTGCATTGGGTCTTAGTTTTGTCATGAAGATTTTTCTGTGTCCTGTGGATCTTTCCTTGTAGTGCCCGGCCTCTCTGGTTGTGGTGCCCGGCCTCTCTGGTTGTGGTGCAGGCTTAGTTGCTCTGAGGCTTGTAGGATCGTAGTTCCCCGACCAGAGATCAAACCCTGGTCCCCTGCATTGAAAGGCAGATTCTTAACCACCAGAACGCCAGGAAAGTCCCTGTGTGTGTGTTTAGTAAAGAAAACTTTCCCGTGGTAATGGCATGACCCAGAAAATTGAGGTACCTTCCTCTACCTGATCTGACATTAGGTCTTATCTTCAGAGTCCAGCAATTTCTCCATTCTAGCATGTTGGGATCTGTTGAGGACAGAGCACCTGGCTTTTAGGAACTTTTGGGAGAGGGGATGCTAACTCAGCTGAGGGGCTAGCAAGGGCTAAGATTTGGAGAACGTGAAGCCTCCCAGAACAAAGGAAGGCTCCCAGTGAGCCTCCAAGAACAAAGGAAGCCATGAGACTTGCCTCCAGGCTGTCTCTGCCTCCTCCTTTAAATTAAGGGATGGTGGGAATCTCCCTTGAACCTTGGAGACGCAGTTCAAAGGACTGCCCTCTGCACCATCCTGGGCCGACAGCTATTAAACTCCCACTTGACCTTGCTTCTTGGATTCAGAAGCTGAGATGTAGAGCTTGTGAAAGCCACATGAGGCAACCCAAAATTAGCTCTTGTCTCATTGGCATGATGTGATTTTAAGGAAGTCTGCCAAGAGTCGGATATAGTGGTATATGTTAAGATTCTCCACCCAGCAGGGCTGCAGGGAGATATGTCCTAAGACAGGAAGTTAAGATGAAGAGATGACAACACTAGCCCAGAACCCTTCTCCCCTCACTCCCTTCCCTGCCATTCTTTCCACCAGCAACAAGGACCGTGCTCTATTGCCTGGCCCAGGAAAGGCTGAATGACAGGGACAAGGAGGCCATGGGGGTTTCTGGAAGCAACAGCACTGTCTCCCTGCCTTGCGCAGGCCTGTCTGGGCTGCTCATCATTTTTGACGCCACAGGAGCAAAGTAACCCCGGTGATCAGCCACTTCTGAGGACCAGAAAGGCGTTTTAGGATCTCAATCTTTGCAGACAAATGTGTTGCCACCATGAGGGAGAGTCTGGTTTCTAAGAGTGGTAACTGTAAAGGTTTCTTTGGCCAGAAAATCTCATCTCAGAGTGTTCAGCATGTACCAGATCCCTTGGGAAACTGAGTATTGCTGCTGGGTGCATACCAGCCTTGGCACTGCTCCATGTCACTCTCCCTGCCCTCAGACACTAAATGGAGGTGGTACCCTGGATTCCTCAACTCTGTCCTCCTCTCTCCCCTCCCTGGACTCAGGTGAAAAGGAAACCCACAAGGGTTCTTGTTAACAAGGAGATCAAACCAGTCAATCCTAAAGGAAATCAACCCTGAATATTTATTGGAAGGACTGATGCTGAAACTGAAGCTCCAATACTTTGGCCACCTGATGGGAAAAGCTGACTCATTGGAAAAGACCCTGATGCTGGGAAAGATTGAGGGCAAAAGGAGAAGGGGAGATCAGTTCAGTTCAGTTCAGTTCAGTTCAGTCACTCAGTCGTGTCTGACTCTTTGTGACCCCATGAATCGCAGCACGCCAGGCCTCCCTGTTGATCACCATCTCCCGGAGTTCACTCAGACTCACGTCCATCGAGTCCGTGATGCCATCCAGCCATCTCATCCTCGGTCGTCCCCTTCTCCTCCTGCCCCCAATCTCTCCCAGCATCAGAGTCTTTTCCAATGAGTCAACTCTTCGCATCAGGTGGCCAAAGTACTGGAATTTCAGCTTTAGCATCATTCCTTCCAAAGAAATCTCAGGGCTGATCTCCTTCAGAATGGACTGGTTGGATCTCCTTGCAGTCCAAGGGACTCTCAAGAGTCTTCTCCAACACTACAGTTTAAAAGCGTCAATTCTTCGGCACTCAGCCTTCTTCACAGTCCAACTTTCACATCCATACATGACCACAGGAAAAACCATAGCCTTGACTAGACGGACCTTAGTCGGCAAAGTAATGTCTCTGCTTTTGAATATGCTATCTAGGTTGGTCATAACTTTTCTTCCAAGGAGTAAGCGTCTTTTAATTTCATGGCTGCAGTCACCATCTGCAGTGATTTTGGAGCCCCCAAAAATAAAGTCTGACACTGTTTCCACTGTTTCCCCATCTATTTCCCATGAAGTGATGGGACCAGATGCCATGATCTTCGTTTTCTGAATGTTGAGCTTTGGCCAACTTTTTCTCTCTCCTCTTTCACTTTCATCAAGAGGCTTTTTAGCTCCTCTTCACTTTCTGCCATAAGGGTGGTGTCATCTACATATCTGAGGTTATTGATATTTCTCCCAGCAACCTTGATTCCAGCTTGTGTTTCTTCCAGTCCAGCATTTCTCATGATGTACTCTGCATAGAAGTTAAATAAGCACGGTGACAATATACAGCCTTGATGTACTCCTTTTCCTATTTGGAACCAGTCTCTTGTTCCATGTCCAGTTCTAACTGTTGCTTCCTGACCTGCATCCAGATTTCTCAAGAGGCAAGTCAGGTGGTCTGGTATTCCCATCTCTCTCAGAATTTTCCACAGTTTATTGGGATCCACACAGTCAAAGGCTTTGGCATAGTCAATCAAGCAGAAATATATGTTTTTCTGGAACTCTCTTGCTTTTTCCATGATCCAGCAGATGTTGGCAATTTGATTGATCTCTGGTTCCTCTGCCTTTTCTAAAACCAGCTTGAATGTCAGGGAGTTCACAGTTCAAGTATTGCTGAAGCCTGGCTTGGAGAATTTTGAGCATTACTTTACTAGCATGTGAGATGAATGCAATTGTGCGGTAGTTTGAGCATTCTTTGGCATTGCCTTTCTTTGGAATTGGAAGGGGAGATAGAGGATGAGATAGTTGGATGGCATTACCGACTCAATGGACATGAGTTTGAGCAAGCTCCAGGAGGTGGTGAAGGACAGGGAAGCCTGGTGTGTTGCAGTCCATGGAGTCACAAAGAGTCAGACACAACTTAGTGCTAACCAACAAGGAGGTGGTGATGAAAACAACCTGAGCTGAACATGGAGGCAAAAGACAAGGGGTGGCCCAAAGGAACATTAAAGCCAGAGACCCACAGAAATGCCTCCAGGGGAGACAGACAAGTCTCATCTCATCCATACCTGGGCCTGAGCAGGTGTTAGCTGGCTGGGACTCAGGGGGCTTACGGGGGGCACAAGGAGGTGGCTCCAGCTGCACCCTAACCTCTGACCTTCTGTATCACCCTAACATACTGAACCATGTTTTGACTCTCTCCTCCTCTCCTTGAATATGCTGAGTTCTTCCTGCCTGCCAGACTCTAAGACAGTCCCCAGGGATATCAGTGTCCTTGGGGAGTTTACTAGCTATTGGTCAGATCCGTGATTTCTAAGCACTTTAAGAACAATATTGACTAACAATGGATACTGATTACTCACCTTAAAAAAAAAAAATTCTAATGGCTCAGAGGTAAAGTATCTGCCTGTAATGCAGAAGACACAGGATATGTGGGTTGGATCACTAGGTCAGGAACATCCCCTGGAGGAGGAAATGGCAACTTACTCCAGTATTCTTACCTAAAGAATCCCATGGACAAAGGAGTCTGGTGGGCTACAGTCTATGGGGCTGCAAAAGAGTCAGATGCAACTGAACACAGCACACACAGTCTCTAAAGGTCCAGAATGGAAGTGTCCCCAGTTCCTTAGACAATGAAGGAAAAGAAATAGAGCCCAGGGAAAGTTGGAGAAAAACATATCAAGAGTTTGAGCCTAGGGTTAGACCCCAATAGTATCTTGATTTACCAAATCTTGTATGTTGAATAAACAAAAACAAAAACTAGCTGCCATTTACTAAGCTTTTAATTATATCCTGACTAATTTGCAAATAAAACATCACAAAAGAGAGAAAGAAACATATTACGTTAATTAGGCTTATCTGGTACTTTATATTACCTGGAAAAAGTCTTAGGTTATATTGTGTGGGTGAATGTTATTAATATAAGTATTTTAGAAATTACATGAAATTTAAGAAAATATGATATGTCCTGGTATAATGTTACTGTAATTCTTATTATCCTATAATGATGTATGACACAGAAGTAACTAAATTTTCTTGTCAGTTGCATTGTAACAAACTCTCATTTGATCTTTAAAAAAAAAAAGTCACTCAGTACATACAGAAACCTTATGGAGTAGGTACTAAGGTCAGCCCCAGTTTACAAGCAAGGAACAGAAGCTTAGAGCAAGGTCCCAAGACTAGGGATGAAAGGGGTTAAAGGGGATTACAGACCAACCCGGGGTACAGGGGTTGGTGAAAGAGCAGACATAGTTAAGGTGAGGTCTAGAGGAGCCTGCAAGCCTGGGTGGGAGCTGGCTTCCCTGACTGGCAGTGAGGTCTGCCCTGAGCCAGGCCCTGCATGCCCTGGCGCCATTGGAGATAAAGAACCAGTGCACTGTTGGCCTCAGCCAGGTTCAAAACTCAGGCATGGCCACTTGCTAGGTATAAAACCCAAGGCCTCATTTGCTGCCTCTCTCAGATGGGGATAATAATAGTGCCCTCTCAGGGCACCTTGGGGTGCAGCTTGCATCCCATCCTGTATGTATAGTGCTTAGCTCAAGACCTGAGGAGACAGCAGTGGGAGCTTGAGAGGAAACCAGTCCTCCTGCTTGACATCCTCAGACTCTGCAGGTCAGCTGAGCGTTCTCCTCTGGCCAGAAGAAATGGAAGGAGAAGGCGGCTATCCCCCACCCCCAGCCTTTCCTGGCAGCGACCCCCTTCCTAAGCTGTGGGAGGCTGGTGATCAGCCTGTTCAGAGGAGGCTCCTGACTGTATCCAGGTCCTGATTCTTCAGCGAGGCAGAGACTCAAACATCCCCCAACAGTGTAGGGGAGGGAGGGAGCTGGAGGGAAGGAATCCTTGCTCTGGTGATCTGCCATCACAGACAGCAGCTTCACTCCCTCTTCTCTCTGGGCAGAAGAGGAAAGCTGACTTGGAGGTGGAGGAGGCAGAGCCATGCCCTGAAGGCCCAGAGAGGGGAGCTGAGCAGGTCAGTCCAGACCCCTCCCCTCACCCTGAGGACCTCACCAGGAGCAGCTGAGTGGAAAAGACTCTACCCTGCCTGGTGGTGGCTCAGGTGCAGGTGGCCTGAGGGAGAGGCAGGCAGCCAGGACAGCATTCCTCCTCCCCCTTCTCCCCCACCACTCCAACTCTGGAGCTCTGCTGAGGTCACTCTGCCTCCCATGTCCTAAAGGTGACATCGCTCTGCCAAGTAGGGAGGCCAAGTCAAGAACCAGGCAAACTCAGGAGCACTTTGGGGAACCAGGAAGGAAAGGAGAGTACAAGGGAGGGAGAGAAAAAGAGTAGGTGGCCAGGTTTATAGATTTAGCTTCTGGCCTTCCTCTCTTTCTCTCTGAGTGCCTCAGTCAGCTGGGTCTGCTATAACAAAATACTATAGTGTAGTTGGCTTAAAAAATGACCTTTCATTTCTCATAGTTCTGGTGGCCAGGAAGTCAAAGATCAAGTAGCCTATAGATCTGGTGTCTGGTGAGGGCTCACTTCCTGGTTTGCAGATGGTTACCTTCTTGCTGTGTCCTCGAGTGGTAGAGGGAGAAGAAGCTCTAATATCTTTCTATTCTTTATTAGGGCACTAATCCCATCATGGGGGCCCCACCCTCACAAGCTCATCTAAATCTGATCACCTCCAAAGGCCCACCTCCAAGTACCATTGCATGTGAGGTTATGGCTTCAACGCAGGAATTTGGGGGACAGAAACAGTCCATAGCGCTGGGCGTATGTTGGGTTGTAGTGTCCAGCCTTTGGAGCACAAGATCAGGAGAAATGAGGGTTCCTGCCTCTGAGGGCACAAAGCCCCAGTGAGGAACACTTGGGAGAGAACGGCACTGCATGTAAAGTCAGGACACAGTGTTTAGGGATGCACACAGTGTGGATTTGAATCCTCATCTGCCTCTCATCCGCATGTGACATTGGACCGGTTCTTTGTTTTCTCTGAGTCTCATTTCCTTAGTGGTGAGTTAGAAAGAAAGAACCACCTTGGAGAAGTTATTTTGAGAATAACTTTAAGTGAAAATTTTATTGAAGTATAATTTATATACAGAAGTGTACACAAACCACGGATGAACAACTAGGTGAACTTCAAAAACTTCATACAAATATAACCCAAGTTAAAAGATAGAGCATTAGAAGTATTCTCAAAACTCCTCTGGTCCCCCTACCAGTCACTCACCATGGCACCATAATTGGTACCTCTTTTTAAACTTCTTATTAATAGAATCAAATCCTATGCATTCATTTCTGAGAGACAGGTCCATATAGCAGTAATTCCATCATTCTCATTGCTCCATAACATTCTACTGTAAGAATAGGTCATGGCTCATTTATTCTACTTTGGATAGAATGTAGGTTTCCAGATATTTCCAGTTTGGGACTCTTACAATGCTGCTAGGACTTTTTAGGAAACACGTGTGAGCGCGTCTACTAGGTGTGCATCTAGAAGTGAGATTTCTGGGTCATTAGGTGTGCATATGTCCAACTTGAGTAGATCTTGCCAAGTATTTTTCAAGTGTGGCTAAACATATCTGCACTTTTACCAGCGGTATAGGAGATGTCACTTGCTTCCCTGGTGGCTCAGACGGTAAAGCGTCTGTCTACAATGCGGGAGACCCAGGTTCGATCCCTGGCTTGGGAAGATCCCCTGGAGAAGGAAATGGCAATCCACTCCAGGACTACTGCCTGGAAAATCCCATGGACAGAGGAGCCTGGTAGGTTACAGTCCATGGGGTCACAAAGAGTCAGACACAACTGAGCAACTTCACTTCACTTCACTTACATCATCACTAATGCTTGATGTTGTCGGAAGGACTTTTTCATTTGCCTTTATAGGCTTCCCTGGTGGCTTAGATGGTAAAGCGTCTGCCTGCAATGCGGGAGACCCAGGTTCAATCCCCTGGAGAAGGAAACGGCACCCCACTCCAGTACTCTTGCCTGGAGAATCCCATGGGTAGAGGAGCCTGGTGGGCTGCAGTCCATGCGGTCGCGAAGAGTTGGACATGACTGAGCGGCTTCACTTTCACTTTTCACTTTCATGCATCGGAGAAGGAAACAGCACCCCACTCCAGTACTCTTGCCTGGAGAACCCCATGGGTGGAGGAGCTTGGTGGGCTGCAGTCCATGGGGTCGCGAAGAGTTGGACATAACTGAGCGGCTTCACTTCACTTCACTTCACTTACATCATCACTAATGCTTGATGTTGTTGGGAGGACTTTTTCATTTGCCTTTATAGGCTTCCCTGGTGGCTTAGACGGTAAAGCGTCTGCCTGCAATGCGGGAGACCCAGGTTCAATCCGCTGGAGAAGGCAATGGCACCCCACTCCAGTACTCTTGCCTGGAGAATCCCATGGGTGGAGGAGCCTGGTGGGCTGCAGTCCATGGGGTCACACAGAGTCGGACATGACTGAGCCGCTTCACTTCACTTGTAATGCATGGGTAAAGAATCCATGTGCAAAGCAGAAGACACCAGGAGAGGTGTCAGTCCCTGGATTCGGAAGTTCCCCTGGAGGAGGAAATGGCAGCCCATTCCAGTATTCTTGCCTGGAGATTTCCATGGGTAGAAAAGCCTTGTGGGCTACAGTCTTAAGGGTCACAAAGAGTCAGACACAACTGAGTGACTAAACACACACAATTATGGTTTTAATTTGCATTTTCCTGAACCAGTCATGGTGGGCACCTGTGTATACATTTTGGCCATTTCCATATCTTATTTTATCAAGTGCCCAATTCAAATTTGGTGTTAATTTTTAATTTGGTTTCTGTTTTTTATTTTTTGGCGGGGCTGGGTCTTCACTGCAGTGTGGGCTCCTGGTTTGCTGTGCCAGGCTTCTCTCCAGTTGTGGGGTGCAGGCTCTATAGTGTGTGGGCTCAGGAGTTGCAGTGCATGGGCTTTGTTGCTCCACACCAGCTGGGTTCTTAGCTCCCCGACCAGGGATTGAAACTGTGTCCCCTGCATTGGAAGGCACAGTCTTAACCACTGGACCACCAGGCAAGCCCCTGGCTTCTGTTTTTTTTAATTAGAGATTTGTAAGAGTTCTTTGCTGTATTTTGATAGGAGTTCTTCGTCAGTTAAGTGTATTATAAATACCTTCTTCCACTCTCTGGCTGGCCATTTCACTGTCAAGGGAGACCTTTGATGAAGATGGATTCTTCATTTTTCAGTAATTTTCCTTTATGGTTACTGTTTTTTCTGCCCCGGTAAAGAAATGTTTGCCTATCCAAAGCCAAGAAATTATTCTTCTGCTTCCTTCTAGATGCTTTAGTGTGTGGTGTTTTGCATTTATATCTACAGTTCATCTGAAATTATTTGTGTGCAGTATGAGGTAGGAATCAAGACTCACTTTTTAAATAGATGGATACAAGCTGATCCAGCAGCAATTTAAAAAATGATCTTTATTTTTCAATTGCTCTGCGTTGTCCTCTTTGTCATAAATCAAGCAATTGTACATGTGCAAGAATGTTTCCACTCTATTCTACTTGTTGATTTACCTGCCTTTATGTCAATTACATTGTCTTAATTACTGTTATTTCGTAAATCTTGAAATCTGGCTGCATGCACCCTCCAGCTTTGTTCTTTTTCAGGATAGTGTTGGTTATTTTTGGTCTTTTGCATCCTGATATGTAACTGCTGGGTTTAGACTGGGATCGTATCAGTCAGTTTGGAAAGAATTCGGATCTTTGGGATATTGACTCTTCTAATCCATGAATTTGACATATGTCTGCACTCATTCAGATTTTCTTTAATTTATCACAATAATACTTTACAGTTTATGGTGTGGAGGTCATGTATACCTTCTGTTGTTTCCAGGCATACACATTTTTAAAATGTTTAAATTTTTTCTGTCTTTCTTTATTGTTAGTATACAGAAGCCAGTTGTTTTTTATATACTGGCCTTGTATCCAGAGACTTCTAAGTTGAATGAGATAATGGGTAAACCACCAGCACACTGTCAGAGCTTGCCAGCTCCTATCTGGGTGCCAAAGATGAGGCAGGTAAGGGACTCGCTACTAAGGGTACGTTTAGTAAGGGGATGAGGCCATCAGGTTGGGAAAGGCAGTGAGCTCTCAAGGGCAGTATTTGCTGGGCCAATTGAAGGAAGGTGAATCCATATGGAGAGAAACAACACAAGAACCATAAGAAAACTACCTTGTAATTGTATTTGTTTATTTATTGGCTACTCTGAGTCTTTGTTACTGCACACAAGCTTTTCTCTAGTTGTGGTGAGCTGAGGCTACTCTCTAGTAGCGGTGCTCAGGCCTCGCTCTGTGATGGCTCCTCTTGTTGCAGAGTACAGGTTTTAATGCGTTCAGGCTTCAGTAGTTGTGGCATGCGGGTTCAGTAGCTGAGGCTCCCAGTCTCTAGAGGTAGTTGTGGTGCATGGGCTTAGTTGCTCTGCAGCATGTGGGATCTTCCCGGATCAGGGATCAAAACCGAGTCCCCTGCATTGTTAGGTGGATTCATTGCCACTGAGACATGAGAAGAGCCTCGAACACCACCTTGAATCGACCTTGAGAGAGGTCCCAGAGACCTGACTAGGATGTAATGTTGGTACTGCACTTTACAGTTTTTATCCACTGTGTAACTGATCCTCACTGCATAACTCTGTTGTTGTTCAGTTGCTAAGTTGTGTCCCACTCTTTGTGACCCCACAGACTGCAGCATGCTGGACTTCCCGGTTCTTCACAATCTCCTGGAGTTTGCTCAAACTCATGTCCATTGAGTCAGTGATGCCATCCAACCATCTCATCCTTTGTTGCCCCCTTCTCCTCCTGCCTTCACTCTTTCCCAGCATCAGGGTCTTTTCCAGTGAGACAGCTCTTCTGATCAGGTAGCCAAAGTATTGGAGCTTGAGCTTGAGCTCCAGCCCTTCCAATTAATATTCAAAATTGATTTCCTTTAGGATTGACTGGTTTGATCTACTTGCAGTCCAAGGGACTCTCAAGAGTCTTCTTCAACACTACAGTTCAAAAGCGTCAGTTCTACAATGCTCAAACTTCTTTATGGTCCAACTCTCATATCCATACGCAACTACTAGAAAAACTAGAGATTTGATTATATGGACCTCTGTTGGCAAAGTGATGACTCTGCTTTTTAATATGCTGTCGAGGTTTGTCAAAGCTTTTCTTCCAAGGAGCAAGTGTCTTTTAATTTCATGGATGTAAGGTCTTTTTAATTTCATGGATGTAAGATCTGATAGAGTGCCTGATGAACTATGGATGGAGGTTCATGACATTGTACAGGAGACAGGGATCAAGACCATCCCCATGGAAAAGAAATGCAAAAAACCAAAATGGCTGCCTGGGGAGGCCTTACAAATAGCTGTGAAAAAAAGAGAAGTGAAAAGCAAAGGAGAAAAGGAAAGATATAAGCATCTGAATGCAGAGTTCCAAAGAATAGCAAGGAGAGATAAGAAAGCCTTCCTCACTGACCAATGCAAAGAAATAGAGGAAAACAACGGAATGGGAAAGACTAGAGATCTCTTCAAGAAAATTAGAGCTACCAAGGGAACATTTCATGCAAAGATGGGCTCGATAAAGGACAGAAATGGTATGGACCTAACAGAAGCAGAAGATATTAAGAAGAGGTGGCAAGCATATGCAGAAGAACTATATGAAAAAGATCTTCACGACCAAGATAATCACGATGGTGTGATCACTAACCTAGAGCCAGACATCCTGGAATGTGAAGTCAAGTGGGCCTTAGAAAGCATCACTATGAACAAAGCTAGTGGAGGTGATGGAATTCCAGTTGAGTTGATATTTCAAATCCTGAAAGATGATGCTGTGAAAGTGCTGCACTCAATATGTAAGCAAATTTGGAAAACTCAGCAGTGGCCACAGGACTTGGAAAAGGTCAATTTTCATTCAAATCTCAGAGAAAGGCAATGCCAAAGAATGCTCAAACTACCGCACAATTGCATTTATCTCACACGCTAGTAAATTCTCAAAGTTCTCCAAGCCAGGCTTTAGCAATATGTGAACCGTGAACTCCCTGATGTTCAAGCTGGTTTTAGAAAAGGCAAAGGAACCAGAAATCAAATTGCCAACATATGCTGGATCATCAAAAAAGCAAAAGAGTTCCAGAAAAAAACATCTATTTCTGCTTTATTGACTATGCCAGGGCCTTTGACTGTATGGATCACAATAAACTGGGAAAATTCTGAAAGAGATGGGAATACCAGACCACCTGACCTGCCTCTTGAGAAACCTATATGCAGGTCAGGAAGCAACAGTTAGAACTGGACATGGAACAACAGACTGGTTCCAAATAGGAAAAGGAGTATGTCAAGGCTGTATATTGTCACCCTGCTTATTTAACTTCTATGCAGAGTACATCATGAGAAATGCTGGGTTGGAAGAAACATAAGCTGGAATCAAGATTGCCGGGAGAAATATCCATAACCTCAGATATGCAGATGATGCCACCCTTATGGCAGAAAGTGAAGAGCAACTAAAGAGCCTCTTGATGAAAGTGAAAGAGGAGAGCAAAAAAGTTGGCTTAAAGCTCAACATTCAGAAAATGAAGATCATGGCGTCTGGTCCCATCACTTCATGGGAAATACATGGGGAAATAGTGGAAACAGTGTCAGACTTTATTTCTGGGGGCTCCAAAATCACTGCAGATGGTGATTGCAACCATGAAATTAAAAGCCGCTTACTCCTTGGAAGGAAAGTTATGACCAACCTAGATAGCATATTAAAAAGCAGAGACATTATTTTGCCAACAAATATCCGTCTAGTCAAGGCTATGGTTTTTCTAGTGGTCAGGTATGGATGTGAGAGTTGGACTGTGAAGAAAGCTGAGCACCGAAGAACTGATGCTTTTGATCTGTGGTGTTGGAGAAGACTCTTGAGAGTCCCTTGGACTGCAAGGAGATCAAACCAGTCCATCCTAAAGGAGATCAGTCCTTGGTGTTTATTGGAAGGACTGATGCTGAAGCTGAAACTCCAATACTTTGGCCACCTCGTGCAAAGAGTTGACCCATTGGAAAAGACCCTGATGCTGGGAGGGATTGGGGGCAGGAGGAGAAGTGGACAACAGAGGATTAGATGGCTGGATGGCATCACTGACTCGATGGACATGAGTTTGAATGAACTCCGGGAGTTGGTGATGGACAGGGAGGCCTGGTGTGCTGCGATTCATAGGGTCGCAAAGAGTCAGACAGGACTGAGGGACTGAACTGGACTGACTAAGATCTTTCTGTCCTTCTCAAAGATAAGAATGGGGCTCATAGAGTTAAGACTCTTGGCCAAGCTCGGTCCATGAGGAAGTCAGTGGGAAGACCGGCATCAAGTGCAAATCTTGATTTCCCCTCTTAAGGCAGAAGTTTGCTGATACTATCAGATGGTGCTGTGGGTCTTGATGAGATAAGCCCTTGGAGCAGGAAAAGGTTATCAGGAAGATAAGATGTGAGTGTTGAAATCTGTGTTTAGAAGACCTTTGTTCAGAAGGGTTAATGGAAAGAGGCATAGGTCCTCTTCCCACCCGCCCCCCACCGCCCCAACCACACCACATGGCATACAGAACATGCCCAACCAGGGGTTGAACCAACACCCTCTGCAGTGGAAGTGTGGAGTCTTAACTACTGAGCCACCAGGGAAGTCCTTTTAACAATTATTATTATTATTTATTATTATTATTATTTTTGGCCTTTACATGTGGCATATGGAATCTTAGTTCCCCAACCAGAGATCTAACCTGACTGGAAGCCCTTGACTTCCAGTTAAGATCTTCCCCTTGACTGGAAGCATGAGATCTTAACCGCTGGACCCCCAGGGAAGTCCCTGAGCAGGCCCTCTTAAAGGTCATGCCACGTGCCAGGGAGAGACGATGCAGGTGCTCAGGGAGGGTGGAATGGGTACAGAGAGAGGATGGGTCAGTTACCCACCCAGGCAGGTCCACAATTCTATCCACGTGAAGAAAATACCTTTGGGGCTTCTGAAGCTCAATATCCCATTTTTAAAAACCTGGGCAATGTCCGTTTCTTTTACCCTTTCTCTTGTTGTTGCTGTGTTTGTGCTCAGTCGTGTCTGAGTCTTTGCGGCCCCATGGACTGTAGCCCACCAGGCTCCTCTGTCCATGGGATCCTCCAGGCAAGAATACTAGAGTGGGTTCTCATTTTTCCCTCCAAGGGATCTTCCTAACCCAGGGATCAAAACCACATCTCATGTATCTCCTGCACTGGCAGGCAGATTCTTTATCATTGTACCACCTGGAAAGCCCTTCTCATGATTAAAGCCAAACCAAACACAATAAATTCTCCCCACCTTGCCCATTGCTCTGCTCTACCCCTTTCCCAGAAGAAGGCTGTGGGCTCCCACCTCTGAACACAGTGACCTCATTAATCTTCCTAGGACAGTCTGCTCTGGTCTCTCAGAGATGGCCAGCTGTGGTCTGTGCTCACTCTTTTAACTTGGTTCTTTCATCCCAGGACTCTCTTTAAATGGTTCTCCTGCAGGCTGTGCTCTCTCAGCATGCGGCTGAACTTGGCATTGGGTATACACCAACAATCCTGTCTTTCCACTCAAAGCCTCTTTGGTTTCTGATGTCATCAGATTCTCTTAAAGTATCTGTATCAGAGAGACTATTGACCTCGATGCCCAAGAGCAGAGGATGGAGAGGAGACTTGGAGAGAATTGCTCACTCAGAACCACACAAGACTGCACTAGTCAACAGCCCAGGGGAGCAAGTTTAAGCCTCTAGGCCATTGTCATTACTTGCTGTTGTTGTTGTCCAGTTGCTAAGTCATGTCTGACTCTTTGCAACCCCATGGACTGCAGCATGCCAGGCTTCCCTGACTTCACCATCTCCAGGAATTTGCTCAAACTCATCTCCATTGACTCAATGATGCCATCCAACCATCTCATCCTTTGCCACCCCCTGCTCCTCCTGCCCTCAATCTTTCCTAGCATTAGGGACTTTTTCAGTGAGTCACTCTTTGCATCAGATGGCCAAAGTATTGGAGTTTCAGCTTCAGTCCTTCTGATGAATATTTACTATTCCACCAGTAAACAACAACATCAACAAAAGATTCAAAAAACTCTCACAGGAGTTGAGGGGAAGCGGGTAGTAGGGGTGTGTATAACGAGCAACTCTGAGATTCCCTATATTGGGTCAGTGTTGCCTGCCACGGGAACCCAACTGTGAATTTGAAAGATTTCCATGGATTCTGGCCCAGAAGGAAGTGAAGCCTCTAGAGAGTTCTCTCCTTCCTCTGTCTTCCTGCCTCCATGGAAAGGCCTGGAGCCGGGCAGGCAGGACTTGGTAGCTGCACTGGCCAGATGCGCTGAGGCCAAGGCGGGCTGGCACTCCGTCCTCTGGGGTCTGCAGTACAGCCAGGAGGCTCTGAGTCCTTCCTTCCTGTGCCCCACCCAATGTAGCATCTCAGCAGTACTTCCGCAGTCCTTCCTGGTATGAACTGCTTCTCTTTGTGAGCTGTGGTCCTTTCTCTAGAATTGACCGTGTGTCTCCCCAGAACAACCAGGTAGGGAGGAGGAATTGAAGCTGAAACAGGCTGTCTCCTTGGAAAAGTCTTCTAGAGGAAACTGTTGAACCCACATCCATCTCTGGACCTCCGGGTTCACCGCCCCTTTCCCATCAGATAGTTCCAGATACACCTGAGCATGCACGATAGGTCTCCTCGGAGACCTAGGAAGCTTCTAGGGGAGGCCCCTGGGCTCAAACATCCTCCACCAAGCTGAGCCATCCCCACTCTACCCACTTCTGAAGCCCCAAAGGTTGGAAGGGAAATGCCAAATTCTACTTACAATGGCAAATGGAACTAAAGTGTATTGAGCACCTATTCTATGCAGATACTTTATTTTACATTCACTATCACATCATCTAATCTTCAGAACCAGGAAGATGCCCTAGGGAAGGGCATGACAGCCCACTCCAGTATTCTTGCCTGGAGCATCCATTGACAGAGCAGCCTGGTGGGCTACAGTCCATAGGGTGGAAAAGAGCTGGGCACAACTGAGCAATTAAGCACAAACTTAAGAACAACCCTAGGCTGTATATAGCAGTGCTTTTCTCCTGGGATCCATTTTCCTCCCATGGGAAATATTTAGCAGTCTCTAAGCCTTTTTAAAATTTTTTCCTGTACTAGGTCTTTGTTGTGGCACACAGTCTTCTCTAGTTGCAGCAGGCAGGTTTAATTACCCCGAAGCATGTGGGATCTTAGTTCCCCAGCCAGGGGTCGAACCCTACTCCCCAGTATTGGAAGGTGGATTCTCAACCACTGGATCATCAGGAAAGTCCCTAAGACATTTTTCATTTTCATGCCAGGGCAGGGGAGGTGGGGCAGAGAGCTAGTACAACTGGCATCTAGTAAATAGAGGCCAGGGATGTTGCTAAACTTCCTGCAATATATGGGACTGCAGCTTATAATAAAAAATTCTCTAGCCCAAGAAATTCAACTGCAATTTTCAAAAACAAAAAGACTGGTTCAAAGCAGTTAAGTAGCTTCCCTAAGGCCTTACAGCTAGTAGCCCATGGCCAGGGACAGTACAGTCCACACCAGTGTGATCTGAAAGCCTGTGATCTTTTGACTACAAAATGCCCCTATTCAAAAGCAGTGACTCACCAGGTCCTGTCTCCTGGCAGAACAAATGTCATCATTTCTCTAGGCAAGCAAACACGGATCTGCGCCACCAGCTGGGGAGCCTGGGAGCAGCTGCTGTGGTGCAGACTTTTCCCACAGGGTGCTCTAGGGAATCACAGAGCTATGAACCCTTGCCTCTTCCCTCCAGACATCAGGGCTGTCATCTGAACAGCTATGTATGCACATGTGTTAACACAAGTTCGTGTACCTGATGCACAGAGAAGCCAACAACCTGAGACGTTGGAGTCTGGAGCAGAGAAAGGTTTATTGCAAGGCCATACAGGGAGACAGGCTTCCCTGGTGGCTCAGCATTAAAGAATCTGAGTGCAATACAGGAGATAAAGGGTTTGATTCCTGAGTTGGGAAGATCCCCTGTAGAAGGAAATGGCAACCCACTCCAGTAATCTTGCCTGGAGAAACCCATGGACCTCTGTGCTTAGTGGGCTACAGTCCTTGGGGTGGCAAAGAGTTGGATATAACTGAAGAGTCTGTATATGCTCGCACGCATGCATGCAAGGAGATGGATGGCTCGTGCCCTAAAAAGCCTTGAGCTTCCAGAAGGTTTCAGCAAATCATTTTTAAAAGCCAGGTGGAGGTGGGGTGGGGAGTCACAGGTTGCTCAATCAGCTTGTGCACAGTTCTCTGATTGGCTGATGGCGAGGGTGATGTCACGGGGCTTAGCATTTTCTGTCCTTAGGCTCCAGGAGGCTTGGGGCTATGTGCTCATGGTTATCAAGCAGTTCCTCCATTAGGGGGGAAGGTAGCAGGTCACATCTGCAAAACAACTCAGGAAATGTGCATCAAATACTATTATCGAGGTGTTTCCCAGAGGAGAGCTAAAGCCTAGGAAAAGGGGGAAGGTCTGTCTAGGGCAGGACCCTTCTGAGTGCTGCGTGAGGGCACTGCCATGAAGCCCACAGTCACCAGAAGGCCCACCAGAAGACTGCAGGCCCTGGTGGGCGCAGAGTGTGTCTCTTTCATGGAAGGGCAGGCCTAGAGTAGGTCCTGGAAGGCCTGGTGGTGGGATTTCAGTACTCAGGGGAGTATTGCTGTCTTAATTAGGGAGAAACAAGCTTGACTCTGGGTTCAGGTCAGGAGGGGCTGGGCCTGTAGTTTGATAGGCAGGTGATGTTAGATCATAATGAAAGCCCTTCTGGTCCACTGATTGTTTTCTCTTATATCTCCTATATAAGAGACTTACTTTTGCTCTGCTTCCTCTAATGACTTTCTCCACAGTCCTAACAACCATCTTGTTAACCATTACCTTAAAAACTGTTGAAAGACTGTTTTTGCTGAGTTACTGAGAAAGAACAGCCATTCTGCCATCACAACCACCCGGTCCCTAAGCAGTGGTTGGAGAGAATGCATAAGCCAAGTATGAGCCACAGATCCTAGAAGCAGACTTGACTGGTTGGAATGGAATTCAGTGTAGGGAGGAAACAGAGGAAAAGCCTGGAAGGCACTTGAGAGCTGTCTTCTGGAGCCTTGAATGCCAGGCTGACAGCCAAGAGGGAGGTGAAGATTGAGTCTCTGGAACTGTTGCAGGAAGGGGGACTCTTTCCAAGGCCCAAGAGTGGGCTCTTGTCTAACACTAAGAGATGAATTATCCAGGGAGACACATGTGCTGACAAAGCAAGAGAGATTTTATTGGGAAACGGCGCCTGAGCAGAGAGCAGCAGAGTAAGTGAACCCAGAACTGCTCTGCCACGTGGCTCACAGTCTCAGGTTTTATAGTGATGGGGTTAGTTTCCAGGTCATCTCTGGTCAATCACTCTGACTCAAGGTCCTTCCTGGTGGTGTGTGCATCTCTCAGGCAAGATGGATCCCAGCGAGGAAGATTCTGGGAGGTTGGTAGGACATAGGGACTGGCATCTCCTCTCTCCTTTTTGCACTGAATTCTTCTAGTTGGTGGTAGCTTTTAGTTTCGTGTTCCTTACCTGAACCTCCTGTTGTAAGATAACTCAGGCGAGAAGTTACTGTGATGCCTGGCCTGGGTGGACGGTTTCAGTGTTTCCCCTAACAGAACTAGCTGGTTCTGGGAGGAATGGGAGGGTGTAAAGCTATCTGTCTAGAGTGATGGAGCTGACAGTGTTTGAGATTAGGAGCCTGCCTGCCCCTTCCTCCCAGCCTGCTCTGCAGAGGATACCAATCCTCCTGATACTTCTTGAAATCACATGAGCGCAGTGGACTCCTCAGCTATTAGAGGGGGAGGGCTGTTCCCCATTCAGGCAGCGCTGTCCTTTGCGTCAAGTGTCCCCGCTGCTAATAGGACCAGGGATCTGAACACATGTGCACGTGCCTCCCTGCCTGTGGCAGCAGGGAGGAGGAATTATCCCGAAGACTGTCAATGAATGGATGTGGACAATGAGGTCCAGTAAATGAGCGAGTTGGAAAGGGCCTTTCATGAGGCCCAAGTGACCATGGAACTCCCAAGGAAGAGTGCCAGCGGGAACAGTATCCACAACCAGAAAATTAGAGAGGACTTTTACGCCTGACAAAACAGGACTGGAGGAAGAGCCCAAGTCCTGGCAATTAGCGCTATTACTGGGTAGATTAAAGCAAGAAGAAGGGCACAGGCCGGCTGTAGGATGCTCTAAGATCACAGCCAATTCTTCCAAAGAAAGAACTGAGAACAGGAGGGAAATCCACCCTCATCTTTTCTCTGATGAAACTCAGAGTGGAGGTGGGATGCCTAAAGGAATGAGAGCATCTTCACTCTTGCCTTGATAGGAGGGTGGTCCATGCCTCCTCCGGCTCCCCTCAGTAGTAATTGTACAGCTTGGGATGGAAGCTGTGTCAGAAGAAGGAAGTTCAGGGCCTATGACAGCAATTTCTGAGGCAAAAAGCTAGGGAATTAGTCATTTAAAAAATATTTTTATATTTTAGAGGTGAATAAGTATCTGGGGCTTATTTATTTATTTATTTATTTATTTGCAGCATGCAGGATCTTTAGGTGTGGCATGTCAACTCTTAGTTCCCTAACCAGGGAACAAACCCAGCCCCCTGCATTGGAAAGGCAGAGTCTTAGCTACTGGACCACCTGGGAAGTCCCTAAAACAAAATATTTATTTCCTTATTTGGCTGCACCAGGTCTTGGTGGCATGTGGCATCTTTGATCTTTGTCACGGCATGTGGAATCTTTAGTTGCGGCATGTGGGATCTAGTTCCCTGACCAGGGATCAAACCCGGGGCCCTGCATTAGGAATGCAGAGTCTTATCGTTCTCTGGACCGCCAGAGAAGTCTGGGAAATCTGCCATTTTATACACCAACCCATCAACATTTCTTCTTCCAACCTCTTGGAGCCTCTTTGGCTCCCTCCCTCCTTCCCTGTTGGCCCAGGTGGTAAAGAATCTGCCTACAATGCAGGAGCCCCAGGTGTGATCCCTGGGTCTGGAAGATCCCTTGGAGAAGGGAATGGCAACTCAACTCCAGTATTCTTACTGGGAGAATTCCGTGGACAGAGGAGCCTGGTGGGCTACAGTCTATGGGGTAACAAATAGTCGGACATGACTGAGCAACTGACACTTTCACTTTCCCTCTTTTCGTTAAGAGTCATATAGCTGAGTCTATGGAGACAAAGGCAACAGTGTTAGTCTTCAAGAAGCCCAAAGATTAGGGCACAATTTAAGTAAAGAATAAAGGACTTAAAGAGAAAGAAGGAAACCCGTGCAGAGCTTCATCTTCCTCCAGGCCCCCCGTTGTGAAATGACACACAGAGGAGCAAGGGAGACACAGGAGCACTTCCCGGAGGAGGTGATATTTGAGTGGGACCTTGAAGAGGGGGTTAGCACAGGCTGAAGGCTGGGGTCACAGGGGCAAGTGGTGAAAGAGATTCTAGGCTGAGCCAATAGCCTGAGCAAAGCCCTGGGTGTAGGATGTCCTGAGAGGTGTCTGGAGGAAATGGTGAGCAGTCAGTGGTGGGTGAAGGGCGGAACAGAGCTGGAAAGGGGGGTCTGGGAATAGGTCGTGTAGAATCATGAATGTCCTGGCAGTGCAAGTCTCTGAGGAAGGAAATTAGGACAGTTGTTGCCAAGGGGGAGAGGCTATAAAGAATCTCAACCTGAAGCAATCAGGTCTGTGTTTTAGAAATGAAACTTAAGCTGCTAGAATGGGAAAGATCCATTTGCACTAAGAGAGTTCTAAGGCAGGAAGTTCATTCATTCATTCATTGAACTTTTTGAAAACATGTTATTAAAAAATTTTTTTTAATGTATTGAAGTATATTTGATTTATAAGATTGTGTCAGTTTCAGGTATACAATAAAGTGATTCAATCATGTCATATGTATATATATTCTTTTTTCAGACTATTTTCCCTTATAGATTATTACAAAATACTGAGTATAGTTCCCTGTGCTATACAGTAGGTGTTTGTTGGTTATCTGTTTTATGTATATATTCACTGAACATTTATTGAGCTCCACCTGTGTGCCAGGCACTGTGCTCAGTGATACTGTGGTGACACATTCCAAGGGACTCACAGTCAGTGGGGCTATTTCTACCTATCTTTGCTAAGGCAGCAGAACCCTCCTGGTTGATGGAGGGGCTCTCTTACTGCTCTCTTCCCTCCAGCCCCAGAATCTCCAAACTCTGTGCGACACCAGGATTAGCAATAGACACAGATGGCCCTGACACTTCCTGTTGCTTGGGACCTTGCGTGAGATTCTTCGCTCTTCAGTGGGGAGAAGTGAAGTGAAGTGAAGTCGCTTAGTCGTGTCCAACTCTTTGCGACCCCATGGACTGTAGCCTACAAGGCTTCACAGACCATGGGATTTTCCAGACAAGACTACTGGAGTGGGCTGCCATTTCCTTCTCCAGGGGATCTTCCCAGCCCAGGGATCAAACCCAGGTCTCCCGCATAGTAGGCAGACGCTTTACCCTCCGAGCCACCAGGGAAGCCCAAGAGGAAAATGGTGCTTTTAGGAGTTTGCCATTCCAAGGCTCCTGGGGTTTTTCTAGTGCTCTTCCCTCTTCCCTTTGACCCAATGACTTTCAAGAATAAAACCCCCAGGTAAAAGCCTTGTTCTTAAATCATTCTTTTCTTGGTTTTGTCCTGTTAAAACACCATTTTGGTATACTTACCTTCACTTCTCATGGCCAGTATTGGAAGTACCTTTAATAGTTATCCACTCTTCAGGTCATTGTATTTTTTTTTTCTTTTTGGTCACACCACTTGAGGCATGTGGGATCTTGCTTTCCCGATCAAGGATCAAACCTGCACCCCCTGCACTGGAAGCATGAAGTCTTAACCACTGGACTGCCAGGGAAGTCCAAGTCATTTTGTGTTTTAAAACAAATAAAACAAGTATCTTCAAGGATTCTATAATTTATTTTATCTTTTAATTTAAAAATTGTTTTCATTTGGGGGGTTTTAAAGATTCATTTGACTTTATTCTTTATTTTTACTCTTAAATGTTTTGGGTTTGGGCAGTAGGGGAGAGAGTAGTAGCTGCTAGCTTTTCAGATGTCTCCAGCTATTAAAATGTGCCCCTGTCCCTAAAAGCTTCATTTCTGCAGGCTACATGGTTTCTCCTGCCAAGCTAAGATACACTCAACCACACACCTCCTTTCTGCTAAGCTCTGACTTCTTTTAGTTAATAACAGCTCACCCAGCCTGTGACAGTTGCACAAAAGAAATC
This sequence comes from Oryx dammah, assembly GCF_014754425.2. Classification (NCBI taxonomy): domain Eukaryota; kingdom Metazoa; phylum Chordata; class Mammalia; order Artiodactyla; family Bovidae; genus Oryx; species Oryx dammah. The sequence goes on along the minus strand of NW_024070185.1, from coordinate 65,919,584 downwards.
AGATCTCCATAAGCAGCAGCTCTGATATAATCTCTGCATTCATCTCCACTGCTGTTTCTGCAGTGGACCCTCCTTCCTCAGCTCCCTCCTCCTCCCCATCACTGCATTTACATCACAATGAGGCCCCACCTTCACCCAGCATCTTTGTCTGGTCCTCCCTCTGCTGCTGCACACTGGACCAACTGGCACTCTCCGTCTTACTCCCACCCTCTCCATCGTCTCCTTTCCACGCTCTTCCCCTTTCTGAGAGTTCCCCTCAGCCTTTTGCACCCTCCCCCTCTCAGATCCTCTGGACCTCCTCCTCATCGCCCTTTCTTCTTCCCTCAGGTCCCTCCTCCACTTGCTGCTTCCCTGTCTCTCTGAGGTCTGTTGGAATGTTGGGCATGAGGGCTAACCCATATGCTCAATTCTCCCCTTTCTTTCTCCCTCAAACGTAACAATTCACCCACCCCGTCCACATACATTCTTTTTTGCCAATCCCCACCCCAGTTCATGATTCAGCCCTCCCTATAGACGCTTCCCTCCAGGAGCCCAACATCACAGCCCTGAGAGGCACTGAGGCAGCTATCCTTCCTTGGTTTCCCATCACATCACCCCAGACAGCAGCCACCCAGTGAGAGGCCAAGTGGCAGGTCAGGGTGTGGCCGGGACTAATTCAGTCTTCTCTTGTACTAATCCCACCCTCCAGACTAGATGAGAACACCAACTCATCTCAGTTTTACTGGGACTTTTCCGGCTTCCCTGGTGGCTCAGAGGTTGAAGTGTCTGCCTGCAATGTGGGAGACCTGGGTTCGATCCCTAGGTCGGGAAGATCCCCTAGAGAAGGAAATGGCAACCCACTCCAGTATTCCTGCTTGGAGAATCCCTGGAGAATCCCATGGATGGAGGAGCCTGGCGGGCTACAGTCCACGGGGTCCCAAAGAGTTGGACACGACTGAGCGACTTCACTTTCCGGGTTTTAGTGCCGCAGTCTGACCTCCCAGGGAAGTTCCAAGCACAACAGGATGGGTGGTCACTCTGTGAGTCCCACAGTCTTCACAAATGGAGTTCAGAGTGCAGGTGACTTGGAGAAACCTGACACCAACAGGAGCATTGACTATAACGCACACACTTAGACTTAGCAGGTCAAGACACTCCGATGTACCCACCAGACACTCAAGATGTGGTGCCACTGAGACACTAGTGCCACCCAAAGGAGCCTTCTCTGGAGTGTGGCCAAGCAAGGATGGTCCCAGCTGTGTTCCAGACTGCCCTAGTGTGTTCCAGGGAGCCCCCCAGGGTCGGGCTTAGGATGAAAATGTTTGTAAACACCACTGTGAAATGTTTCGTGGTGTTGCAGCTCACAGAATCCATGCACTGAAATAGAATATGGTTTTTATTTTATTTATGTATTTGTCTGCACCACGTCTTAGTTGTGGCATGAAGGCTCCTAGCTGAGGCATGCAGGATCTAGTTCCATGACCAGGGATCGTACCCTGGCCCCTGCTTTGGGAGCACAGTGTCTTACCACTGGACCACCAGGGAAGTCCCTAGAATGGAGAACCATTCAGAAAATGTTTATAAAGCTCTGGATCAGGCACAATGCTAAGAGTTAAGAATATAGCATTGAATGAAACATAGTCTTAAAGTCTGTTAAGAAAGAGACATGAATGAAGAGGACCTGCATTGTGGGGTGATTGAAGCTGTGATAGGAATATGGACACATTGAGGACATGCAGGAAGGCCTCAGACTGGAAGTCCTATCTCAGCAGAGTCCTGGGTACTTGGGTATAGGGACCAGTGTGGGAAAACTTGGATGAAGGTCATTGGACAATGCTATACGTTTCCAAAACTCAAATCCATAGAAAATGGATGGAGGGGAGGGAAGGAAGGGCCTGGTGCTATATAATATGAAGATACAAGATAAATAGTTCTGATCACAAAGGTCTTCTCTACTACTTTGGACTTTATTTAAACTTTGGGCAATAGGGAATCCTTGGGAAGCTTGGAAAAGTGCAAAATATAGGCCTACCAATATCCCAAGGGAAATATAATGGAAACAGACTAAGACAATGCTGTGGATTTGGAGGGAAATGATGGTTTTGAGGAAAATCAATAATAAAAATAGGATTGGGATGTCCCTGGTGGTCCAGTGGCTAAGACCCTGAGCTCCCAATACAGGGGGCCCGGGTTCAATCCCTGGTCAGGGAGCTAGATCCAACATGCCACAATTATAAGTTTGCATGCCGCAGCTAAAGATCCCACCTGGATGTGCATTGGATTTTTTTAAGTTTTAAAAAAATAAGGTAAAACATAGTGACTGCTCAGATACAAGATGAAAGGAGAAGAAGGGATCAAGGGTTCCTGTCTTGGTCAGATTTCTCAGAATTAGAGGTCTGGCTGGGTTGTACCATTCTTCAAGCCTAGCAACTCAGAAGGAGGGACCTGTTGTGGGGAGGCGGGTAATGGCAGGGAGGAGAGAGTGGCGAGTTCTGTTTTGGACATGTTAGTTTCAGATGCATTGACCCATCCCAGTGAAGGTGAGCAGTTGGATGTCCAAGTCAGGAGCTTGGGAGAGATGTTTGGGCTGCAGACCTGACTCCAAAAATCATGGTGTGGGTGCAGCTGAAACCATGAAAAGACAGGCCAACCAGGAGCAGAGAACAGGGTCCACTGTGGACCCCTGAAGAGCCATCAGCTTTTCAGGATGAAAGAAATAAAAGTGACAGACAGAGGGAGTAGCCAAAGGTGATAGGAGAAAAGTCAAGAGATATAATATCATCTGAGTGACTGAGCACAGCAAGTAAAGGAAATAGTGTTCCCAAAAGGATGGAGTTAAAAAACAATATGGAGTGACTGGGAGGTCAAGTTTGATAACTATTGAAAAGTATCAGCTGGATGAGCAACATCCCTGGAGAGAAATTCTAGTGGATTGGGAGGGACAGAAACCAAGCTTTTGTGGACTAAACCCGAGTGGGAAGGAGCAAGTGGAAAAAATGAGGATAACCTTCTTTCTCAAGAAGCTTGGCTGAAGACCTCCTTCGTGGTCCAGTGGCTAAGACTCAACACTCCCAATGCAAGGGGCCTGGGTTCAATCCCTGGTCAGAGAACTAGATCCCACGTGCTGCAGCTAAAGAATCCACATGCCACAGCTAAAAGATCTCACATGTTGCATCAAAGATGGAAGATGCTGTGTGCTACAAATAAGACCTAGTGCAACCATAGAAATAAATGTTTTCACAAAAGAAGCAGCAGCAGCTGGCTATGCACAGGAGGAAAGATGATGATTTGGGGAGGGAAAATGGAGTTCAGATGTTGCTTTGGAGTTGGCAGACTTCTGCATATTTAAGTGCTCTTTGTTAAGAATAACAAAGCAAGAATGTGAAGAAATAGAAGAAAAGGACATGGTTCTTAGAGGTGGACCTCTGAGATGGTTGGAGTTGGTGGAATCATAGCAGGGCTGGAAAGATTAGCCTGATGTAAGTTCACTGACAGGCACAGACAGGCAAGAATCATGTCAATTGCATGTAAGTTTAGGAGCTGAAGAACTTGATGGAGTTTCCTCCCAGTGCTTGTAGAGATGAACCTGCCTGCAGGGAGTAAGATGCAGAAGTGGGTGCAGGGCTTAGAGTAGAGAAGCTTTAATAGATGTAACTTGAGAGGCTCTAAGGGCAGTAGTCACAGTCCAGGCTTGCTAGGAGATCTTGATTCTTTGGTGTGTTCCTGAGAATCTGGGCTCAAAAGGCATTTACTATCTGGTTGACAAAAGTACTGCCCAAAAGTACAAAGTCTACTGAGCAGGAGAAACCAGAGAGGACTGGACCTGAGAGAGAGAGAGAGAGAGTGTGTGTGTGTGTGTGTGTATGTGTGTGTGTGTGTGTGTGTGTATCTGAACTTCAGATAGGAAGAAGCCCCATGAGCAAAGGCATGGAGACTGGAAAATTATGAGGGCATCGGGGATGCTGGCGAGGAGGTCACTCTCAATGTCAGCTGCACCCCTGAGTGTCAATGACCCTGTGCCCTGATCAGTTGGGAAGTGCTATAATGGGAGGTAAAGAGAGAAGGGAGATTGTACAGGGCCTTGAAGGCAAACTACATTTGTCACTTCCTGACACAGTTCTACATGTCAGTAAAGGCAGACTCTGTCTCCTCATCGCTGTATCTACAGGGTCCTGATGATGACTGCACATAATAAGTGCTCACCAAACACTTAGGAATGTGGAACAAAGACGCGGGTGCTCCCAGCAGTTCACCCCTGTTGCAGCATCTGCTGATACAAGCACTGGGAGGTGTCGTGCATCCACCGGGTAGGATCCATCCTGCCTTTACCTTGCCTGCTCCATGACAAGGCTATCCAAGGCAGTCGATGAGCTCTGGCCCATGACCAGCAGTCCTGGCTTCTAGAATCAGTTCTTCTAGCTGAGACCAAGGAGTGTATTAGTCAGTCAGTTATGTCTGACTCTCTGAGTCCCCATGGACTGTCGCCCGCCAGGCTTCCCTGTCCATGGGATTCTCCAGGCAAGAATACTGGAGTGGGTTCCCATTCCCTTCTCCAGGAAATCTTCCCAACCCAGGGATTGAACCCAGGTCTCCCATATTGCGGCCAGATTCTTTGCCATCTGAGCCACCAAGGTTGTTGTAAGGACAGATGAGATCAGGACCCAATTCAAAGGAGCTTGAAGTATCAGGGGCCATAGCTCCCTACAGACCACTGTATGCAAAGCACCTGGTAAGAGGTCCATTTAGCTGGGACTCTGCTTCCCAGCTGCTTCCCTTTCCTTGTCCCTTAAGTAGTCAACAAAATTTCAAGTGACTAAGGGAAGGGGACAGGAGGTCAAGAGATGTCAGACTTCCTGCTTGACATCCTTACCCTTGGTCTGCCCCTCATGAGAATAAATAATGGTTGATACATAAACACATGCTGGTTTATGTCTGTTGTCGTAGTCTATTTAATACTAGTGATCCTGTTAACCTTTTTTGTCATTGTTATCTGTTTTCTTTGTTTGTTTATTTTTTTAATTTTTAATTGCAGGATGATTGCTTTAGAATGTTGGGTTGGTTTCCGCTGTACAACAATGAATCAGTTATAAGTATAGATATAGCCCCTCCCTCTTGAGCCTCTTGAAGCAGCTAGGAAGCAGAGTCCCAGCTAAATGGACTGCTTACCAGGTGGTTTGCCCCCCACTTAGGGGGCGGCCAAGGGCCAGCCCTGTGGGATCCCTGGGCTTTGAAGAGATGTTAACTATCTCACTGTCAGGGCCAGTGTGGGCCAGGGGCTCCAAGAAGATAGAGGGGTGCTTGATGCTCACCAAAGGCTCCTATTCTGGCTCCTAGTTCACTGCCAGGAACGTGCCCTGGAGGAGGAAGAAGCAGAAGGTTGAGAGATCAGGACAGAGCTGATGCAGAAGTCAAAACTCCCCAGCCAGAGACATCAGATGCTCTGAAGAAAGGATTAACTCAGGACCTGTAGAGACTCGTCAGAAATGTCAGAAATAATCAGGATTTGGGGAGGTTCCCCTGCTATGCACAGAGATCTCAACAGACAGGCCATTCCTCTGAGCCCACAAAGAACACTCAGCTGCCCACAGACAACTCCAAATACTGAGGGGTACATTCCCTAAAGGACCAAGTTAAACTCTTCAAGCTCCTCTAGGTCATTTCCAGCATCCAGAACAAGGGTTTCCTCAATTCCAGTTCCTTTCTGAGTTCTGAAACTTACCAGATGCCCACCCCGACTCCCACTCCATGCATAAACTCACACATACTGAATACATACACTCAGTGCTGTGCGTGCTAGGTCACCTCAGTCATGTCTGACTGTTTGCAACCCCGTGGACTGTAACCCACCAGGCTCCTCTGTCCATGGGATTCTCCAGGCAAGAATGCTAGAGTGGGTGGCCATGCCTCCTCTAGGGGATCTTCCCAACCAGGGATCGAAGCTGTGTGTCTTACATCTCCTGCACTGGCAAGTGGGTTCTTTACCACTAGCGGCACCTGGGGAAGCCCATGTACTGAATACACTCAGTGAGTATAAAAGCCAGTCAGTCGTGGGGATGAGGGGAGAGGTGAGTAGGGAAGGGTAGCTTCTTTAGAACAAACGCTCCCCTCCTGCATCGACCCTCCATCCTTCTCTCACACCTACCAACCTTCTGGAAGACTCAGAAGGTTGTTGTAAGATCTCCCTCTTTTATTCCTGAGGCAGAGCTCTCCTAGGGTGTTGTGGGTGGTCAAGAGCTTTCTGCTCTGTGTGTGCATGATCAACTGTGTCTGACTCTTTTGCAGTTCCATGGACTGTAGCCCACCAGGCTCCTCTATGAATTTTCTCAGCAGGATACTGGAGTGGATTGCCTTTTCCTCCTCCAGGGAATCTTCCCAACCCAGGAATTGAACCCACATTTCCTGTGTCTCCTGCATTGGCAGGGCAGATCCTTTACCACTGAGCCCCCAGAGAAGTCCTTGTCACAGCCCTGCACCAGCCAAATTTACAAGTTCCAGTTTGCCATTGATTTTTCTTGGAGAGATACCACTTATTACCTGCCCTCAGCCCCTGTTCATGGCTGATGGTGACACATTGCGGGTTGCTGGGATGTGGGGTGGGGAACTTCATCTCATCTTTAGTTTGGATCCTTTGATCTGAGTTTTTTGTTTTTTGTTTTGTGCTGGGTCTTCATTGTGACACCACAGGCTTTCTCTAGTTGCAGGAGGTGGGCTTAGTTGCCCTGCAACATGTGGGATTCTAGTTCCCCGACCAAGGATTGAACCTGCATCCCTTGCACTGGAAGGTGGCTTCTTAACCACAGGACTACCAGGGAAGTCCCTAATCTGAATATTTTTAAATCAGTACCTCTCAGTACAGAATGATATTTTCACTCCTGCCCTTCCTTCTCTTGATAGAGAAAGCTGGAAGTGGGAAGTAAGCCATCTGGGGAGTTAGGAGGCCAGGCTTCTAGCCCCAGCTCTGCACTTGCCTTGCTGTGTTTCCTTGGACAAGTCACGCCACTACTCTGGCCTCTTATTGTGAAGCATTGAAGCAACACCTCTAGTCTCTAAAAGCTTTTCTTCATTCTGTGATCTGGTACCAACTTGTTTCTTGTCCTACCAATTTCCCTGGGGGCTCCCACTGTCTTAGGATAGACCTCATGCACAGGTGGAGTGATTAGGTAGGTATATCTGTGATGCCCCGGAAGGGGCCTCAAGCCCTTTTCCTGCTCAAATGGCGCCTCTAGTGAGAGGCTCCCTGCATTTTCCTCTCCCTGGCTCCTGGGATGAAATGGAATGTGAGGTCACTCCCTTGCTGATTTCCTCAGAATCCAGGAACCTGGTCTGGAGAGTGAAGGAGGACCACAGTGTGGAGCTGAGTCAGGCAAAGGAAGGGTCATGATTCTGGAGAGATGGAGCCACAAAGGCATTCCACAGTGTCAGAGATCCTGAGGGAACTCGAGACATCTCCCACTCAACTTAAGATGCTGGGTCATCTGCTTTGCCAAAGACTAACCAGGTTCCAGGGCTTCCCAGGTGGCTCAGTGGTAAAGAATCCACCTGTAATGCAGGAGACTACGTGCAATGAAGAAGACTCAGTTTTGATCCCTGAGTTGGGAAGATACCCAGGAGAAGGAAATGGCAATCTACTCCAGTATTCTTGCCTGGCAAGTCCCATGGAAAAAGGAGCCTGGCAAGCTACAGTCCATGGGGTTGCAAAAGCACTGAACAGAACTTAGCAAGTAAAGAACAACAGCAACCAGGTACCAACTTTGGCACATGGACCAGGAGTGTCACGTAGCTAACAGTGTGTCCCCACTGCCCTTTCCCAAGCCCATGGCCCGAGTGGCTAATTTAACACAGATTTGTCCATACTGAACCTGAATCTGACCTCGTATCCTTTAGACAGCCACCAAGATGGGAGATAGGGCTTCCCTGGTGGCTCAGATGGTAAAGAATCTGCCTGCGATGCAGGAGACGTAAGAGACTCAGGTTCGATCCCCGAGTCGGGAACATCCCCTGGAGGAGGGCATGGCAACTCACTCCAATATTCATTCCTGGAGAATCCCATGGACAGAGGACCCTGGCAGGCTACAGTCCATGGGGTCCCAAAGAGTCGGACACAACTAACACTTTGGAGATGATAAATAGGTCAAACCTAAGTTTGAATGCCTGTCCAAGACCCTGTTGGTTCTGACACAGACCTAGTACCTTCAAATTTACCCTTCTAGGAGGTACCCACTTGGTCTGTACTCTAGGCTGGCAAGGGTTTGGCAGACAGGGGGACCTGTCTGTCCCTTGCGTTCAGGCCTCCAAAGCCCAACTGGTCCCGGGTTTTTAATCTCTGACCAGAGAGGACGGGAAGGAGTCTAGCCAGATTCCCAGCCCTCCTGGATGTCTCACATCTCCTCTACTTAAGATCTGGCTCTTTCCATGCTGCCCCCTTGGCCAAGAGGAGAAGTGGGCCCCTCAGCCGCACTGCCCAGCTCGTGGGGCCCTGGGGCTCGGCGGTGCCCGAGCCATGGATGTGCATGAGGCCCACCTTCCGCTCCCTCGCGTGGGAGCACCCACTGCACGAGCAGCTGTGGGGTTAAATTTGCATGAGCTTTGCATGTAACTGTGGCTTTATTTTTGGAAGGGAGAAGGGCAGGTTGGGATTGGTGGGTAATCTGGTTCCTGGGGAGAACCGTCAATCAGCACTGCTAAGACACAAGCTGCCCACCGGGGGGACGGAGGAAGGCTCAGCTGCAGTGCCCCAGCCTGCACACAAAAGGCGGCAGGGCAGAATGGCTTTTGATTCCTCCCCGGCAGTGGGAAGGAGAATTGCTTCCGATTGTTCACCCCGATGGTGTGACTCAGCCTGCCAGCGATTTTTCTTTCACTCTCTGCCTTTCCATGGAACCCAAGTACACTTAATTGAGAGCTGCGTGGGCCCCTGCCCCCCCTCAACCTCTCGTCTCGCTGCCCACGCTCGCCACCCTCTCCCTCCTTCATCCTCGCCTCTCTTTCATTCATCCATTCACTCAAAAAAAAAAAAAAATGTACTGTGCTTTGCACATGGAGCCCTCCAGGCAAGAAGAAACCAAGTGAGTGCTGGGAGGTTTGCAGATTGGGCTGAGATGATTAACCAGCTCCCTGGCTCACCCCTGCCCCAGCCCTGGCCCCAGCCCGACCTTCCTTTAGGAGTGACAAATGGGAGGAGAGGTCAAGGACAGGAATACTAGCACTGGAATTCCAGATAAGGAAAGCTGAATCAGGCAACATGCTGTGGGGAGGGGCAGAGGGGCCAGGGGGAGAGGCATCTTAAAAGGGGAGTCAATTAATCCTGGGCACGTGCCCCATTTAGCCCCTAGAGACCTCTGCCGGGGAGCTGGCTGGGAGCCCTCCCACCAGCCTGGTGCAGCCAGCAACTGCCGCCCCCCTCCCCCCTTCCCCTCCCACCACCTCCCAGCCCCAGCTGGCAGATGCCGAGAAACTGCTCTCACATCCTTGCAAGCCCCAGCTGCCCTTCTGGAGGCTGAGAGGCAGGTCTGGCGGCTGCCAGTTCCCCAGGACAGCAGCCCGTCGCCACAGGGAGATAGCAGGAGATGGGGGTGGGGGTGGGAGGTGGAAGGAGGGGGGTGCTGTAGTCCTCCCCTACAGATTTGCCCTTTTAATTTTAAGATTCAGGAGGATGTAGTTCTAGCATCTTTCCATACTGCTTTATAATTCCACCAGCACTCGGTTTAGATTCATCCTGTGTGTACCGTTTTTACTGTGGTCAAGCATTTTCATAAATGTGGTTTCATTTAATCCTGACGGTTGCTCTGTGAGGTGTGGGAATCAGCTGTGCTTATCTAACAGAGGGAAATAGAGATGCTGAAAGGTTCACTCTTCTGCCAGAAGACAAAACAGACCCATCACTCTGTGATTCTCTGTTAAGGGCCTAACACAATAATGCAAGTAGAACAGGCTCCATGGATGGGATCTGATAAATGTGTATTTATTATATATGAGGTTCTCTCCTGTGGGCCCACAACCCGAAGGAGCAGGCAAGTCATAGCAGATGGGGCCAGACAGTGACCTGGTTGCTGGTGTCTGAGAGCTGGGGATGGGGTGGAGGGGTGTGGAGTGCAGAACCAGGATTAGCGCTCCGAGTACCTGACTTCTCAGCAAGTGTCTGTCCATTATGGAGCTCCCCACAGAGCGTGGCATGTCTGCAGGCTGTGAGGCTGCCAGCACCATGCGAAGCAGGGGGGAAGAATATAAGGAAAGGACAATGCCAGAAACGGGGTGACCTGAAGGCCCAGACAGCATCTTCTGCCAGGGTGTCTGGAGGGTAGGGAGGGGGACAGTAGCTCAGCTTGTGCACGGATGCTAAGTCACTTCAGTTATGTCTGACTCTTTGTGACGCTATAGACTATAGTCCTCCAGGCTCCTCTGTCTATGGGATTCTCCAGGCAAAACTACCGGAGTGGACTGCCTTGTCCTCTTCCAGGGGATCTTTGCCACAAAGGGATTAAACCCACATCTCTTATGTCTCCCGCATTGGCAAGTGCGTTCTTTACCACTAGTGCCACCCAGGAAGCCCATCTTAGCTCAGACTGCTAGAACAATGTAGCCACAGCCTGGGGGAGTTAAACAATGGACATTTACTTCTCATAGTTCTGGAGGCTGGAATGTCCCAGATGAAGGCATTGGCAGCTCCTGTCTCTGGTGAGACCTCTCTGCTTAGCTTATAGATGGCTTTTTTTTTTTTTCTTTAGATGGCTGACTTTTTACTGTGTCCTCACGTTGGGTGTGGTGGAGGACAAGGGAATGGGAAAGAGACAAAAAACAGGTACTCTCTCATCTTTTCTTATAAGGGCACTAATTCCATCATAAAGACCCCACCCACATGTTCATCTAAAACTAATTACCTCCCAGTACCATCACTTTTGGCTTCAACATGAATTTTAGTGGGATTCAGACATTCATAAGAGCTTCCCAGGTGGCTTTAGTGGTAAAGAACCCACCTGCCAATGCAAGAGATGCAAGAGACCCATGTTTGATCCTTGGGTCAGGAAGATCCCCTGGAGAAGGAAATGGCAACCCACTCCTGTATTCTTGCCTGGAAAATCCCATGGACAGAGGAGCCTGGTGGGCTGCAGTCTATGGGATCACAAAGAACTGGACATGACTGAAGCAACTTAGCATGCATGCACACAAGCATTCACAGCAGACAATTATCTCACTCCTATATAAGAGAAAAAATTTAAAATTTATCATATGCTGAAGTCAGAGAGCTGGCTTTAATCCAGCAAACACCTGCTGGTTTGTCTTGCATCTTTAGTTAAACTAGTGTTACCTTTTAAATTCTCTTTAACTGTCTCTGTCTTTCTTTCAAATCAACCATTGAAAACAGATACTCTGCTTTTTCTTGGGTTGGTCAAAAAGTTCATATTGCAGAAGAACCTGGATGAACTCTTTGGGCAACTCAGTATTTCTTAGTTTTGGCCCTAGGTTTGAACAGGACTGGGAGGTCAAAGAGGAGAGTAAATTTCCTTCTTCCCAAGGTGACCAGTTGACTCTAGTGAAGTCCAAAGTATGGAAGTTTGGGTTGAAACCAGACTTGGATTCTAGTTTTATAGACTTGGCTTCCAGTCTGCATATATGGGACCCCAGCTGAAGTCACCTATCCTCCCTGCTGAGCTTGGCCAGTAAAGCCTGAGCTCTCTGTGAGCCCTCTGTGAGATTTCATTAAAAATATGTATTGTGTTCTCAGCACTGTTCACCATACCATGTGAGATACAAGGAAGCTTTGGGGTGCCATCCCAGCCTTTCAGGAAGTTTAAAGACCCTTCGCTTCTGAAAAACTCAGTAACGCAAGAGCTGTCTGCAGGCTGTGTAGGCTGAGTGCCAAGTGAGCTGAGTAGCAGCTCTGGGCCCAGAGTGGGGGGCTTCCTGTGGTCAGTGGGGCCTCTCACAGTAGAGAGAAAAGAGCCAGGTCTGGAAACCAAGTCTTCCTTTCAAAGGAAGCTGAGGTTGGGACTTCCCTGGTGGTTCAGGGGTGAAGATTCCATGCTCCTAATGCAGAGTGCATGGGTTTGATCCTTGGATAGGGAACTAAGATCCTGAATGCTGCATGTTGCAGCCTTAAAAAAAAAATTAAAGGAAAAAGAAAAGGAAGCTGAGGTTTCACAACCACATTCAAGTTCTTTGTGAGAGGACTTGTCCCCTCCTTTTCAGCATCCAATGCTTGCACGTGGTGTACCCTGAGGACCATGTGGATGAATAATAGTGAGTGTGAAGTTTGCTAAGTCCCACAGATGGAACTGAACATAAGAACGCAAAGGTGTGGTTCCCAAGATTAGCAATTGTCCTGAGTTGGTGATGCAGGCAGAGCTCCAGTCCCAGCCCAGCAGCCACCAGCTATTCCAGCTATTCCTGGAGGCCAGCCAGCCCTGCCACCCATGACTGGGGCCCACACAGAGCCTGCAGCAGCTTCCTCTGCCTTCTCCAGCAAACCCACGGGCTGGGCATCTCTGAATGAAGCATGCCGCCCGCCCACAGGACAGAATCTCATTTGTATCAGGCGGTCTTACACACACACACACACACACACACACACACACACACACACACACTCCATACCTCCTCCTTACACACGTGGCCCACATAAAGCAGGAACTGCCCACCCTTCATCTGGAAAATGGATTCCAATTGGTCTTGTGCTCTGGATAGAATGGAAAGGATATTAGTTTCAGGTCCAGAAGTTGTGACGTGACCTGGGCGAGTCCCTTCCCTGCTCTGGGACTTCCATGTCACCGTTGGGCGGTGAAGGAATTGGGGTAAATGTCCCATGTGGCTCCAGAATCTGGGATTTGGTCAGGGAAGATGCTACCCTTGGCATCCAGGCTGCCTCTGAGCGAGGAAGAGCAGCGGAGGACCTGTCTATTTGGCCAAGGCTCCTCCAGGTCCCTCTCTCCCTCCTCTGCTGTGTTGGTGACACTCTCTTGTTAATAACAGGGGGTGTGCCCCTCCCCCACCCCAGGGTAACACTCCAAGTGTGATTTGGAGGCGCTCCTCCCCAGCTCCTCCCACTCTTGGCACCCTCCTCTGATGTTTTGGCCCATAAGGGTCTCAGATGCTTCCTCTCCTCCAGGATTTCAATTTAAGGGGGTGGGGAGTGGCTTGAAAAACTAAATAACTTCCAAGACTCAGAGAAAAATGAACCTTAGAAAAATTCCCACACATATGGAGAAGTAATCACCTAACAGAGGGTTCTTGTAATGAAATGCAAATATCTGAGCACTGGTGAAGGACATGTGAAGATCACTGCCCCCACAGGCAGGGTGAGAGCAGATTGCCATGCCCTTCTCCAGGGGATCTTCCTGACCCAGAGATCGAACCTGGGTCTCCTGCATTGCAGGCAGATTCTTTACCATCTGAGCCACCTAGAAACCCAAAGGAAAGATACAAGTGGATCCCGAGTGTAAAGCATTGAATAAAGCAACCAAGGTTATAGAGTGCTTGCTACACACAACAGGATATGATTTCTTTTAGCTTCGCTAGGCACTGCACCGGTTTAATTGCTCCGTGACATGTGGGATCTTCGTTCTACCACCAGGGATTGAACTCTCACTCCCTGCACTGGAAGGCAGATTCTTAACCACTGGACCACCAGCTAAGTCCCAGGATAACATTTCTATAAAGTAAAAATCAAAGCGGCACATAGACATATTCTCATATGTGAAGAATGCATTTGATGATAAACAAATGTACCCACAAAAGTCACGATAAGGATTCCCCCGGGGAGGGAGAGACGGTGCAGGAAAAAGGAGCAGGGAAAGGGGATTTCCACTTGCAGCTGTTTTATTTCTGAAACAGATAGGACAACATTTTAACAGTTGTCAGTTCTGCATGAGTTACTTAGGTGATTTTTATAGGATTTCAGTATTTTAAAAATCAATTAAAATTAGAATTGAATAGAAAAAAGCTTTAATAATGGCCCATCAGGAACTAGAGTAAGCTTTGGTGAAAATCTTGCCTGAGGGAGCGTTATTCATCCCCTGCTAGGTAGGTAGGTTGCTGCCCACTGCAGATAGCCTTTTACCTTATGACTCCCTTTGAAGTAGGTCTGAGATATGTCCAAGTCATGGGATCCTGAGTGTAGGAGGTGGGGGGCTGCACTGAGGTGACACACAATCCTTTTAGTTCACTTCCTCCCCTGCTTCCACAGAGAAGCAGGGAGTCATTAGTTAAGTCAGTGATCCAAGGCAAAGTATTCATTTTGGCTTCCCTGGTGGCTCAGATGGTAAAGAATCTGCCTGCAGTGCCGGAGACCTGAGTTCAATCCCTGGGTCAGGAAGACCCCCTGGAGAAGGGCATGGCAACCCCCTCCAGCATTTTTGCCTGGAGAATTCCATGGACAGAGGAGCCTGGAGAGCTATAGTCCACAGGGTCACAAAGAGTTGGCCATGACTTAGTGACTGTCCCTTTACCTGGGACTCCAAAGCTCATGTTTGATCTCCCAGAGCAGGATGTATTCATGTTTTTAAAGTAGGTCCGTCGAGGGGTGTTTGGGGCCAAGGAATTCTAAGACATGATAGTCAAAATGTTGGAGTACGGGGGAGTGGGGGTAGGAGGTGACATTTTTGTGAGGAGGGTGTGGATAGCTCTCAGGAGATTTTAGGAGATTAAATTCTCAGATCTCAGAGAAGAGCTGAACTGAGCCCAGCTTTGCACCAGCTGAGGGGAGGATTGTTACATCTTGCAGCCCAATCTCTGTCTACACCCCAGTTCATGGGTGCTGTGCGAGACAAGCCATCATGCTGAGACTTCTGTGTTCAGGCCAGGGTCTGTACTGTGGGTGCAGCTCCATGGTGCTTCTCAAATAAACCCTATTGTATAACAGAATATCTTAGAGAACTGTCCTGGATGACAGTGAGGAATCATACAATAACCAGCGTTGGTGATTTTTCTGGTGTATTCTAAGCTCTCACTTCCTTTCATGATAAAGCCCTGTGACAGGGCAAATGTGGTTACTTCCATTTTACAAGTGAGAAAACGGAGGCACAGAGCTTAACCCACTTAACTCAAAGTCACACCGCAAAAGTGGCAGACTTGAGGCTCTAAATCTCATGTTTTCTTTCTGTTCCTCTAAATCCAGGTTTCTCAACCTTGGTACTATTGAGGGTTCAGGTCAGATAATTCTTTGTTCCAAGAGTTCTGTGCTCTGGCTACCAGATGCCCATGGCACCCCGGTCATGACAGTCAAAGAAGTCTTGTCTTCAGATATTGCCAGGTCACCACCCTGGAGACCCCTCTGCTCTAAACCCCTAAGCCCATTCCTGCATCAGAGCCTAGGGACCATTCTACTGAAACCTTCATCAGCCTGGCTCTTCCTGAATACCATCTTCTCCAAGATCTTCCCTGGATGCTGCAACTAAAGTAGAGAACACACACACATGCACACACACACACATGTGCACACTCACACACACAACTGACTTTTATCTCTGGCTTTTCTTTTTTTCCTTCTATGCATTTTCTCCTCTCCTTCCTCACCCTCTTCCAGCTGCACTTTGCATAGTACTTGGCCTTTGTCAGATGAGGAAGAAATATTTGTTAAATTAGTGACCCAGTGAACCCTACACAGCAACCCCATCAGCTCAGCCCACAGGTGAGATTACTTGGTGCTCACTGAGGCCATGCCCCATGGAGTGTGTTCTGGTGTGGGTGCCCTCCCCTTCTCCATGGGTGCTGGAGGAGAATTCCTCAGGGTTCAGTGAGTGCTCCCCTGCTCCATCAGCAGCAGCACTGCTCAGTGGATGCCCCGAATGGAGGCCGACAAAGAGGGCAGACAAGAGGGCAGCTGTATATCCTCACTTTCCCCAGGCAGGAAGTCTGGGTTTGGTGTGGACAAAGATCCATATAGTCAAGGCTATGGGTTTTCCTGAGTCATTTACAGATGTGGGTGTTGGAGCATAAAGAAGGTTGATAGCCGAAGAATCGATGCTTTTGAACTATGGTCCTGGAGAAGACCTGAGAGTTCCTTGGATAGCAAGGAGATCAAACCAGTCAATCCTAAAGGAAATCAATCCTGAATATTTATTGGAAGGACTGAAGCTCCAATACTTTGGCCACCTGATGTGAAGAATAGACTCTTTGGAAAAGCCCCTGATGCTGAGAAAGATTGAAGGCAGGAGGAGAAGCAGTGACAGGGAATGAGATGGTTGGATGGCATCACTGATTCAGTGGACATGAGTTTGAGCAGGCTCAGGGACACAGTGAAGGACAGGGAAGTCTGGCATGCTGTAGTCCATGGGGTCGCAGAGTCCACACAACATAGTAACTGAACAACAACAAAAGGCCATAGCTGCTTCTCCCCTTGGTGTGAGATGAGGGGGGATGTAGTAATATTTCTCACCTTCCTGAGTCCTGACAGACTCCTTTTCATGTTTGTGTCTCTAGCTCCATATTCCAGAATGGGAGGAATGTGTCACCCTGGTGTGAGCCCTGGTTAAGAAGAGTACAAGGTGGATGGGGAGGGAGCAGCTGCTATGGGAGTAGCAGCAGCTCAAAGTCCAGGGCTTCCAGGTCCTTGCCATTCCTGGGGTAGCAGCCATCCTCGGTGGGGAAGGTCACATGGCAGGGTGGGGAGGTGCTGGCACTTCTAGAGGCAAGTCCCCTCAGTTCCCTGGGGCCAGATTCTGAGACATGTATCCTAGGGGCTCCTTTACCACCACCTGTTCTTGGCTGTCCTCTTTCCTTGTAAAGTCTAATGCTTGCTGGATTTCTTTTGTAACATCCATGGAGATCACAGAGCTCACGTAATTGAGCCCAGTCTGAGGAGCTGTGGCTCCTTTACCTTTTCCTTTCCAGTCCTTCTTGCCTCTTCCTTTCCCCTTCTGCAGTCTCCAAGATCTGTGTGGTTGCTCACTTTCATCCCATATCCCACACTCTCGGCCAGTGCGGATTTCTTTCCCAGGAAGAAAAACATGCCCTTCCCCTTGCCTGCCTGAGGGCAGAGACAATGAGTCTGGTAGGGGGTGGGTGGGAAGACCCAAGATTTGGGAACTAGGGTGGATCACGGCCAGGTTTTCTGTGATGCTCTCTCCTAGTTGAAAACCGAACAAGTCTAGACATTTAAAGGTAATTAGGTTAGCTTCAAATATATCTGGGGGAGAATCTCAAACTTCAAAGCTCTTCTGTGTGTTAAGACCTGGGGAATGGAGAGCAGAGGCTCCAGGGCTAAGGGACAGAAATGCTCTCAGGATCAGAGCCAGCATCCTTCACCCACTCCATGCCTTTGCGCTCCGGCACCATTTATCTTCTCCCTCTCGGTCCCCTGGGGCCCAGCACAGTGCTTGCCCTTTGCACATCTTCCAGGCTGCCCTTCAGGCCAGTGAAGGAGCTCACCTATACCTAGAACCATGTTTTCTGCCCAGTTGGGAAATGAAGCCATGGCTGGAGGCCATGAGCTTAATTTCCCCTCCTGACTTTCTTTCTGTTAACCCTTGAAACTGACCTGCCTTCCAGGATAGGATCCCTAATATCTCTGGGGGCTTCCCAGGTGGCACAGTGGTAAAGAATCCACCTGCAGTGCAGGAGCTGCTGGAGATGCAGGTTCGATCCCTTGGTTGGGAAGATCTCTGGAATAGGAAATGGCAACCCACTCCAGTATTCTGCCTAGAAAATCCCATGGACAGAGAAGCCAGGCAGTTTACAGTCCATGGGGTCACAAAGAGTCAGCCATGACTGAGTGACTAGGCACCCTATCTCTGAGCCTCTACCTATAGTCCTCAGCAATCTGCTCTCACGTGGAGATCATGGAATTTGGGTCTGGGTTCAAATCCCACCTTGGTCACTGGCCAGTTGAATGACAAAGGCCGAGTCATCTAACCCCTCTGAGTTTTGCTTCATTTTCACCCTAGGAGTCTAGAGAGAAAGTCTCTGCTCTCATAGAGCTGAAATTCTGGTGGTTATTACTATAAGTTAGCAGCAGATTATTATAGGTTAGCAGCAATGACTTCCTGTATGACACAGGGAACTCTACTCAATATTATATAACAACCTAAATGGGGAAAGAATTTGAAAAAAATAGATACATGGATATGTATAACTGAATCACTTTGCTGTACACTTGAAACTAACACATTGTTAATCAATTATACTCCAATATATAATAAAAAGTTTTGTTTTAAAAGATTTTGTTGTTGTTCAGTGTCCAGTTCTTTGAGACCCTACAGACTTCGGCATGCCAGGCTCCTCTGTGTTTCACCATCTCCCAGAGTTTACTCAAATCCATGTCCATTGATTCAGTGATGCCATCCAACCATCTCATCCTCTGCCACCTCCTTCTCCTCCTGCCCTCAATCTTTCCAAGCATCGGGGTCTTTTCCAATGATTCAGTTCTTTACATCAGGTGGCAAAAATACTGCCACTTCAGCTTCAGTATCAGTCCTTCCAATGAATGCTCAAGGTTGATTTTTCTTTAGAATTGACTGATTAAATCAAGTGTTGTGAAGGAAATAAACAGATTGGTTCTAACAGAGAGTAATGGGAGAAATGGATTTTTCTATGAGTAACTAGGAAATCCACGGAGGTGATATTTGAACTGAAAACTAAAGCGTGAGAAAGGGAAATCTGTGTGAAGAGGAAGAGCTAAGGGAAGAGAGTTGTCAGCAGAGGCAACAGCAGGCACGAAAGCTCCTCGATAAGAGGTTTGGTGTGTTCCACTAGCAGAAGAAAACCAATGTGGGCATCATTGAGGTGAGGAGACTGGAGTGGTGAGCCAATCAGCCAAACCCGCTGAACTCGTGAGGAGCCTGCTTCACTCTACGAGCAATGGGAAGCCTTGAAAGGTTTTCACCTATGAGCGGGAGGACTTTGACACTCCAGATGCTTAGGATGAGCAGATGGGGGAAAGATAAATTTGGAGGCTGTCTCAGGGTCCAAGTGAAAGGAGATGGCGGTGCAACAGGAGAGCTGCAAACAGATTCTTTTTTTTTTTTTTTAACTTTATTGAAGTATAGTTGATTTACAATGTTAATTTCTGCTGTAAAGCAAAATGATTCAGTTATCTGTATTTATTTTCTTTTTGATTTCCATTATGGTTTATCACAGGATATTGAATATAGTTCCCTATGCTATACAGTAGGAACTTGTTGTTTATCCATCCTATACATACTAGTTTGAATCTGCTAATCCCAAACTCCCAATCTATCCTTCCCTCACCCTCTCTTGGCAACCACAAGTCTGTTCTGTATGTCTGCGAGTCTGTTTCTGTTTGTAGATACGTTTATTTGTGTCATATTTTAGATTCCACACATAAGTGGTATTCATATGGCATTTGTCTTTCTCTGTCTGGCTTACTTCACTTAGGATGATAATCTCTAGGTTCATCCATGTTACTGCAAATGACATTATTTCATTCCTTTTCATGGCTGAGTAATAGGCTATTATATATATGTACCACCTCTTTAACCATTCCTATCTGTTGATGGATATCTAGGTTGCTTCCATGCTCTTGTAAATAGTGCCGCAGTGAACACCGGGGTGTGTGTATCCTTTTGAATTACGGTTTTCTTCAGACAGATATCCTGTAGCAGGATTGCTGGATCATATGGCAACTCTATTTTTCGTTTTTTGAGGAACCTCCATGCTGTTTTCCATAGAGGCTGCACCAGTTTACATTCCCATCAGCAGTATAAGATTCCGTTTTCTCCATACCTGCTACAGCATTTGTTATTTGTAGACTTTTTACTGATGGTCCTTTTGAGCAGTGTGAGGTGGTACCTCATTATAATTTTGATTTGCATTTCTCTGATTATTAGCAATGAGCATCATTTTGTGTGCCTGTTGGCCATCTGTATGTCTTCTTTGGAAAAATGTCTATTTAGATCTTCTGCCCATTCTTCAATTAAGTTTGTTCATTTTTTATTATTGAATTATATGAGCTGCAAACAGATTCATTTCACATGTCTTCCTGGTATTATAGCGCTGTTCCAGCTATTACACATTTCTAGAAGGCACCCTAATCCTGTCTTTCAGTTGATCATGGACTCCCTGGACAGCACCTACCATGTGTGAGGCATTGCACTTGACTTCTGTGAGTTTGCTTCATCCCCATACTGAGCCTGTGAAATCTTGATTATTTCCATTTTCTGGCAAAGAAACCTCAGAGAGGTTAATTTTCAAATCCCAGTCTCTCTGATGCCATAGCCTACAGTCTTATCTCTACAACACTGTCCATGCAGATGTTCATAAATGTGTAACTGGATGAGCAAAAAGTAAGTCACCAGTTGTCCAACTGGTAGAACATGCAGAGTGCACAAGAGTCTTTAGGCCAAAAATAGCTTCCCAGTATATGGACAGCACTAAAATACTGCCTCATAGCCCCCTGGGGCCTCAACTAAGCAAGAGATGGATGACCTGGAGCATGAGAAACACATTTTGTCATTGTCAATGGTTAAAGTAGCAGAGGAACTTCATGTGCCTACGTGGTGCTGTCAGGGAATGGGATGCAGGAAACTTGCATTTGGAGAGGAGAGAACTAGTTCTGGAAAATGAGATGTGGCCATTGAAGATAACACAGGGCTGATGAATGCCTGGAGAGAACAATAATGATAATATAAATCATAGATACCAGTGAAAATACCTCCTATTCATTGAGTGCCTACTATACACTAGCCTTTAAATAAATGTATCAGACCTATTAGCTTCTGGTAAGATCCAATAAACTGCTCGTAATGGCAGTATCATCATGTTTCCCAGATTCTAAGAGATCATCAGTTTAATAAAAGCTTTTCATAGAAACGCATATATTACACTTACGGAACGCTGCTTTGTTGTGTGGTGCTCCTACGATTGGAATATAGGATGTATTTATTCATGTCATAGCTACTTTAGTCTTCAAGATGACAATGCATGTTTGAATCTGAGCCTTCATCTTCAGAGTCTGAAGAGTCTTCTGGCTCACTCAGCTGTGCCCATAATACCCCCTTATCACCCACCTGGGATGTCTTCTGCCCCTTTCAGTTGACAGGGTAATTTAGAGCAGAATAAAGAAGGCGGGGTTCCTTCTGCATTTCTTATTTTATTAAACTCCCCATGTCCCTCCCCTCCCCCTGCTTCTTAATTGAATCATCTGTCTTTTGACTGACAGAGATACTCCTTCTCAATGCATGGCAATCACACAGCATTTCCAAGCTCTGAAAATCAGGTGACCCAGGCTTGAGCGATTCACCTATATCCGCGAGGATATCCGCATTGCCTTCTAGTGCATTCCTCTGTCTGGTGACCGGCAAGGCCGTTGTTATTGTTTTCAGCGTTGATGATAAGATGCAGTCCTATTACTTAAAAAAAAAACTTTAAGTGTATCTTAGAATTGATTTGTGACACTGAAGGTAAAGATGTAAGAGAGTTTGCCTCCCACATCATAGCTGGCAGAGAGCATAACTAGGAATCCAAACCAAGTCGCCCGTGTTACTATTCATTGTTCAAGGGTACAGTTGTTTCTCTCTTCTTCTTGTGAGCCTTCTCCAGTCAGGCCTTTGTTCACACCATTCCACCAAAACCACTCTTGTCAAGGTCACTGGTGCCTCCACATAGCCAAATCCATTGACCAATTCTTAGTCACATCTTAGTTCAGCATCACTTGACCCCATCTTCACCCTTACATTTCACGGGTCTCCTGCATGTCTGTCAAAGTTCTGGTAGTGTCTCTTCCTCATTCCCACTCATCTTCCTGGCCTCTGTGAACCAGTCCTCACATTTCTCTTGCCTTCTTGCCCTTGCTTTTTCATCTAGTCTCAGACCTAGCTCTGAGACTGTGCACAAACAACTCACACAGGGAAATCTGCAGCTTGCCCTGCTCCACACCCATCCTACTCCACATCACTGCTTGGATCTCTAATGGGCTTTGCAATCTTAATGTCTTAAACCAAAGTCCTATTTCCACCCCCTCTTCATCCTAAACTGGTTCCTTTTGTGGTCTTTTGCATCTCAATAAATGGCAACTTACTTCTTCTGGATACTTGGATAAAAAACATTGAAGTCATCCTAGATTCCACTCTTTCCCTCCCTGCATTCAATGTTTTAACTAATACCATCAGCTCAACCTTAAAATTACATCTGAAATTGAATCCAGGGCTGCCCTGCTCACTCAGTGGTAAAGAATCCGCTTGCCAGTGCAGGAGACATGGGTTCAATTCCTGGTCTGGGAAGATCCCACATGGGGCAGAGCAGTTAAGCCCGTGTGCCACAAATATTGAGCCTGTGCCCTAGAGCCCAGGAGCTGCAACTACTGAGCCCATGTGCCACAGCTACTGAAGCCCATGCAACCCAGAGCCCAT
Organism: Oryx dammah; assembly: GCF_014754425.2. Classification (NCBI taxonomy): domain Eukaryota; kingdom Metazoa; phylum Chordata; class Mammalia; order Artiodactyla; family Bovidae; genus Oryx; species Oryx dammah. The sequence goes on along the minus strand of NW_024070185.1, from coordinate 65,897,307 downwards.
GCCCTGCAACGAGAGAAGCCACTGCAACGAGAAGCCCGCGCACCACAACTAGAGAAAAGCCCGCAAAGTTGTGAAGAGCCAGCATAGTCAAGACTAAGTAAATAAAAATAAATAAAATTGAAAAGAAATCGAATCCACAGCTACCACCCTAGCCTCGCCATGTTAGTCACTCAGCTGCTATAACAGGCCCAGCACTTCCACCCAAGCTCTTCAGTGACTCTTTTCCATACAGCAGCCAGAGTGACCCTCCACAACCCAAGTCAGATCAAGTTGTCAGCTGCTTAAAGCCATCTGGGGGCTTCTTATCTCAGACTAAAGCCAAAACCTTTATGGCCAGTCAGGCTCTCTTTTGCCTGGCACCTACTAGCTCTCTGACGTCTGTGTCCTCCAAACCCCCACTGCTAACTACCTTCCAGCCAGACTGGCCTCCTTGCTGGTCTCACAAATGCCCAACACATTCCACTCAGGGACTCAGGGCTTTGCACTTGGGGCTACCCCTGAGCTTCCTCTTTCTCCCCACAGGTCTCCACATAGCTTTCTCCTTCATTTTCTTGGGGTCTCTTCAAATGACACCAAACAGAAAGGCTTCCTTTGTATTCCCTGCATAAAACAACCACCTCCCCTTCCTGGTGGCTCAGACAGTAAAAAGTTTGCCTGCAGTGTGGGAGACCTGGGTTCGATTCCTGGGTTGGGAAGATCCCCTGGAGAAGGGAATGGCTACCCATTCCAGTATTCTTGCCTGGAAAAGTCTACGGACAGAGAAGCCTTACGGGCTATAGTCCGTGGGGTCACAAGAAGTCTGAGTGAGCAACTAGTACAATGACAACAGAATTCCATCCCATTCACTTGGATTTATTTCCCCTGTAGCACACAGATCTCTTGAGGTCACGCACATTGATCTGTTTATGGCCAGTCCACACTACACCACACACAAGCCCCATGAGTGCAGGGACTGTAACTGTTCACCCCTGCATCCCAGTGCTGAGAAGTGAGCCATCTCAAAGAAGATGTGGCACATATATACAATGGAGTATTACTCAGCCATTAAAAAGAATGGAATAAGGCCATTTGCAGCAACATGAATGAACCTAGAGAGTATCATACTGAGTGAAGTAAGTCAGACAGAGGAGAAATATATGACATCCCTTTTATGTGGAATCTAAAAACAAATGATACAAACGAGCTGACTTACAAAACAGGAAAAAACTAACAGAAAACAAACTCACAGTTGCTGGAGGTGGGGAAGGGATAGTTATGGACTTTTGGAAGGTCATGTACACACTGCTATATTTAAAGCGAATAACCAACAAAAACCTTTGTATACCACATGGAACTCTATTCAATGTTATGTGCCAGCCTGGATGAGAGGCGGGTTTGAGGGGAGAATGGATACATGCGTATGTATGGCTGAGTCCCTTTGTTATTCACCTGAAACTATCACAACATTGTTAATCAGCTATACCCCAATACAAAATGTTTTTGGTGTTAAAAAAAGAATAAAAATTAAAAAAAAAAGAAGAAGAAGAAGAGAGCCATCCCATTGGAGGCTTCTAGCAGATGTTTGCTGAATTAGAGGACAAAGGAAGAATGAGTGGGGAGCCCATTGAGACAGAGACAGGGCTGAGCCTCTGTTATGGGAAACACGCATTTTGCTGCTGCCCAGATCTCGAGGTTGGTCACCAGTGGGGATGTGCCATGGCCAGCCCATCCAGGCTGACTTCTGCTTATGTCTCCTTCCAGGTCTCAGCTCTCCCAGGCTCTGTGAGGCTTCTGCTATGACTGCAGTCTCTTCTCGGAGCCAGGACTGCCCCTCGCCGCCCCTGCCACACCAGGTCCCCACTCTGCTCCAGCTGTCCTCGGCCCCCGTGTCGCCATGGGCAGCGTCAGCAGCCTCATCTCCGGCCATGGCTTCCACAGCAAGCACTGCCGCGCCTCGCAGTACAAGCTGCGCAAGTCTTCCCACCTCAAGAAGCTCAACCGCTATTCAGACGGGCTGCTGAGGTTCGGCTTCTCCCAAGACTCGGGGCATGGCAAATCCAGCTCCAAAATGGGCAAGACCGAAGACTTCTTCTACATCAAGGTCAGCCAGAAGGCCCGGGGCTCCCACCGCCCTGATTACACGGCACTGTCCAGTGGGGACCTAGGGGGCCAGGCAGGGGTGGACTTCGACCCGTCCACCCCACCGAAGCTCTTGCCCTTCTCCAATCAGCTAGAGATGGTAAGTGGAGGGGTCTCTGGTGTGGGTGGCTGGATTGGAAAGTCAGGAAAGAGGCCTGGGGCTGAGAGCGGTGGTGGTGAAGGTCTTAAATGCTTATATCACTGAGAATGCTTACATTACTGAACGATGCAGAGAGGGCAGAAGCACTCAGCCACACCAGAGAGCAAGATTGGACAAAGGAATAGACACATTGATCAGTCTCATAATGCAAAAGTCCTGGGTGAGCTTTTTAGCACAGAGCAATCGGAGAATGCAAGCCTTTCTGAACTCTGCTGGGCTGTAACTCAGGATTGCCAAGACACGACCGATAGCAGTGTTTTCAAGTGCATGGGAAGGGAGAGGGGCTCGCTTACCATCTGGAAAAGCAGGTGGAGAGTCCACCTGAAGAGATCTGGCAGGCTCTCTTGTTAGAGGACTCACAGAGGTGGGCTTTCTCCTCTTTTGCTGATCTGGTGGGAGAGCAGCTCTCACTCAAACCAGCCCCAAAGCATCTTTGGTGGGATAAGAGCTGTGAGTTTGGTAGTTTTTTGCCATGCTGTGTGGCTTGCAGGATCTTAGTTCCCTGACCAGGAATGGAACTCGCACCCCCTGAAGTGGATGCACGGAGTCTTAAACACTGGACCACCAGGAAAGTCCCTCGGGTTTGTTATCATCACCAATCTAGCAAGGATGAGGGCAGAGAGTCCCAGGTGCTCAGAAATCCATCCCTCATCCCAGTTTAAGTTCTCATGGATCCTGCCAGTCAGTGCTAGAAGCATTGTTCCTATTCAGTACCCTGGCCTCACCTGGGAGGATGAATCTATGCATTGATATGCTAGGAAATGGCCCACGTGTTGGATAGAGTTTTAAGCTTTTCAAAGTAAACAGCTTGTAAACTTTGTAGTCCTCTAATAATGAAAATGATGGCTTTAGGGAAAAGACTTATTTCAAGTAGTTCTCCCAACCACTGGGGGAGGCCACGGCCAGAGTTCCCCCAACCACTGGGGGAGGCCACGGCCAGAGTTCCAGCTGCTGGCCAACTGGAAGTAATGGGGAAGAAGCAGGGATGAGCTTCCCTGAGGACAGTGTGTCCAGCATCCTTACCTGAGCACACGGAGCCCCAGAACCCTGGCATGGGGGTCTCAGCCAGTGAACCTAGAAAGGCTGTCATCTTGGAGAAACTGGTGACAAACTGGTTAGCAGTTCACAAAACAAAGGGCCTGATGATCTTTAAGGACAGGCATGGAGGAATTCCTCCTCCTTGAGGGAGATTCACCACCTTTGGCCCCTTCAGAGTAACAGGTGAGGTCACCTGCAGCCCCCGACCAGTAAGGTGCCATGTGGCTGGCATGCATACCTGACTCAGGGCTCATCGCAGGGAGACCCAGGGTCAGTATGGCTGTTTTCCTCCCCAGGGTTCTGAGAAAGGTGCTGTGAGACCCACGGCCTTCAAGCCAGTGCTGCCACGGTCAGGCGCCATCCTCCACTCATCGCCTGAGAGCGCCGGCCACCAGCTGCATCCCGCACCTCTGGACAAGCCCAAGGAGCAGGAGCTGAAGCCCAGCCTGTGCTCCGGGGCACTGTCCGACTCCGGCCGGAACTCCATGTCCAGCCTGCCTACCCACAGTACCAGCAGCAGCTACCAGCTGGACCCGCTGGTCACTCCGGTGGGGCCCGCCAGCCGGTTTGGGGGCTCAGCCCACAACATCACACAGGGCATTGTCCTCCAAGACAGCAACATGATGAGCCTGAAGGCCCTGTCTTTCTCCGATGGGGGCAGCAAGCTGGCCCATGCAAGCAAGGACAAGGGCTCTGTGCGCTCCCCCATCTCCACGGACCAGTGCACCATCCAGGAGCTGGAGAAGCAGCTGCTGGAGAGGGAGGGCGAGCTGCAGAGACTGCACCGCAGCTTCGAGGAGAAGGAGCTGGCCGCCAGCCAACCTTATGAGGAGCGGCCGCGGCGCTGCAAGGATGAGCTGGAGGGGCTGGAAGCCAAGGGCAAGATGAAGGTGGCCGCACAGAAGAGCCAGCGTGCCCAGCAGGTCCTGCATCTCCAGGTGCTCCAGCTCCAGCAGGAGAAACGGCAGCTCCGGCAGGAACTCGAGAGCCTCATGAAGGAGCAGGACCTGCTGGAGACCAAACTCAGGTCTTACGAGAAGGAGAAGACCAGCTTTGCCCCTGCACTGGAGGAGACGCAGTGGGAGGTGAGGATGAGGGCATGGGCAGGGGGGTGGGCAGGGGTTCAGTGCCTGCATTCCCCATCACTTTCTCCAGGTCTCCTCCAGGCTCTAGGCAACAGGGAGAAGTATGAAGTTGCTCAGTCGTCTCCGACTCTTTGCAATCCCATGGACTGTAGCCTGCCAGGCTTCTCCAGGCAAGAATACTGGAGCAGGCTGCCATGCTCTCCTCCAGGGGATCTTCCAACCCAGGGATCGAACCCAGGTCTCCTGCATTGCAGGCAGATTCTTTACCATCTGAGCCATCAGAGAGACCCAAGAATACTAGAGTGGGTAGCCTATCCTTTCTCCAGGGAATCTTCCCGACCCAGGAATCAAACTGGGGTCTTGTGCATTGCAGGCAGATTCTTCACCAGCTGAGCTACCGGAGCAACAGGGGTGGGAACACAATTGCCCCGGAAAACTAGGCTGGAGTGCTGGCTTCCTGACCCAAAGAAAGGCACTGAGAATAAGCACAGTAAACCATGTTGGAGATTTTCTTAGTCTGGGCTTCTTCATCTCCCCAACCTGATGCCTCATGGCCAGAACTGAATTTACTAATTGAGTCGTTGGCTGAGAAACTAGAACAAGAGAACCAAGTCCCAGCCAGGCTGTCTAAGGGCCACCTCAGTGCATCTGCTCACAGAGGTTCTACAGGACTGCAAACCGTCTCTGGTTCATGATGGTCCCAAAGCCACAAAAGACCATAGCACTATTTGTGATGTTTTTTCTTCTTCTTCTTCTTCTTCTTTTTTTTTTGTTGTTGTTGTTTTCTTTATGGAAGGCTCTCTTTGCACTCTGAAAACATCACAGTTCCAAAGCTGCGGGATTTTTTTTTTAAACTTTTTGGCTACAACACGGCATGTGGGGTTTTAGTTCCCTGACCAAGGATCGAACCCAAGCTCCCTGCATTGGGAGCATGGAGTCTCAACCAGTGGACCACCAGGGAAGTCCCTCATCTGTGACTTTTGAGGAAAGGGACTTCACCCACTGGTGGGAGTGGTCACATCTGTGTAGGTCTCGGGGACAGCGTTGGCCAGTCCTCATAGAAGTGCAAGTGGAGCTTCTGTTTGGTGGGCTGAGATGGAAGCATAGAGCAGGAAGAAAGAGGACTCATATACACATGCACACCCTCAGGCACACCTGGAAATTAGGTGGCTGCCCCTGGTCTCACTGGAGAACAGCCTAACCCCCATATCCTGCTCACTTTTCTCACCTGATGGGCCTCTAAAAGTGGTGCAGGGACCAGAAGAGGCGTGTGCATGGCATTCACCCCAGAGGCTCCTGCCCTGGGAAGGGGCTGAGGGCTCACTGGGTCTGGTTAGACCAGCGTCACCCCTCGGTGGGGGCGGCACACCATCAGCCACGCAGCCATCTGTCTGAACTGATCTCCTGTGCTTATTCTGGAAATTAGAGTGACAGGTGTTATCAAGGGTAGAGGGAAAAGATCCTTTCTGAGGAAGTGATGGGTAGAGGCGCTAGACAGGTGGGCAGGGAGCGTCACTGTCTGTTTGCCAGGTTTCCCAGAGAGGAAAGGACCTCAGCCGTGGGACCATTGCCTTTCTTCTTCTCATCAGTGTTGGTTCAAGAGACCCTTTCCCAGCCATGGTTTCTCAGCCAGGACTTGGGAACACTTTGGCCCATCTCAGAACATAAGCCAGCGCTAGCATTATGCATCCGTTCTTGCTTCTCTAATCCAGAACTAAGCTGGACATGGCTGTGACCTCATTCCCAGGTTGTCCAGTCAGACTATTAGTAAAACAATAAATGAAGTAAATTTTCACAAAAATATAGAAATATATTACAAACATGTTTATAATAACAATAATTCATAGAGTGTTTATTAATGCCAGGCCCCAGGTCCTTTCATTTAACCTTTACAACAGCCCTATGAAACTCAATTTAGAGTTAAGGACACTGAAGCACGGAGAACAATTATAATAGCAAAGAGCTTGTTAGATGACTTGCCAAAGTCACAACAGATATCAGAGCCAGGATCTGATCCTGAATTAGGTCCCAGAGTTCAGAGTTTTATGTTCATAATGCTACTGTGTTAATGGATGCAGAATTGGCCGGGTCACTCTGGTAGAGCCAGGATTCAAAGCGAGGCCCCATCCTCAGCCACGGCTCTGCTGCTCCCTGCATGACGCAAATCGAGGCTCACCCTCGGAAGGCTGTCTCAGTCCCAGCCAAGCATGGTGGTGGGGCTGTGCACACTTCGGAGGTGGTGCATGAGAAGAAGGGGTGGTTCTACCTGCAGAAGAAAAGAGGGAATATTAACACTTCCAGTCTTGCTCAAAGACTCTATTCTGTGGAGGCCCAGGCCCTGGCCTTCATTCTGGCCATCTTTCCTGCAGGCTGGCAGAAAATGCTCTTGTGACACAGCCAGCCAGACTGGCCTTGGACACTGACCCCCAGTGGCCAAGACTCCATAGACACATGGTCCGAGTCAATGTTGTTAGTGTCATTAGTTTTGTTTGCTGCTCTTAGCCAACTTTTGACAGAGACTGAAGTAGAAATGGTGGAGGGCACTGGGGAGAACAGTGGCTCATCATTTGGCAGATGCCAGCTGGGCACTGTCTCTGAACCCAGTCGGTTGCTGGGTGCAGCCATGTTTGTGTGAATATTGTCTTTATCCCAAGAGGAAGGAGAGAGTATGTGCAGGGGTGAGGCCAGAGGGTGTGAGCATATACACAAATGATAGAAGTTAGGCAGACCCCAAATTGACATCATTGATGTTAAAGTAGATAGTGGAGCTACCAGCTGTGGGCAGATTAAACCACTGGCCCTTAATTTATACATAGCTATAAGTTTGGGTGGACTCCCCCAGTGGTAAACAAACAAACAAACAAAAAAACAACTACCTGCCAAAGTAGTAGACATAAGAGACACAGATTCGATCCCTGGGTCGGGAAGATCCCCTGGAAAAGGAAATGGCACTCCAGTGTTCTTGCCTGGAGAATCCCATGGACAGAGGAGCCTGGTGGGCTACAGTCCATGAGGTCTCAAAGCCAGGACTTAGCGACTAAACAACAGGGACATGAGTTTGGGTATGGACTGAGATTTAGACTCTGAATTGGGGGTGAGGCAGGCTTGTGGACAGACCCAGCCAGATTCAGAATGAAAGGAGGCTCACAGAGGGGCTTGGCCTTTGTGGGTCGCCCAGACCACCATGCTGGGGGCTCTTTCCAGGCACCGTGTGAGGACTAGCTTAGTTCTTTTTATTTTTGGCTGCGCTGGGTGGCTTTCAGGAGCTTAGTTCCCCTATCAGGAAGGGAACCCGCATCCTCGGCAGTGAAAACCACGAGTCCCAATCACTGGATCGCGTAGAATTAAGTGCTTTTAAGCAGTCAGGTGCCCCGTAGGTGCGGACTCTCACCCCTTGGCTCTCTCTTGTCCCTGCCCTGCCCCGTGGCAGGTGTGCCAGAAGTCTGGAGAGATCTCCCTCCTGAAGCAGCAGCTGAAGGAGTCCCAAACAGAGATCAACGCCAAGGCCAGCGAGATCCTCAACCTGAAGGCTCAGCTGAAGGACACGCGGGGCCGCCTGGAGAGTTTGGAGCTGAAGACGCAGGACTTGGAGAGCGCGCTGCGCACCAAGGGCCTGGAGCTGGAGGTGTGCGAAAACGAGCTGCAGCGCAAGAAGAACGAGGCGGAGCTCCTGCGGGAGAAGGTGAACCTGCTGGAGCAGGAGCTGCTGGAGCTGCGGGCCCAGGCCGCCCTGCAGCGGAGCAGGGACGCGGCCGCTCTGGGTCCCGCCTCCGCGGACGACGTGCCCGCCCTTCAGCGCGAGCTGGAGAGGCTGCGCGCAGAGCTCAAGGAGGAGCGGCAGGGGCACGACCAGATGTCCTCTGGCTTCCAGCACGAGCGGCTGGTGTGGAAGGAGGAGAAGGAGAAAGTGATCCAGTACCAGAAGCAGCTGCAGCAGAGCTACCTGGCCATGTACCAACGGAACCAGCGCCTGGAGAAGGCACTGCAGCAGCTGGCCCGCGGGGACGGGGCGGGGGAGCCCTTTGAGATCGACCTTGAAGGGGCTGACATCCCCTACGAGGACATCATCGCCACCGAGATCTGAGGGGCCTCCTGGGAGAGGGCCCGGGACCTGGCATTGGGAGGCAGGGGTGCTGAGTCCGTCGATGGGGGCTCCCTTGCCCTGCTACCCTGCTCAGGCCTCAGAGAGAAGAAGCACAGACTTCAAGGCGAGGAGATTGGTTGCCGGGTGGGAGTGGGGGACGGTTGCTGCTACAGGGCCTCTCCTGGCCTCTCCCAAAATCCAGCGCTTAGCAACCCTGCAGCTAGCCAGACCTCCAGCATTGCCAAGAGAGGAGTCCTGGGATCATCAAGATTTGGTTAAGGGCTTCCTAAAACTTGGTCTTTGTTCAAAATGCTTAGAGATTTTGAACCCTCTAAGCATTTAGAGAGTTCCCTAAATGCTCTCCCAGAGAGGGTGGTGACTGATGGAAGCTCCCTTCCACCTCTTTTCCTACAACTTTTCTTGCCTCCCCCATCCCCGCTCCCAACACACTGGGATGCCCCTTGGGAACAGAACACGAGCATTTATGACCAGAAGCTTTGGAATCTGACCTGGTCATACCTGAGCTATTTCCCCCGGCCATGGAGGGACAGGGCTTGGAGTGCGATGTGGAGAACCTGGCTGAACAGCAATCAGAACTTCCCAACACTGTTGGTCTCAGAAAGGAGGGAAGAGCTGGGGCCACCCGGGAGGTGTCGAGACTCAGCCAGACCAGAGAGGGTCTGAAGGAGAAGCTAGGTGATGACAGCCAGACCCTCTAGCTCTGCTGACTGGACGTGAGCAGCCTCGGGGTGACTGGTGGCCTTTGATCTCTTCTTAAAGCCATACCCCCAAGGCCCTGGGGTGGGTGCTGAGGAGGAAAGATGATGCAGGGAGTGTGTAACTCCATGCTGTCCCCAGGGGAGCCCCCAGATCTTTTCATCATGAGACCAGAGATAGGGATTTCCCCTCCTGTTCAGGTTGCTCAGCAGTTACCCTGCATTGGTTTTAATTCCTAAGAACCAAGTCTTTGCTTGGACTCAGAATAAGCTGTGTCCACTGAGATGGCACAGGGTCGTCTGGGCTAGGCCTTCCCCCTTCCCCTTCAGCTCCATCCTGCTGCCGGGCATGTCCCTTGTCACCTCCAGGGCTAAGCCCCAAAGTGCCACTGTCCAAAGACAGTAAGAGGCTCAAACACAGCCTCTGAAAGGCCCTGGGGCCCCCAGCTGCACCCCCCTCCGCTTGCATTAGCCCCACCAGAGCCCCATAGTCAAGGACCCCTGGCCTGCAGAAGGCTGGCCTTCCCTTTCAAAGATGTGCAGAGAAAAGATTGTTTCTCAGTTGCTTGGTTCAGGGAATTTTCTTCTTTTCCTTTCTTGTCTTTTCAGACACAAGCCAGATCTCGCAGGCAGCCAGGCTGTTCCATGTTCTATTTTTGCCTCGAGCTGCAGCTGCTGTTCCTGGGACAGCCAGCCCCGGCTGGATTCCTGGGCTCACGCCCGCATGCTGAGGGGGGTTAACCAAATATCTGAGTATGCAGCAGCCCCAGGCCGTTGTTCCCCAGTTCTGTCCCCAGGTGGTAGCGGGGAGCTGCTTCTTCTCCAGCCTCCCATCCTGCCAGGGTCCCCACAGTCCCTCCTTGAGCCTGGACTGAGAGCAGGGCCGCCTTCCCGGATGCTGGCTCTGCCTTCCATTCCCCAAGTTAGGCTGTGCCTGTCCTGCCTTCACGTGACAGAGGAGCCTCTCTGGAATTTCAAGCCATTACTCTTAGTCATAGGCTAGACTTAAACCCGGAATCCACAGGCCCAGAGCCCCCTCTCTGCCTGGAGGCCAGTCCTGTCCACAGGACACAGGCAGATCACTCCTGATCCCCCGTCAAAGACTTCCCGCCCCTTGTCTCTTGGTTTCTCCATCTCTACCAGCCTGTGCCTTGTCTGAGTCCTTTCCTCCCAGAGGCTGTCCTGACGGATAGAAAAAGAGGCTGCTGCCCCCTCCTCAGGCTGGAGACCCCCCTCCCAAAGGGCAGACAAAAGCCCATTGCTCTACCCTCAAGACCTCGCTGCAAAGAGGTGGGTGCTAAGCCCCAGGGGAGGGCGCTCAGGGGCACAGCAGCTCCACCTCAGTGTGACAGTGCCCTGCACCCCTGTCCCCATCTCTGCACCAGACCAACCCATGGAGCCCTCCCCTGGGTTGCCACCAGCCCAGGATTCCAGGGTGGCCCAGTTGCACCAGAATGAAAGTGTCCTATAACTTAGCGACCTCGCCTCGGTGTGGTTTCCCTTCCCTTCCCTGTGCTAAAACCTCTGTGCTATTCCTGGACCTTGCCAAACCCAGCCTGTCTCCGGAAGGAGCCTCTGAGCAGCAGAGGCTGAGCAGGACTGGAGAAGTCGGCCACGCAGGCCTCGGAACAGGCAGCCTGGCCCAGGGCCAGTGGGAGATCACCGCCCCTTCCCCGAGAGCGACTGCTAGGACGCATGCTCACTGGATCAGACCTGCGGCTCTGCTAGCCAAAGGATGGTGAAGCTCTCTGCTGTGAGCAAGGAGGCAGCCATGCCGAGGGAGGCTCTGCCTCTGGGCTTTAGAGTGACCAGACTCTCATGTGGGACCCACCCTGGATTTATCCTCTGGTCTCTGCATTCGGGTTAACCCCTGCTGGACACAGTCGGTCCCCATGAACACCGAGTTCCATGGGGACTGCGTTGGGGGGTACCTCTCCCCTGAGAAGCACCCGCCGAGCCTCTGCTCCTGCTCGACTCCCGGCCTAGCCTGGGCCACTTAGGAGAGAGATTCTAGGGGTCAGGCAGGCTGGGCGGTCAGAGCCGCAGCTGTCCCTGCCGGGAGGGCACACATCTCTGTATGCACCTGTGTGCTTTCGTGCTCCGCCTTCCTCATTTATCTGTGGTCCCCCTTGCGCTTCCTCTGCAGGCAAAGAGGGAACTCCGGCCCAGGCTGGCTATGGATGGACTAGCATTTGGAAGACCATGTACAGAGTTATTTTTCTCTTGGTTGTGTCTTGTTTGGTTTGCTCTGCTTTTGACAGCTTTGATTTATTTTTGATGCCCCCTTTTGGCCATGTAAACTATTTCTGGTAATTTTATGTTTTTATTTATGAATAAAGAATGCCATTTCTCATGTCCTCCCAAGCTACCCTCCTTCCCCTGGCTGGCATGGCAGCTCCCTGGAGCTCCTGCATTTGGAGTAAGAAAGGTGATGTCCCTTCCCACCAGTGGCGGGAGGGTGGTTTGCAGCAGGCGGTGGGGGTTGGGGGGTGGGGAGAGGGACAGCTTTGATATCGGCTGTATTGGCTGGTAGGAAAGCAGGGGCCGTGGCATCAGACAGACCTTCAGCTGGTCCCCGCCCTCACCAACCTGTGACCTTATCTATGTGACTAGGTCTTGGGGAGAACATGAAGAGGTGGAAAGGAAACCAAGGGCTGTGGTCCCCTGCAAAGGCAGAGGGTTCTCCAAAAGAGAGCCCCCTTCCCCCAGCCCCAACTTCAGACCTCCCTGCCTCTTCCCTCCAGCCACTCCCCTCGCCAGCAGCTCCTCGGCCTACTACATATGGCCTCATTGGCCGGAGACCAGAGTGGCTATTGTCACCGCCCCCGGCCTCCCAGCTAGGAAGGTGCAGTCACCACAGTGGCCATCTGTCCAGCCTTCTCCGTGCCAGCCTGCCTTGTTCACTGACAAGCAATCCCTACCGCTCTGGGCCCAGATTTGAAACTCAAAAGGCCTTTCTACTCAGGTGGCAGGAGACAGAAGGGACTTGTAAAGAGGGAATTAAAAATACGAGGCAGCCTGTGGAGCACGTGTTGGGTAGATGTCAGTGCCTCTGGGTGGGAAAGATCAGGGTCTCCGGGAAGGTGATGGGCAGGAGGGGGCTTTTGTGGCATGAATGGAACGTTAGAGGAGTGGAGAGGAGAGGGAAGACAGGAAATGCACCCCAGGGTGGCCTTCCCATAGCTGTGGTCTCCCTGCCTGTCTGCACAGGTGACAGGCCAGCGAGGCCTGAGAGGCGCACAGGAGGCCAGCGAGGCAGATGGGGATGTGCAGGGGGTCGGCGGGGAGAGGCGGTCACACCCTCCCAAGTAAGCTACCCTCCTTCCCTTGGCTGTGTCATGGCAGCTCCCTGGAGTTCTTGCATTTGAAGTAAGAAAGGTGATATCCCTTCCCACCAGTGGGCGGAGGGGGAGGGGCGGCGGTTGTAGGGGGTGAGCTATCAAAGTGCAAAGGTCAGGCAACTGGCCAAGCCTGGACAGTAGTCCACATCTAAATCCAGAACCCCAGGATTGGGGCAAAGATGTCAGGCCTGGGTGACCCCTCCCCTTCTCCCGGACCTGGCCCAAGGCTGACAGGCCACTGCATTGGTGACACCTATGGGAATATGCCCCCACTGATGACCCTGTCTAGCCCTCTCCCCTCTAGTCCAGGCAGACCCTGGGACTCACTGAAATTAATCCAAGTCAGCAGAAGTGATGCTCCACCAGTTCCAGCCTAGCTTGGCAGCTTCCACTTTGACATATACTGTTGGGGCCCCTGAGCTGCCATGTGAGAAACCCTTCAAGTCTGCTGGGAGACCCTCTGGAGCAAGAGAGGTCCTGTTGTCCTGCAAGTGACCAGGACCCAGCTAACCCTCATGAAGCAGAGGTTCACTTCCCATTCGGCCCTTCTAGAATCTTAACCAGAGCACATGGAATGGCACTGTTTTTAAGCCTCTTAGTAAACCTGGGGTGATTTACCATGTGGCGCAGAAAAGGCTGGGCTTCCCTAGTGGTTCAGACGGTAAGGAATTCACCTGCAATACAGGAGATCCCTGGGTTGGGAAGATCCCTGGAGGGGGCCATGGCTACCCACTCCAGTGTTCTTGCCTGGGAAATCCCATGGACAGAGGAGCCTGGTGGGCTATAGTCCCTGGGGTCACAAAGAGTCGGACACGACTAAGAAAATTACACCTTCACTTCACAGAAAAGGGTAACCCAAACACCTTGTGACAACCCCCTTACTTACCACCCCAGCAAGCCTCTTTCTGTCCACAGGGCTTGTGTGCATGCTCAGTCGTGTCTGACTCTCACCCTTTGGACTGCAGCCTGCCAGACTCCTTTGTCCATGGGATTTTCCAGGCAGGAATACTGGAGTGAGTTGCCATACCCTCCTATAGGAGATCTTCCCAACCCAGGGATTGAACCTGTATCTCCTGCATCTCCTATATATAATGCAGGTGGATTCTTTACCACTGAGCCATCTGGGAAGCCCAAAGGGCTAACAGAAAAGCCGAGTGTCTGGAAAGGGACAGGGCCATGGGAAACCGCTTCAGCTGCAGGTGGGGCAGCCAAGTGAGGGCTGGGGGGCAAAGGCTTTCCTCACCTCATTTGCTCTGGAGTGCTGTCAAGGCTGTAAGCCTTCCTTGATCACCCCCACACACACCTCAAACCTCCTTATTATTTTAGGAAAAAAATAGAACAAAAGGGGAACTATATATATAGCTTCTCAGAGTTTCTCACAGAGCTATAGACAGACTGTGTGTGCTGTGCCCAGCAGGAGGGAGGCAGACCAGCGAAGGTCCCCAGCAGCCCCCGCAGCAGGTGCTTTCTGAGTTATATGAGGAAGGTCATGCTGCCCTAAATTTCTCCCAGCCCAGGCTTCTCAAGGCCTGAAATATCACCACTGCGTTTATTCACGTGTGTGTGCCTGTATCTGCTGTGCTGTGCTCAGTTGCTTCAGTCGTGTCCAACTCTTTGTGATCCCATGGACCGTAGCCTGCGAGGTTCCTATGTCCACAGGATTCTCCAGGCAAGAATGCTAGAGTGGGTTGCCTTGCCCGCCTCCAGGGGATCTTCCAGACCCAGGGATCGAACCCACGTCCTTATGTCTCCTATATTGACAGGCGGGTTCTTTACCACTAGCGCCACCTGGAAAGCCTGCATGCATGTATGTATTCAACACATATTGACCGAACTCCAACTCTATGCCCAGCCCTGTTCTAAAGGCCAAGAATTATACAGCCGCAAACAAACATAGTCAAGGTTCTTCCTCCTGATGGAGTTCACACTCTGAAACTAAACGAATAAATCAAGTGATTTTTCTGAGAAATGAGATGAAGGAAGTAAACAGGATGATTGAGCCAGTGGGACCCAGGTGGTACTGTGTCTGGAAGGGTGGGGGGAATTGGTTCAGGAAAAGATCAGAAAACCAAATTATCCCCTCATTTCAACATTTAGGGAGACTGTGCCAACCATTGTCCTTTCCTAATGTGGACTCCTCTTCACCCCAATTTCTCTCCCTTGGAACCTTCACCTTCTCACAGGGTCTCAGTAGACCTTTTCCTGGTAGGTGGCTCACCATGCTCCCATAACCTTAGCATCCACTTGTTACTGGCCCCCAAAAGCCCCAGTCCTGAGGAGCCTTGAAACCTGGATTTAATGGACCAGAGTTGGGAGGGAGAAACCAGTGGGGATGTGAGAGTCATCAAGGTGACTAAGTTCTGTCATTCACTAGCTGTGTGACCTTGAGAAAGTCCTCTCCCCTATCTGGCTGGTCCGTCTTGCACATTTGTAAAAGTGAGGTGGTTGGAACTAGAAGATGTCTAAGATGGCTTGGGCATTCTGTGATTCTTTGGATGACCTCTGCTGGGTCAGTAGATGTTGGAAGGAAAGAGGACAGGAGGAGGGCTTTAAAGACGGGGCTCCGGGGGATGTGGGATCTGACTGCATAGACAGGATGATGGGAAAGTCATCCCGTCTTTTCACTCAAAAACAACTCCACCCAGCACATTCCATGAAGACTCGAGAAGTCTGAAGCATTAAATGCTGTTCTTCCACATGTGAAAGTTAAAAACCAAATTTTGTGAAATAGCACAATCCTTACATAAATGCTAAAAGAGCATCTTTCCATGTAACTTGATAGAGAAATGTTCAATTTTAACTAACGCAGCCATTTTAATTAACTTAGCCATCTCTTTCTCTATGTATTTATGTATTTTTTGGCCTGTTTGTGTTGGTGGAGGGGTCTGCCTTACTGGGTGTGCAAGCACACACACACAGTCCCCATCGTATTCTCCCTTCCACTCTCCCCATGCCCCCAACTCCACTGCCTTAATTATAGCTAATTGAGCGGTAAGTAGGCTCACGACAGCTTTTGTAACCAGTGACAGGTGAGGCAAATTAAATTCCTTGCACCAAAAATAACAGGACAATTTGCCTGCCAGCATCCGTCACCCGGTGGCACCCTCCTGGGCTGTGGGGCCAAGTGCAAGGCAGTATGTAGCCGGAGGGTTCAAGGCCCAGGGTTCCCTTGGCTTAATTGGTTTTTTCAGGCTGAACCATGAGAACAATGAAGCAAGCAGACGGTGGGGTGGGGACCAGTGGGTGTAGTCCACTCCCAGAAGGGAAGTTACCAGTTCCTGGGCCGGGGCTGGATGACTTCCCAAATCCACATGAGGTTTGCGCCTCACTGGAGGCTGCATTTTATACATGAAGAAGCTGTGTCTGGGCTTCCCAGGTGGCGCAGCGGTAAAGAACCTGCCTGCCAGCGCAGGAGCCATAGGAGATCCGGGTTCAGTCCCTGGATTGGGAGGATCCCCTGGAGGAGGAAACGACAACCCGCTCCGGTATTCTTGCCTGGAGAATCCCAGGGACGGCGGAGCCTGGCAGGCCACAGTCCATGGGATTGCAGAGAGTTGAGTATGACGGAGCACACACACACAAGCTGTGTTTCAGAGAAGCCAGTCCCCTGCCTTCTGCCCCAATGCACGAGGCCTGACTGTGGCCACTGCCCAGTTTCTCACTCTGGCATGAGCCTGCCTCTTCCTTTCACCCTTCTTTCCACCGGCAGGCAGATCTGGAAGCGCCATAAAAGGCTGTGTTCTGAGCTACTCTTCCCCACCTCCCCTCAATCAGGCTTGTCCCATACAGAGTCCTGAAATTCCACTGTTAGCAATGCCTGTCCTTAAGCTGAGCTTTCAGAAGTATCAATATCCCAGGAGAGGGACCCAGATGAAGTGAACTGGTTTCTGAAGTATTTCCAAACTGGAGATGAGTGAGGTCATGTGAGATTGCTGGGCTTCAGAGTTGGGATGGGGGCCGGATGGGACAGGGGTTCAGCAAGGGGGTCAGCAGCTCAAGGCTACCTTGCCTTTCTCTCCCACTCCCATCTGAGTGGCTCAGGCTCCCTTGGGGGCCACCTGAGCCCCAGCCCCTGCAAATGCCTGTCTGAGCAACACAGAGCACGGCCATTCCTGGCCTCTGCCATCTGGTCACCATCAGATGGGAGAAGGGGCTTCCTGGGTGGCACTCGTGGTAAAGAACCCCCCTGCCAATTCAGAAGACATAAGAGACAAGAGTTCTGTCCCTGGATCAGAAAGACCCCTTGGAGGAGGGCAGGGCAACCCACTCCAGTATCCTTGCCTGGAGAATCCTGTGGACAGAGGAGTGGTCATATGGTCGCAAAGAGTTGAATGCAACTGAAGTAACTTAGTAAGCATGCAGACGGGAGGAGAGGGCTGCCCACCCAGAGGTCCAGCCTGGAAGGAGCCCCAGGACCATCCCTCCAAGCCCTTCTTGGACAGACAGGGGGCCCAAGGAAACCAGGCCCACCCAAGAAAACAAGAAACAGGAGGAGTCTGAGCACCTGTGCCAACAATCCAGACCCCCAGCCTGCTGTACCAGCTTCCCCTACCCAGGTCTGTGAAAGCAAATGCTTTCCAGGGAAATTCTGGCTCTGCCTCCCAGCTGGCTGGGCCTCAAAGACTATACTTAGAAAACGGGAGGGGCCACGGCGATGCCAACTGGCCAGCTCCAAACGAGAGCTGGCACTGCAAAGAGACACAGCTCCGGGAAAACTGAAGTAAACCAACCCCCACCCCCACCCCAGCCCAAAGCCTGTCTTTCTCAATCTGGTTCCCCCTCCCTCCTCCTTCTTCCTGAACCCGAGAAAAGCAGACGTTCTCAGGCTCAATTTCACATGCCATCTTCTTTCAAATATCATTGTTTCATAGGGAATTCTACAGATTCCCAAAGGGCATACCTCTATGAGAAAAGAAAAAGCCACAGGTATACCTATGGCTGATTCATGTTGATGAATGGCAGAAACCAACACAATATTGTAGAGCAATTACCTTCAATTAGAAATAAATAAATTTAATTATAACTGACCCCCCAAAAAAGAAAAGGAAATGCCTACTAAGCTAATTTACGTTTCTTACCCACACAAATACACACACGCAGAAGGTTAAAGCGGCAAAAAAATAGTGTTACTTTTCTCTGGTTTCGAGATGTTTTTAAAGTTGATGTTGAAAATTGGGACCCCACAGGCTTCCCTGGTGGTCCAGGGGTTAAGAATCCACCCTGCAATGCAACGGACGCTGGTTTGATCCCTGGTCCAGGAAGATCCCACGTGTGGCCCGTGTGCCACAACTACAGAGTCCAAGCTATAGAGCCCCAAAACTGCGACTACTGAAGCCTGCGTGCCTAGAGGCGACGAAAGAAGCCAGCGCATGAGAAGCTGACACACCACAGTGAGAAACCACGTGAAGAGCAGCCCCCGCTCGCCACGACTAGAGAAAGCCCAAGCGCAGCAACAAAGACCCACTACAGCCAATAAACAAATACATATTTTTAAAAAGCGAGTTAATACCCAGGACTTCCCTGGTGGTCCAGTGGTTAAGACTCTGAGCTTCCAATGCAGGGAGCATAGGTTCAATCCCTGGTTGAGGAACTAAGATCCCACATGCCACACAGCGCCCCCCCGCCAAAAAAAAAAAAAAAAAAAAAAAACGAAGGAAAAGAAAATTAAGGCTCGAGAGGTGTGAGTATGTAGGTGTGTGTGGGAAGGGCTGAGGTGGAGGCCACTTCTAAATGGGGAAAGGCACTGTAGGTCTCCCCTCTCACCCCCACTCCTCCTCTGGGCACAGATCAACCTCCAGAAAGTGCCTTTGACACAGACGAGTTTCCCCTGGAGGTCTTCCTGGAGGAGGAATCTCTCCCAGCTGCATGGCAGAGAAGGAAGCCAGCAGGATGGCATGGAGGGAGACTTCACCGTGAGCCTCCGCTAATCTTAGTGCGTGGTGGAGCAGGAGGGCTGGGCCTTTACTCCTGTTCCCACTCCTGGGCTGAACTACAGCCGTGGACACAAGGCAAGACTCAGAGGAGGACTCAGCTGAGCATGGCAGCCACTGCACCCTGGACAGGACGGGGGTGAGTCTCCTCCTGTGGTGGCGGGGAGAGGGGCCTGGGCTACCAGATCACCACATCCCCCTCCTCTCTCTCTCCCCCCTCCCCTTCTGCATCTTCACTGCCCGCCCTCACCTCAGAACCCTGTGTTAGAGAAAGCACTGACTGAAATAGCCCACCCTGGCCAGGCACCACAGTAACCATGTGTGCGTTACTTTACTACAGGAGGTCCTGGTGAGGAACATAGAACTAACAAGCCACCACCAACCAGAAGAGTTCAGGAAAGATCAAAAGGAGATCCCACCTTTCCTACTAATCTTCCAGAATCCTCCTCGCTGGAATCCACCTTGGCTGAGCAATGTGTGCACCACCAGGAAGGACCCTGGGTCACAGTGATTAGCCAGAGACAACCCCAAAACTAATCCCATTACCATAAAACCTGAGACTGTGGGCCACGCGGCAGAGCAGTTTTCCTGGGTTTTCTTACCCTCCTGTTCTCCCCCTGGGTGCCCCTTCCCAATAAAGTCTCTTGTTTTATCAGCATGTGTGTCTCCTTGGACAATTCATTTCCAAGTGTCAGGCAAGAGGCCACTTTTGGGTCCTAGAAGGGGTCCCCCTTTCTGCAGCACCAGTACCACCAACTAAAGCTTCATGGATGGGGGCCTCCATTCCAGCTTATTCCACCACAGCCTCCAAGCCCTCATGGATGCCACCAAGATCAAGCCAACAGTCCTGAGCTGGCAAAGCTCAAGTGCAGGTTACACCTACAACTCTGCTCTTTTCACATCCAAAATACAACTCTGGAGATGCTCAGCAACACTCACTGCTGAGAACCATGCGTGTGTGCTAAGTCTTCTAGTCGTGTCTGGCTCTTTGCAACCCCATGGAGTGTAGCCCACCAGGCTTCTCCGTCCATGGGATTCTCTAGGCAAGAACACTGGAATGGGTTGAGATACCCTCTTGCAGGGGATCTTCCCAACCCAGGGATAGAACCTACATCTCTTTTTCTCTCCTACATTGGCAGATGGGTTCTTTACCACTAGCACCGCCTGGGAAGCCTCCCGAGAACCATACTTGTTTACAAATTTGAGTCAGTTACAGAGAAGAAAAGGAAAACTGGTTGGATATGTCTGATGTACCTGATGGTGGGCACTTTTAAGGACCCCTGGGGTGCCCCAATCAAATCTCCAGGGTTGGGACTTTCGGAATGGGAAGGAATTGGGGCTGGCAAGGGAGGGGCTTGGGGTGTGCTGTATGGTGTGTTTTGAGGGTCACCTACCAGTTCAGCTGTAGCTGACTTCTGGGCAGGGGCCCCTGAAACTGGCTGGGCACTTCTCTGGCCACAGCAAGGGCTCAGAGGGAGGCTCTGGATGGGGGTCAGACTTCCCACAGGTCCCAATTGCCTGTTCCCCTAAATGACCTTGTTGTTGTTCAGTCACTAAGCTGGTCTCACTCTTTTCAACCCTGTGGACTACAGCACACCAGTTTCCCCTCTTCTTCACTGTCTCCCAGAATTTGCTCAGATTCGTGTCTGTTGTGTAGGTGATATATCTAACCATCTCATCTTTTGTTGCTCCCTTTTCCTCTTTCCCTCAGTTTTTCCCAGCATCAGGGTCTTTTCCAGTGAGTTGGCTCTTCGCATCAGCTTCAGCATTAGTCCTTCCAATAAATATTCAGGTTTGATTTTCTTTAGGATCAACTAGCTTGATCTCCTTGCTGTCCAAAGGACTCTTAAAAGTCTTCTCCAGCACCACAATTCAAAATGACCTTGATCAAACCCCTTAAGCTCCAAGGGTCTGAGTCCCCCACCCGCTTGGCCATGGTGATCTGGAGGGTACTTGGCAAAGCTCTCATCCTCAGACTGCCTGGTGAGGCTGTCCCAGGCAGTAAATGACAGAGGAAGTGGCCATTTCCAGGCTATTGTACTGTTCATAGAGGAAAGGGAAAAGGCCAGGGGACAAATGGCCAGACAATGGGGAGGCCAGCCTGGGGAGGGCAGCAAATGTCCATTCAGCAGCCTAATGAGGCGGAGATCATTAAGGCTGCCGCAGCATCCTGCAAAGAAGCTGGGGCGGGGTCCTCCTGCTCGGTGTCCCCATGAAGGCAAGCACAATAACTGGCCCTCCTTTCTCTTGGTGGGGAGAGGCCGATGACTACAGACTCTGCTGGGCAAGTATGCTGGTGGTACAGCTGCAGGTCCACAGCCCCCAGGATGCACAGTGACCCTGCACTGTGAGGAATGCTGTCCCCACTTCATAGGTGCCCTGGACGAGGGCTAGTCACCCAGGCGGCGAGTGACTGTTGGAACACTTTCCTTTGGTTCCCGCTTGTCTGTCGGTCCCCCTCACCTCTCCTTCTGCACCTTCTGAGGCCAGCAGAGACACTTTGAGAAATATTAGCTCTAGAGCCTCTCCCCCTACCCTGCCAAGATGCTAACAGTGGGATTTTCCTGGTAGTCCAGTTGTTAAGAGTCCACCCTCCTATTCAGAGGACACGGGTTCAATCCCTGGTCTAAGAACTAAGATCCCACATGCCACAGGTAAGCCAGGGAACCACAATGAGAAGCCCATGTGTTGCAATGAAGATCCTACATGCTGTAAGAGATGCAGCCATATATATATAAAATGTTAGCAACCTCTGCAGGTTGTGTGCTGGACTAGCCCTGCCCTGGAAAGCTGATGGCCATCATCTCCAGAAGAGGAGGACCAGGAAGGGGGAGGACCAGAGGAGGGCGGTTCTGCCATGGCTGGCAGGGCCTGGGTTGTTGGTAGGGACACAACCCCACCTGTTAGGTTACCCGCTCCTGGGCATAGGTTGGGGTCTCACAGGACACAGTGTTACCTGAAAATGGGGTTTGCCTCTCGCTGCTTGTGGAGCCCAAAGTCAACCAAGGCAAGGAGCAGGAGAAGGAAGGCCCCATTTCTAACTGCAAGTCAGGAGAACACTGGGCATGTTTCTCAAAGCAGCGCCTCCCTGAACAGCAAAATTGGGGAAATTTTGCTTCCCTTCTGGGTGGCTCAGAAGGTAAAGAATCAAATCTCCTGCAATGCAGAAGACCCAGTTTTGATCCCTGGGTCAGGAAGATCCCCCAGAGAAGGGAATGGCTACCCACTCCAGTATTCTGGCCTAGAGAATCCCACGGACAGAGGAGCCTGGTGGGCTACAGTCCATGGGATGACAAAGAGTCAGGAACAACTGAGTGACTAACACTTAAGCTAAAGATACATGCATACTCACTAAGGGGCTTAAGCAGAAGAGAATTCAGCACCGACCTGGGGCAAAGATGAACAGAGTCCAGGCTTTAGCTGATGGAAGTCTGGAGGATCAGCATCATCATTCCATCCTCGACCTGGGTGTGGGTCTCTTAGGCCCTGCAGAACTCAAAAATACATCTGTTCTTTGAGGAGGAACTAGGACTCTGCTTTATCACTGGACTGTTGCTTTTTGACTACTTTCCCTTTGTTCTGCCATTCCCTTACTTCCCTTAAAATCACTAATTACTGAGACCTAATGGCACCCCACTCCAGTACTCTTGCCTGGAAAATCCCATGGATGGAGGAGCCTGGTGGGCTGCAGTCCATGGGGTCGCTAAGAGTCGGATACAACTGAGCGACTTCACTTTCACTTTTCACTTTCATGCATTGGAGAAGGAAACGGCAACCCACTCCAGTGTTCTTGCCTAGAGAATCCCAGGGATGGGGGAGCCTGGTGAGCTGCCGTCTATGGGGTCCCACGGAGTCAGACACGACTGAAGCGACTTAGCAGCAGCAGCAGCAGCAAGGATTTCCGAGGTAGCACTAGTGGTAAAGAACCCAGGAGATGTAAGAGATGCGGGTTCAATCCCTGGGTTGGAAAGATCCTCTGGAGAAGGAAATGGCAACCCACTCCAGATTCCTTGCCTGGGAAATCCCATGGACAGAGGAGACTGATGGGCTACAGTCCACGGGATTACAAAGAGTCAGACATGACTGAAACGGTTCAACATTCACTGTGGCCAGGCTTGGATCACAAAATTACTCAGCCCCAAAATGGCCTTTCTTATGTCAAGAGAGACATGTCTGATTCTCTTTCTCTAGGGACCCCCTTCCCATATCCTTATCTGCTTACAACAGCATTTACAGCATGCAAAGACCCTCACACCTGAGCTTGGCATGGTTGTTATAGCCCCATTGCCCAGAGGCTAACCAGGACAGTGGCTTTTTAGCAGTGGGGGACAGAATTGGGCAAGTTCATGTCTTGTCTGTCTCTAGAAGCTAGAAGTCTGAGACTGAGGTGTTGGCAAGACCATGCTCCCTCTGAAGGCACTAGGGGAACTGCTTTCCACCTCTCCCAGCTTCTGCCTCCCGGGTGTCCCCTGGCTGGTGGCAGCATCACCCCCATCTCTGCCTGCATCTCCCCCTGGCCGTGTTCTCCCTGCGCCTGTCTGTCTTTGCCTGCCATTCCCATCTGTGTCTCGCTCCTCTTCTTGTAAGGACTCCAGACATCTTGGATTAGAGGTCTGTCTCATCTTAACTAATTATATCTGCTGTGATCTTATTTCCAAATAAATTTATGTTCCCAGGTACTGAGGGTTAGGATGTCAACATTGCAGGGGTGGGGAGCGGGTAGGGGGCTCCTGATTTATCCCCTAAGGAGGCATGTTAGGAGGACTAAGATGGAAGGCTGTTCAAACAGTGGGAGCTAAACGCCAGAGTCCTTCAGCCTGGAACAGACCCCACTAGAAGGAGAGCTGACAGACAGAGGGTGCCTGGGAGGGCCCAGTGAGTGGGCTGTAACTCCCTGGGTTGTTTAAATCCTCCCTCCTGTTAAGAAGGGGGTGGACCCGGGTGGGGAACTCACTCAAAGCAACTGGATTTTCCCCAGAATAGACCTGGCTCCCTAGAAGAGGGGGACTGGGGCCTGACCCCCTTTGAAGTGCAAATGCGGCCCCTCCGGGGATAATAGGGGCCTGGCATCTGCCGCTGCCACTCTCCCTGCTGCCGGAAATGCGCCCCACCAGCTGCTCCAGTGCTCCCACACCCCCTCCGGCTGAAGTCAGGTGGCTGGAAGGATCAGGCCCCAGGCTGTCTCGTAATCACCACTTAGCGGGAAAGGGAATTAAGAAAACCGAATGTTGCCTGGGCTCGGCAGCAGCTGCGGTCCTGTTATCCATTTGCTTTGATACCTGCTGTCCCCACGGGGCTGTGTGTGTGTGACAGGGGAGGGGAGGAAGGGCACGGGGCGGCCCTTTGTTTCAAGGCAACTGACTTCCAGGCGGCCCATTCCGAGCACCGGGTGGCAGAAGGGGGTGCCACCTGGCTGTCCAGTGACACAGTGTGACTCCACTGCAAGTCCCAGGGCCACAGGGCTTGCCTGGTGGCTCAGTGGTAAAGAATCTGCCTGCCAGTGCAGGAGACACCAGTCGAACCCCAGTCCCGGATGATCTCCCGTGCTGTGGGCTAAGCCCGTGCACCACAGCTACTGAGCCTGTGCTTTAGAGCCTGGGAACCACAGCTACTGAGTCCAAGCGCCTCAGCAACTAAAGCCCAAGTGCCCCAGAGCCCAGGAGTAGCAACTCCTGAACCTGCTTGCTGCAACTGCTGAAGCCCAAGGGCTAGGGCACCTAGACCCTGTGCTCCACATCAAGAGAAGCCACTGCAGTGAGAGGCCTGAGCACTGCAACTAGAGGAAGCCCGCTGCAGCAATGAAAACTCAGTGCAGCTAAAAAGAAGTAAAAGAAAAGCCAAGGCCACAGCCTGCAGCCAACATATGGAGAGAGAGGGTTCTGCTCCAAAATCCAGGGCTTGGGAGTCATAGAACAGATAGGGTGAGCCCATGAGACTGTGGTCAAGTTAAGGAATGCAAGTCTCAGTTTTCTCATCTGTAAAATGGGAATCACAGAACCCCCCGGATCAGTCATTAGGGCTGGGCAGAGAATGTGTATGTAGATCTCAGATAAATAATACTTAACAGGGAGTTTCCTTGGTGGTCCAATGGTGAAGAATCTGCCTTGCGCAGGGGACACAGTTTTGATCCCTGGTCTGGGAAGAGTCCACATGCTGTGGGGCAACTAAGCCTGAACACGGCAACTACTGAACCTGTATGCCTTAGAGCCCATACTCCGAAACAAGAGAAGCCACAGCAATGAGAAGCCCATGCACTGCAATGATGAATAGCCCTCCTTCTCTGCATCTAAAGAAAGTCCATGCTCAGGCAACAAAGACTCAGAGCAGCCAAAAACAAATAAATAATATTTTAAATAAATAAATTTTCAGTTCAGTCACTCAGTCATATCCGACTCTTTAGAGCCTGCCATGGACTGCAGTATGCCAGGCTTCCCTGTCCATCACTAACTCCCGGAGCTTACTCAAACTCATGTCCATCGAGTCAGTGATGCCATCCAACCATCTCATCTTCTGTCATCCCCTTCTACTGGCTTCTGTCTTTCCCAGCATCAGGGTCTTTTCCAGTAAGTCAGTTCTTTGCATCAGGTGGCCAAAGTATTGGAGTTTCAGTTTCAGCATCAGTCCTTCCAATAAATATTCAGGGTCGATTTCCTTTAGGATGGTTGGATCTCCTTGCAGTTCAAGAGACTCTCAAGAGTCTTCTCCAACACAGTTCAAAAGCATCAATTCTTTGGCGCTCAGCTTTCTTTATAGAAATATTAATGTTTTCTTTTTTTAAAAATAAATATTGTGTGTGTGTGTTTTTTTAAAACAAGGTCTTTCCCCACTAGGACCGAAGGGGCCTCAGAAAGGTTAAGTCACAGCACTGTCCCTAGGGAAGGCAGGCCAGTGTGGAACTTGGAACTGCAGACCCAGCAGCCTCAGGGCCATCCTTGGTGCTGAGTCCAAGTAAAATCTGATCGTTCTCTTCCTTTTTTTTTTTTTTTTTCATTTTTATGGCTTTTAAAATTTTTATTTATTTTTAATTGGAAGATAATTGTTTCACAAGGTTGTGTTGGTTTCTGACCTATAACATGAATCAACCCAGTTGTCCATCAAAGGATGAATGGATAAAGAAGGTGTGGTACAAATATACAATAGAATATTACTCAGTCATAAAAAAGAACATATTTGAGTCCGTTCTAATGAGGTGGATGAACCTAGAACTTATTACACAGAGAGAAGTAAGTCAGAGAGAAAAACAAGTATCATACATTCATGCATATAGATGGAATCCCTTCCTTCTTCCTCCTATCCCATTGATCTGCCCTTCTCAGCCCCAGGCACTTCCCAGGGTCCCCTGCTTTATTCAGGTTCCCAATTTGGATCTATCTTGGTTGAGGTTAACAGGTCACTGTCCTTGCACAGTGCTCAGCCCGAAGGTAGACAGGCCCTCGGACACTTGACATCACTGGTGACCAGGCCATGAGCAGGGGCAGTTGGCCTGTGGTCTAAAAACTTGGCCAAAGCCAGGATATGGGGTTCCCCTTGAGAGCATGCCCAGCTGTGACCTGGGGATGATACCAAGGCTGCCAAGGCAACTCCTTGGAGGGCACCTTTCTGGGAGGGCACAGGGCTGGGCCACCGAGACTCTGGAGCCTGCAGATTAAAGGCTTCCTGCAGCTGATAACTGCCCCTTGCCTTCGGGCCCCCAAGGAGGACAGTCCTGACCCGCAGCAGGGGCCATGCCTGCAGGCTCTGAAGAGGAAGTATTGGAATCTTGTATTCTTTTCCTAAGGCTGCCATAACAAAGTACCACAAGCTGTGCATCTGAACAGATACGTATAGCCTCACATTTCCGAGGGTCTGAAATTCAACATGTTAAAGTCACGCCTCAAATCAAGGTATTTGCAGGGTAGGTTCTTTCTGAAGGTTGTAAAGAGCATCTGTTTAGTATATTTCTCCCAGATCCTGGGGGCTTGATGACCATCTCACTATCCCTTGGCTTGTAGCTACATCATCATAATCATTACAAGACATTCTCTTTACATCACTGCTTTCACATGGCCGTCATTTTGTAAGAGGGGTTTCCCAGATAGCTCAAATGGTTAAAAAAAAAAAAAATCTGCTTGCAATGTGGGAGACCTGGGATAGATCCCTGGGTTAGGAAGATCCCCTGGAGGAGGGCATGGCAGCCCACTCCAGTAGTCTTGCCTGGAGAATCCCATGGACAGCGGGGCCTGGCAGGCTACAGTCCACTAGGTTGCAAAGAGTGGGACACGACTGAGGGACTAACACTTTCGTAAGAACCAGTCATATCAGATTAGGGCCAGCCTCCCTGACCCCCATCCCATTACGCTATGACCTCATCTAACTGATTACATCTGCAATGAACCTATTTCCCAAATAAGGTCACATTCTGAGGCACAGGAGGTTAGGATTTTAATATACGAATTCTTGAGAGGCCATTGTTCATTCCATGATAGGACTTGAAGGTAGAATAGGATTTTGATCAGATAAAGATCTGAGCCTAGAGGATCCTACTTGGGAAAAGGCAGGGATACAAAGCATGCTTGGGGCCCCAGGGCCTAGGAGGTGGGAAGGAGCTGCCTCCAGAAAATTCACTGCCTCAAGTCCACAGTCTGCCACTTGGGGAGAGATGGAAGGCCAGCCTGTGTTGGGTTTTGTTACATGGTAACTGAATTCCTGGGAGGGTTTTGTTTTGTTTTATTCATTTTTATTGGAGTATAGTTGTTTTGCAGCTTCCCAGGTGGCACTTGAGGTAAGGAACCTGCCTGCCAATGCAGGAGACATAAGAAATGTGGGTTTGGTCCCTGCGTCAAACCTGGAGGAGGGCATGGCAACCCACTCCAGTATCTTTGGCTGGAGAAACCCATGGTCAGAGGAGTCTTATAGGTTATGGTCCATAGGGTAGCACAGAGCCGGACAAGACTGAAACGACTTAGCATACATGCATGCATATAGTTGCCTTACAATGTTGTGTTCATCCCCTGGGAGTTTTGCTGTGAGAGACGTAAGAGTTTGTGAAAGAAGGTGTGGATTGCTCTGTGGCTAGGGCTCCACCTCTGGGGAAACAGCTTCTGGTAAAGCCTAGGTTCAGGGCTTTTTACAAAATGTATATTTATTTGACTGCTCCAGCGTTTAGTTGTGGCATGAAGATCATCAATTTTAGCCGCAGTATGCAGAATCTTTCATTGCAACATGTAGGATCTAGTTCCCTGACTAGGGATCGATCCCTCTGCATTGGGAGCATGGAGTCTTAGTCACTGGATGACCAGGGAAATCACCCAGGGCTTTTAATCCATGTGATCAAGAAAGCCGCTCTTGATCTCCATTCACCCACTTCATCTGTCTAACAGGGTGACTCATGCCAGCATCATACTGTTGTTGTGATCATTAAATGAATTGGGTAAATGTTTAGATCTCTGCCTGGCACAGAGTAAATATATAAATTCCAGCCATTGCTACCCAGTCCTAGGGGAGGAGATGAATCCCTAAAAAAAAAAAAAAAAAAAAACCCGAAAAAAACACACCCAGAAGGGAGCTTGGGGCGTAGAATAGTTGGGACTATGGTGAGACCCAGGGGTCGAATGAGGGTAGGGAAAGGAGGTGCCTAGGATGACTCCCACATGAGGGGAGGGGAGCAGGATATGAGTGCCCAGTAGGGCTCTTCAGTAACATCCAGACTGAGGCTCAGAGCATGCTGCTAAGTCGCTTCAGTCGTGTCCAACTCTGTGCGACCCCACAGACGGCAGCCCACCAGGCTCCCCCGTCCCTGGGATTCTCCAGGCAGGAACACTGGAGTGGGTTGCCATTTCCTTCTCCAATGCATTAAAGTGAAAAGTAAAAGTGAAGTCACTGAGTTGTGTCCAACTCTCAGTGACCCCATGGACTGCAGCCTACCAGGCTCCTCCGTCCATGGGATTTTCCAGGCAAGCGTACTGGAGTGGGGTGCCATTGCCTTCATACCTGCCCCTAAAGTGAAAGTGAAAGTCGCTTAGTCGTGTCGGCCTCTTTGCGACCCCCTGAACTATATAGTTCATGGAATTCTCCAGGCCAGAGTACTGGAGTGGGTAGCCTTTCCCTTCTCCAGGGGATCTTCCCAACCCAGTGATCAAACCCAGGTCTCCTGCATTGCAGGCGGATTCTTTACCAGCTGAGCCACAAGGGATGCACACCTGCCCTTAACAGCCCCTTATTTTCCTGTAGCCTACTGCCACCCTGTGGTGGATACTGGAAACGCACCAAGAATCACTAGGGTTTTGTTTTTGTTTTTGTTTTTTCCAGTTTGCTTTTCTTTCTGTTGATTTAGAGGAACTTTACTGCTTCACAGACACCTCTTCTAATAGCATATGGCTAATCTGTTTTCCCAACTAACTCGCTGAGTGACCTACATGGACCTCAAAGTGCAGAGGAGTTTAAGTCCTGGTTCTTGATGGGTTTGCAGCTGAGGAGCCTCTTCCCACTATCCCAGGCCAGGCCAGCCCCAGAACAGGCTTCAGAAAAGAGTCAGTGCTTCCTGGGATTTCTGTGGCAGTCCAGTGGTTAAGACTCCTTGCTTCCACTGCAGAGCTTGCAGGTTCAATCCCTGGCTGGAGAACTAAGACACCACATGCCAAGGAACATGGCCAAACTCAGATTAAGAAATAATAATATTGTATATATTTGAAAAAAAGAATCAGTGCTTTCTGGAGAGTTTTCTAAAGTGGAAGTTTCAGTTGCCTGCCTGATAGGAAATTTACTTGCCTCATGCCCTCCAACTAGCATAAGAAACCCTGGCTGAACGGGCACTCCCAAGCCTGAAGTGTGGGTCACAGCTGTTAATTTTGTTACTGAGTCCATGCTTGCTCTGCTCGCCTCACACAACAGACCAATGAATCTGAGAGACCAGGTGTTGCCGCAAGGAATATGACCTTATTCAGAAAGCAGGATGACTGAGAAGATTGCAGAACAATCTATTTGAGCAGACGTCTCAAAATAACCATCTTGTCAAGGTCTGGATGCCAAGTTGTTTTATAGATCAGAGATGGGAGGAGCTGAGGAAACAAAGTAAAAAAGACCATTTAATTCTTGCAAATATCTCCTAGAATGACAAGCCTCAGGCCGGAAGATGTGTTAATTTCTTTCTTCCTGCCATGTGCATACAGGTGGACAGGGTTCTGAACAAAGGCACTTTAACAGTCAGGCAGAGGGGCAGGATTCTCTGAGGCAGGCCATTATGTATGATTGCAGTAACAAAAGCAATGGAAAGCAAGTCAAAGAAGCAGTTCCAATGTGGAGTCAGAACTGACATCTCACTGCAACTGTTTGAGGACAATTGTGTAGATTAGGGAGAAGGAGACAGGAGGGGAGGAGAGAGCAGGAGAAAAGAGACCAACTTGAGAAGGATATATCTGACCCTTTCTAGAAAACCTGTGGAGGAACTGGTATTCCCTGGGGTGCTACGGGCTTCCCAAGTGGCACCAGTGGTAAAGAACCCGCCCGCCAGTGCAGGAGACATAAGAGATGCCAGTTTGATCCCTGGGTCAGGAAGATGCCCAGGAGGAGGGCCTAACAACCCATTCCCATATTCTTGCCTGGAGAATTCCATGGATGGAAGGGCCTGGCAGGCTACCATCCATGGGGGCCCAGTGAGTCAGACACAACTGAAGCAACTTAGCATGCACGTGCACGGGGATGCTATGATGTTGTTGGACAACTATCTCAGAGTTAGATTCCAGGCCCTTTTGGAAACGATGCAGATGGACTTGGAGGGCATGATGCTAAGTGAAATGAGAAAGACAAATACTGTGTGATTGTTGTAGCCATGCGTTCTGGGAAACAAACTCACTCAGAAGGACAATGCAGATAATGGAGTGCAATTTATTACACTGGCGGGCCCAAGGCAGAGTCTCCTCTTAGCCAAGGACCCTGACCAGTTTTTCTGAAAACCTTATATACCCTAAGTGTACGGGCCCAAACCCACCTCCCCAAAGTCCCTGAAACTAGTCTGAACAAAGGAAAAGAAAGATACAATCAAAGTTAACCCGTGATTCATATGCCTTAAGCCTAGGTAGTTAACAGTGGACAATTACCAATAGGAGTGTGGTCATACCCCAATAAGCATAACAGAATTTATGATTCTATTCGGTTACACAGATAATTAGGGTATTCTTTTAGGCAACAGAGAGTCTAGGTACGAGCCCTGGGGCTCTTCCATCCAGGGGGCCTGGTTTTCCAGTTGGTATATCATTTCCATAGATACTGGGCATATAGCTCAAAGTCCACAGTCTAGCCAGAGATGGAGTCCTGCTTTCAAGAAGGAGCCTGTTCTATCTGTTTCCTCCTTCATGATCTCACTTATATATGAATTAAAAAAAAAACCAAAAAACGGAACTCTTACAAACAAGAGAATAGAAGGTTGTTGCCAAAAGCAGGGGTGGGGAGGGAGAATTGGGGGAAGGCGATCCAAGGGTCTGAGCTCCCATTCAGGGTAAGTCCTGGGGATGCAACATGCACCATAATGACTGTAGTCAACAGCAGCATGTTTGAAAGTTGCTTAAGAAACAAAAAGTTGCTAAAAGAGTAACTCTCAAAACTCTCATCACAAGGAAGAAAAGTTATAACCCTGTAAGGTGAAGGATCTTTTATTGTGGCAATGGTTTTACAATAGATACACAAATTCTTACTTTGTTATACCTTAAACTTATACAACGTTATATGTCAATTGTTGTTCAGTTGCAAAGTTGTGTCTCTTGCCACCCCATGGAACTGTAGCTAGCCAGGCTCCTTCATCCATGGGATTCTCCAGGCACAAATAGCTGGAGTGGGTTACCGTTCCCTTCTCCAGGGCATCCTCCTGATGCAGGGGTGAAACCTACATCTCCTGTGCTGGCAGGTGGATTCCTTACCGCTGAGCCACCAGGGAAGCCCTGTGTGTCAGTTACATCTCAATAAACTGGTCAGGGAGGCCTGGTGTGCTGCAGTCCATGGGGTTGCAGAGTCGGACATGACTGAGTGACTGAACTGAACTGAACTGAACCACTGGACCACCAGGCAAGCCCTCTCCTCTTTTGGGGCACTGAGCTCAGGAGTGCTTCAGCTCACAGATGTGCCTGTCTCAGGACACCTCTCTCCACTCAGCTGCTGCCTAGGGGTGATGCCAGGGCTGTCTTCCTGAGCTTCGCCTTGGGCAAGGGAACTTCTCTTGGAGAGGACAGGGATGTGCCCCTGAGACTCCACAGCCTGCAGGGTTATGCCTTCTTGGAAGCACGGGAGTCTGTCTTGTCCTGAGGCTTCAAGGGTTCCCTCATCATGGCCACCCTATCCTCTGAGATCCAATCCTGGGTGGATACCACACAGCAGAAAGGAGACACTCCCGGTGGGCGAGAAGGATGGGACCCCACAGATGCCAGGTGACCAGCCTCGCACCAGGCCTCTGGAGGCTTCTCTCCTGATCCATTTGGGGGCAGTGATGGTGGATAAGGAGAGAAGGCAGTACAGGGACAGTAGGCTTTGCTATTTTGTTTTGCTTTTCTGGAAAAGGTGTCAATCCTGAGCCCATCATCTCTCAGATTTGCTTATGGATATGTGAGAGTTATACCATGAAGACTAAGCACTGAAGAATCGATGCTTTTGGACTGTGGGAGAAGACTCGAGAGTCCCTTGGACTGCAAGGAGATCCAACTAGTCAATCCTAAAGGAACTCAACCATGAATATTCATTGGAAAGATTGATGCTGAAGCTCCAGTACTAGCTACCTGAGGTGAAGGGCTGACTCACTGAAAAAGACCCTGATGCTGGGAAAGACTGAAGGCAGAAGAAGGGGATGACAGAGGGTAAGATAGCTGGATGGCATTACTGACGCAATAGACATGAGTTTGAGTAAGCTCCGGGAGATAGTGAAGGACAGGGACGCCTGGCATGCTGCAGTCCATGGGGTCACAAAGAGTTGGACATGACTGAGCAACTGAACAACAAATATTTCCAGTAGCCCTATGGGGCTCTTCCAAGTCTCTGTGTGACCCATCTTTATGGCTAGAGGTCTCATTTCTATAACAAGACTTAAGGGCCTGGACATGACCTTTACATCCTGAAAAAAACAGTCTTTGAAGAACAAGCTGTGAGTCATAGCCAAGTCAACCATACCATCTCTGTGACCTCCGGCAACTTACTTAGTATCTCGCCTCAGTACTGACCATAACAAAATGGAAAGTATCTCAACATGCACATTATAGATACAGTGCAGTGTAACTTCCCCTGGATGCACAGAGCATTTTTTTTTTTTTAGAGACTTTTTTTTTGGTTAATTTTTTTTTTTAATTTTTAAAATTTTTAATTAAAAAAAAAATTTTTTTTTTTAAACTTTGCCCCAGGTCTTAGTTGCAGCATACAGGATCTTAGATCTTCATCAGGGCTTGTAGGGTCTTTCCTTTCTGCATGTGTGATCTAGTTCCCTGACCAAGGATTGAATCCAGATCTGCATTGGGATTGCAGTCTTAACCACTGGACCTTAAGGAGATGGGAATACCAGACCACCTGACCTACCTCTTGAGAAATCTGTATGCACGTCAAGAAGCAACAGTTAGAACTAGACATGGAACAACAGACTGGTTCCAAATTGGGAAAGGAGTACATCAAGGCTGTGTACTGTCACCCTGCTTATTTAACTTATGTGCAGAGTACATCATGAGAAACGCTGGACTGGATGAAGCACAAGCTGGAATCAAGACTGCCGGGAGGAATATCAATAACTTCAGATACGCAGATGACTCCACACTTATGGCAGAAAGTGAAGAACTAAAGAGGCTCTTGATGAAAGTGAAAGATGAGAGTTGAAAAAGTTGGCTTAAAACTTAAGATTATGCCATCTTGTCCCATCACTTCATGGGAAATAGATGGAGAAACAGTGGAGACAGTGACAGACTTTATTTTTATGGGCTCCAAAATCACTGCAGATGGTGACTGCAGCCATGAAATTAAAAGACGCTTGCTCCTTAGAGGAAAAGTTATGACCAACCTAGACAGCATATTAAAAAGCAGAAACATTACTTTACTAACATAGGTCTAGTCAATGCTATCGTTTTTCCAGCAGTCATGTATGGATGTGAGAGTTGGACTATAATGAAAGGAGAGCACTGAAGAGTTGATGGTTTTGAACTGTGGCATTGGAGAAGATTTTTGAGAGTCCCTTGGACTGCAAGGAGATCCAACCAGTCCATCCTAAAGGAAATGTCTTGAATTGTCATTGGAAGGACTGATGCTGAAGCTGAAACTACAATACTTTGGCCACCTGATACGAAGAGCTGAATCATTTGAAAAGACCTTGATGCTGGCAAAGACTGAAGGCAGGAGGAGAACGGGACGACAGAGGATGAGATGGTTGGATGGCATCACTGACTCAATGGACATGAGTTTGAGTAGGCTCCAGGAGCTGGTGATGGACAGGGAGGCCTGGTGTGCTGCAGTCCATGGGGTTGCAGTTGGACATGACTGAGTAACTGAACTGAACTGAACCACTGGACCACCAGGGAAGTCCCTTAAAGCATCTTAAGATCAGAAATTCTTTCAAGAAACATGGAGCCTTAATATTCCTCCTTGTTTTGAGATCATGAGTTTTTAGATGATTCTTAATGACTTTTTTTTTTTTTTTTTTGACTGTGCTGGGTCTTTGTTGCTGCAAGTGGGCTTTTTCTAGTTGCGGTACTCAGGCTTCACATTGCGGTGGCTTCTCTTGTCGCTGAGCACACCTCTAGGGTGTGTGGCCTTCAATAGTTGTGGCAAATGGGCTTAGTTGCCCAGAGGCATGTGGAATCTTTCCAGATTATGCATTGAACCTGTGTCCCCCGCACTGGCAGCCGGATTCTTAACCACTGGCCCACAAGGGAAGTCCTCTTAATGACTTTTGATTTCTACCACCACCCTACAGTATAAGGATGGTTCTTGCTCATTTTGTTTTATAGTTGAAGAAACTAAGGTTAAATTTCTCCATAGCTGTGATCAGTTACCATTAGTAAAATAAGGATGATTTTTTTTTTCTCAAACCCATGTATTCAACTAGGTATTTTGTAATGTTTTCACTTAATCCTTAACAGTTTAGAGTAGGTGTTGTCTCTACTGTATGATAAAATTCAGAGTTGGTAAATGACCTGCCTACATTCTCATAGTTTAGTATAGACCCTAGATTTCAGCTTGGGTCTGTTGTGCTTCAAAGCGCACGATTTTCCACTTAGGCTGCCACCATCTGAAGGCTAACAGAGATACAGAATGACAGAAGGACACTCAATTTGACTTCAGGATCTCCTGAGTTCCAATCCCAATTCTGCCATCAAATCCTGGTCTGTTGCTTGGCTGCCATGATTCTCCAGTGAAGGCGAACAATGTTATCTCAGCCAAACTTGGGACGGTTGTAAACAGTGTAATACGGTGGGTTGAGGTGGAGTCGAGGGGCAGGGGCTGAAAATAGCAATACAGCTGGAATCCTCCAAGAGACTCAGTAAAATCCTGTTTCACATGGCAGCAGCAGAGAACCACGTGCTCCCCAAAAGCTCTCATCACCTGAATCTGTGATGCCATCTCTTCCCATGTGTAAGTTTTCAGGTTGTGATGTAAAGGGAAGACCAGAGAACAGAGCTGACCAGGCAGGCTGAAAAAAAAGTCCTGTAGTTCCCAGCCCTGGAAAAACAAGAGCTCCTTCATTCCAGGCTTTTGCCAGGTATGTGGGGGAAAGAGCAGTGGCTTCCTAACAAACTTGCTCTTGTTCTAGAAAAGATCATTTCCAGTAGAAAAAACTGATCTGGAAGCAGAACTGTGGGATTAACAGTGGTCTTTCCTTGAGTAAAATGGTTCACCCATCATGTGAAAATTCTGTTGCTGTCATAAAATCCTAGAACAGCATCCTCTAGAGTTTTGTCTGATAATGTATGAAGGGCAAAAAAACGCCCATCATTACATAAGCAAGACGGGAAGGAAGAAGTCTTAAGAGGGATGCTGGGCATAAGCACAGCACACGGCTGAGGTCAAGTCTGAGCCCTTGGGATTACATATCATGTGGTTCTCTCTTTTCCCACCAGGTGGGGACCTGGAAATAAAGCTACCTTTGCAAAGCACAGGCCTTGGATTATCAAAAGAAACAAATGGTGGAAAAGGTTAGGAATTTTGTGATAACTTGATTTAACAATGGTACGCGCGTGCGTGCTAAGTCGCTTCAGTCGTGTTCTACGCTGTGCGATCCTATGGACTGTAGCCTGAAAGGAGCCTCTGTCCATGGGATTCTCCAGGCAAGAATACTGGAATGGGTTGTTGTGCCCTTCTCCAGGGGATCTTCCTGACCCGGGGATCGAACCCGCATGCCTTATGTTTCCTGCGTTGGCAGCTGGGTTCTTTACCACTAGAGCCACCTGGGAAGTCCAGTAGTACAGATTAACCTATTTCCAGGGCAAGAATAGAGATGAAGATGGAAAGAACAGGCTTGAGAGCATGGGGGGCTGGGGGAGGGGAAGGAGAGGGTGGGATGAATTGAGGGAGTAGCACTGACGTATGTACAATGCCATGTGGATAAGGCTTGAAAACATTAGGCTAAGTGAAAGAAGCAGTCATTAGAGGACCGCATATATGATTCCATCTATATGAAATGGCCAGAATAGGCACAACCACAGGGACAGAGAAGTTAGTGGTTGCCTAGGACTAACAGGGTTGGGGGAAATAGGAAATAACTTCTGATGGGTACAGGATTTGTTTTTTTGGGGGGAGAGTGTGAATATCAAAATGTTTTAAAATTGATTGTAGGGCCAGTTACACAACCCTATAACTATACTAAAAAAAAAAAAAAAAAAGAAAGGCCTACTTTAAATGGATGAATTGTATGGTACGTGAATAACATCTCAATAAAGTTGCTATTTTTAGAAAAATGCACAGTCATAACCACTCTTCTGCCAGACCTTCAGTGTTGCTGCTCCAGGTAATGATTTGTCAGATTCTCCTGGAAAGCACGGTACGCAGAAGGAAGCTGTAATTACATTTCTCTCTCTTTTTTTGCTTCACCACTTGGCTTGCAGAATCTCAGTTCCCTAACCAGGGGTGGAACCCAGGCCATGGCCATGAGCCCAGAATCCTAACCACTAGGCCACCAGAGAACTCCTGTGATTACATGCCTTCATGCCAGCCCTTACTGGCTTAAAACATCTTTCACATTCGTGTTCTTGTATCTCTCAGAATCCTTGGCAAAAACGCAAATAACTGCCTGAAGTTTTCACAGGTTGTTGAAGCCCTTAGGAAGCCCGAGAAGTAGTGCTAGGGGACCATAATTCCCTTCATGGAGGTTGGAGAAATCCATGATCTGTGTTGCTTTAATTCTGATGGCACTCTAAGGCTCACTGTTGGGTGGGAGGGGGGTTCATGTTTGGGAACGCTTGTACACCTGTGGTGGATTCATGTCAATCTATGCCAAAACCAATACAGAATTGTAAAGTAAAAATTAAAAATAAATAAATAAATAAATTAAAAAAAAAAATATAAGGCTCACTGTTTTGTGAATGTATGTACTGAGAATTTAAGGGGCTTCCCAGGTGGTGCTAGTGGAAAAGAACCCGCCTGCCAATGCTGGAGAAGCAAGAGATGAGGGTTCAATCCCTTGGTTGGGAAGATCCCCTGGAGGAGGGCACAGCAACCCACTCCAGGATTCTTGCCTGGAGAATCCCAAGGACAGAGGAGTCTGGTGGGCTACAGTCCCTAGGGTCACAAAGAGTTGGACACGACTGAAGTGACTGAGCACAGCACATTGAGAATTTATAGCTTAAACACATCTCTTCTTGACCTAAGTCCCACAGTCAGTATACCCAGTCTGTAGGAGAAAGAAGCCATAATTGCCAAGGGCTTTGGCTTAGAAGTCAACTTCCCTGGTGGCTCAGATGGTAAAGCGTCTGTCTACAATGCGGGAGACCCAGGTTCGATCCCTGGATTGGGGAGATCCCCTGGAGAAGGAAATGGCAATCCACTCCAGGACTATTGCCTGGAAAATCCCATGGACAGAGGAGCCTGGTAGACTACAGCCCATGGGGTCGCAAAGAGTTGGACACAACTGAGCGACTTCACTTTCACTTGGCTTAGAAAGATGGGTGGGGATAAGCCACAGTTGCCAAAGGCATGACTGTTAAGGGATTCTGTAGCACAAAATGTTATGTTCATAGTTTTTCTGAGTGATAGGTTTACGGTATTCTTATGTCTTTGTACTTATCTGTACTTGAGTCTTATCTGTACAGTGAGTAATGTATTTATTAAGTAAACTGTTAAAGAAACATCCGTTTGGGTTACACCCGACTGCTGCTGAGTGGCAGATCATGGGGGAAAGTATAATGGAACCAGAGATTAAAATGTTTTAGCTTTGAGCATACTGAGGTTTTCAGGAACCTTAGCCTCAATGAGAATTGGTCCTGAAGATCAACTACAACTCCTTGCTTAGGAGAGAACTTGATTTCCATGGGTTAAGCCTCTACATTTTGGAGACCATCTACAGACATAAAGCTACAACAAAGAGCTAAAACTGAAGTACAAAGATTCCTTTTCTATATTAGATCTGGGTCAGTTACTGAAGGGATAAATAATCCTCATTGTTGTTGTTCAGTTGCTCAGTTATATCTCTGTGATCCCATGGACTGTGGCGCACCAGGCTTTCCTGTCCTTCACCATCTCCTAAAGCTTGCTCAAACTCATGTCCATTGAATCGATGATGTTATCCAATCATTCCATCCTCGGTCACCCTCCTCCCCTCCCACCTTCAATCTTTTCCAGCATCAGGGTCTTTTCCAGTGAGTCAGCTCTTCGAATCAGGTGGCCAAAATGTTGGAGTCTCAGCTTCAGCATCAGTCCTTCCAATGAATATTCAGGGCTGAGTTCCTTTAGGATTGACTGGTTGGATCTCCTTGCTGTCCAAGGGACTCTCATGAGTCTTCTCCAACACCATAGTTTGAAAGAATTGGTTCTTCCCTGTTCAGCCTTCTTTATGGTCCAACTCCTACCTCCATACATGACTACTGGAAAAACCACAGCTTTGACTATACAGACCTATGTAGGCAAAGTGATGTCTCTGCTTTTTAATGTTTTCTAGGTTTGTAATCCTATCAGCCATGAAGTGAAAGATAGTTGAGGGATCTAGAAATATTTAGACTGAAGATATGGAAGTGGCAACCATGTTGAGAGCAGTGGTGTGTTTTCACATGGAAGAGCCCCTGGGAGGAAGGTCAAGGACACCGCTATGTGGCCTGATGCATGTGTGCTATGTAGCTTCAGTCGTGTCCGCCTCTTTGCAACCGCACGGACTGCAGCCTGCCAGGCTCCTCTGTCCATAGGATTCTCCAGGCAAGGATTCTGGAGTGGGTTGCCATGCTCTCCTCAAGGGATCCTCCCAACCCAGGGATCATACTCACGTCTCTTACATCTACCTGCATTGGCAGGTGGGTTCTTTATCACTAGTGCCATCTGGGAAGGCTTACAGAGAGACAAGTTTTACCTTGATGCAGGAAGATTTCAACCATGAGCGAGGTCCATCCCTCAAGTGGACTGCCTCCTGAGACAGTTCCAGACTCACCAGAAGCTGGGTCTTATCACTGCAGAGGCTTAAAAGGACTTTTAGTTATCAGGAGGGTTGGACAAGAAAATCCTTACAGTACTTCTAGATCTGATTCTACAATGTAAGCCTCTTTGTACAAGTTTTGGTTTGTTTTGGTTTATTTTTA
Organism: Oryx dammah; assembly: GCF_014754425.2. Taxonomy (NCBI): domain Eukaryota; kingdom Metazoa; phylum Chordata; class Mammalia; order Artiodactyla; family Bovidae; genus Oryx; species Oryx dammah. Next base: position 65,858,124 of record NW_024070185.1, on the reverse strand, counting down.
TTAGAGTGTGTTCCATTATGGCACCCAGGCTAACATGCGGCTCCAAAAAAATACCACGTGATTCAGTGAACCCTGACTGCCCTTCTGCTTCAAGGAGTGTCTGCATGTATCTGACTGTTCAGGAGCTGCTGCCCTCTAGAGGGAATGGAGAGTACAACTGCTTGAAAAGTTATGACCAACCTAGACAGCATATTAAAAAGTAGAGACATTACTTTGCCAACAAAGGTCTGTCTAGTCAAAGCTATGATTTTTCCAGTAGTCATGTATGGATGTGAGAGTTGGACTATAAAGAAGGCTGAGAACCGAAGAACTGATGCTCTTGAACCGTGGTGTTGGAGAAGACTCTTGAAAGTCCCATGGACTGCAAGGAGATCCAACCAGTCAGTTCATCCTAAAGGAAATCAGTCTTGAACAATCATTGGAAGGACTGATGTTGAAGCTGAAACTCCAATACTTTGGCCACCTAATGTGAAGAACTGACTCATTTGAAAAGACCCCAATGCTGGGAAAGATTGAGGGCAGGAGGAGAAATGCTGGTTCTAGCTCATGTTCTGCTGTTCTTGCAGGACCATGAACAAGTCACAAATTTATTCAATGTATAAAATGCTCTAGAGTTTGGATAAAAGTGGTCTGTCATATGTGTACTACTTCTTGCTACTCATCACAGCAAACTGCTGTGTGTTCACTCAAGGTTAGGTCTGCCAGGGGACTGACCAAGCCCAGACAACCAGTCAATCCTAAAGGAAATTAACCTTGAATATTCATTGGAAGGATGGATGCTGAAGCTGAAGCTCTAAAACTTTGACCACCTGATGCGAACAGCTGACTCACTGGAAGACCCTGATGCTGGGAAAGATTGAGGGCAGGAGAAGGGGGTGACAGAGGATGAGATGGTTGGATGGCATCACTGACTCAATGGACATGAGTATGAACAGACTTGGCGAGATGGTGAAAGACAGGGAAGCCTGGTGTGCTGCAATCCATGGGGTGGCAAAGAGTCAGACACGACTGAGCCACTGAACAACGGTCATCTGTCTTTAGCCTCGAGGGCAGCCACAGGCAGAGGCTGTTCCTTCCTCAACAGGGAGCAGCAGCAGACTGATCAGGAGGGGGATCAACAATGCCCAAGTCGCCCAGCTGTCTGAAAGTATTTACCACATTTTCTGGGCAGGTTTTGCCATTCTTGCCGAAGATACAAAGCTCTGTGACTGATGAGTCACTGGCGAGATTTCTGTTTCTCAACATCAGTTCCCTGTTGCTACTGCACGGCGAATGCAGGCTAGGACTCCACATCATTTGCTTTAGTGCTATTCAGCTCCAGACTGGAGAAAGTCTGGAATAAAACTACAGTTGGTAGCTGAGTAAGGAATATGATTTTCATAAAAAAAAATTTTTTTTAAATTATATATCTTTATTTATTTGACTGTATTGGATCTGCCGCAGCATGTGGGATCTAGTTCCCTGAGCAGGGATCAAACCCTGACCCCCCTCATTGGAAGCATGGAGTCTTAGCCAGTAGGGAAGTCCCCAAAACCCATTTCTTTGTACTTCTCTGTCCTTCAAGAATTGCCTTGCTGAGTTTTTCTTGTCATCTTTAAATTGTATTTTTAGTTAGGCCTAGGAAACTATTTTCTGTTGTTCCCTAGTACTGGACTAAGCTAACTTTCCATTACTGGTATAAGGGAAAATTTCAAAAGCAGACAATGCTTTGTTCACCCCAGACATCGGACACCGTCCACAGCTGCTGAGAATAAAACATCTCAGTGAGGCATTTATTAGCCAGAAAACATATTTCCACTTACATGAAACCTTACAGACTGAAGTGACAGTCAAGTGCAAGCAGTAAATGCTTAATGACTTAGCCCGAACTCTGAAGAGACCTCCCAAATACTCTAAGCCAACTGCAGAGAAAACTTTTTTTCTTTAAAATATTCACTTGTAGTGAGAGTCCACATTAAAGCATAACTTTAGCTGCTCTTTTAATTAAGTCTTATCACTGGCACAAAGAGGTACACTAAGAAAATGTTTTCACTAAAAGATAACAAACTAACAAGAGCACTACTTAACTAACTAATCCCAAGTATCATTTAAGAGTAGTTAAGTCTGCCTTAATAAAGTTTGTTATTAAAAGTGGTCTACTATAAGAGTGCCTAACATGGATCTGGCACTGTTTTAGTGTTTTGCATACAAAACCTCAAGTCCATATAATAACCCTAAAAGGAACACAGATCTGTTAAGTGACTTAGCAAGGTCACATGCTTAGGCAGCACCAGACTCAGAACCCAGGTCTCCCTATTCTTGCCATGACGGAGCCTTTCCTCCACATCTGAATGCTGCTTTGAGTTGAGGAAGGGAAAGAAGTGGGAGGCTACCATGATGCCACATTCTTGTGCTTTAACCACTATGTTTTCTTTATGTACTGGACATTTGTTTCAGATTTTAATGGAAATAAGTTTCAGCTTGCTTCAGTATGTCTTTCACTTTCTATTTATTACCCTCTTTCATTCGTGGCAGATAGGCTCTCAAAGTCTGGAGAATGTTTGCAACAAACAATGCTACAATAACCTTAGGGACTCCCAACCCTGAATCAAACTATAATACAGCGGAAGAGGTATTATAGAAAAGAGCTTGAAAGGGCAACCTACAAAGCAGATGGGTATACAAAACATGGTTCCCCTGTAAAAGGACCTGGTTCACAACATTGGTTATGATGCTCAAAACTGTGAATCAAAGAGGTGCATTATTATTATATACTTGCTCGTTGCTACTACCTTTTTGATGAGAAGATACAGAGTCACTACAGGTAACTTTCATTTAATTTAATATTTATTTTCATTTTATATCCAGGTCACATTTTCTACATTAAAATATAATCATGCTGACCTCCCCCACCCCCACCCCCTACACCTTCAGAGAAAAAAGTGAAGAACTTTACACAACTTGAAACAAAGATGGAATGCACGGAGAAGCTGCTATTGCACCCAAGGAACAAAGAACACAAAGAGACCCAACAGTAGACATGTCAGAAGTGCATAGAAGACAGCTCAGGGCTCGCAGCAGGAAGGAGGAGGAATTAAAAGGCTAAAGCTTTTAATGCTGTCACTTGTGCCACAAGATTACCCTGAAAAGGCAAAGAGGTCGAAAAGCAGGACCGAATAGGGGATTTCCAAAAGGCTACTATCTAACAGAGTTTAAAATATCCATACATTAAATTAAAAAATCCATAAACAGAAGTGCTTTCTCTTCCCCACTTGCCTTTTTAGCATCTGGTCAACATTCTACAAACTTAAAACCACTGTTGGCATGTCCAAATGTAGAAAGGATTGTTTTTTTTTACTTTTAAAAAATTGTACCCCAACTCTTTCCAAGCAACAGTTCTATTAATTACTGTAATGATGATTCTTCTGCATGGAAAGCCAGTAAGGATCATTAGGACAGGGCATCTTGCTGCTCAGAGAGATGCCAGCAGGGCAAAAGTGGCATGATTCTGTGTTACTCATAGGGAGGAAGAGCAGTAAGACATGGGGGTTGAAGATAATCCATACCAAAGAGGAAAAGGAAACTCCTTTTCTAATCTATCTATCAGACAGGAAAGAGCAGGCGGGCAGTAAAAACGATCTGCTGAGAGCAGCGGCACAGACCCCGAGGCATACCACAATCTAAAACCAGTGCTCAGGAAAGCCTCTTGGCTCTGAGAAGTGTCTTTCAGACCCCTCTCTTGTCCCTAGCTTGGAGACCAAAGCACTGTAACTTCAGATAGTGATACTACTGCTAGGGTGGAGAGGCAAGGGCGAAGAGACCCCAATAATGAGGACACTAGGCAGTCAGGTACACCACTATGTACAAATACACACATCGACGAAAAACTCCACCTCCAACTCTCAGCTGCTTTAAAGAAAGGGTTGGAAGGATCCAGGTTTTTCTAAACAGGGGATATTTTAAAGTCTGTTAGCAGTTTAAAACATTGCAACACTGGCACAGTATGTTACCTAGTCTTTGTTTTTAATTACAGAGTAACACAGTAAACTCCAACACAAAGGTGGGGATGGGAGAGTGCAAAAGGAATAAAGAAAATAGAACCAGTACTTCACAAGAGCATCGAGCCAGCGATGAAGTAGCAGCTAATGCTTCGCAGAGTCTCGAGGGTAGAATTCGCTCAGGGTGCTCTGAGGGATCCGCTTTAGCATTTCTTTGGGGAAGATTCGGAGCAGTTGCCAGCCAATGTCCAAAGTCTCATACACAGTGCGGTTTTCATAAGGACCTTACAAAAAATTGAGATCAGATGAGTAAAAGGCCAACTACTGTCAACTTACCAGAGTTATTCAAAATTTACTGTTATGGGCCTAGCACTGGGAGCATGAAGTATAAAAAAGAGACACAAATAGCTAGGTCCCCCTGGACTGGATGTGACTGAATGTAGAAATGAGGGTTTAGACATAAGAATAAGTGAAAAGGGAGAAAGCCACAGGGAGAGACATGAGCCTGTGCACGCGCACACATGCCTTTTTCTGATAACTGGGTGGGCTCTAAATACATTCCATGGAATAACGGAAACTAGAGTCAGGGTTTTATCCAGGGAGTAATGAGAAAACTGTTCCCCAGAAAAAAGAGGCCAACCTGAAAGAGTCTAGTACAGACACGTAAAAAGCCTTGAATGCCAATTAAGCTCCTGAATAGGGCAGTGGGTTTCAAAGTCGTTATTGCCATTATTATTTTTAATAGCAGAGTCATCCTTATCCTGCAAATGTATCTCATATTTTGGCTAAGTTGTTAAGAGTTCTTGATCCTTTTTTCTACCAGAATAATTGTTATCCTTTATAATAAGGTTCTACATATATATATATATTTTTCAAGAAAACCCCCCAATTTTTAATGTTAATAAAAACTGTATCAAGTAAACTGAAAACTGCACAAATCCTATGTGCGTAGCTGAAGCATTATTCCAAAATAAACATATCTTTTATAAGTACCAGTGAGGTAAAAAACAGCGTTCATCAGCGTTAGCAGGAGTGGCAGGGGAGAGACCAAACAAAACCGCTCAAAAGCCCTACATATGCTATGTGATTAAAACCACTACAGACTTTTTAACAGAAGAACAATCAATATAGTTAACAGTAAATTTACTTCAGCAGTGGTATAGAGAGCTGGGGAAACTGGTGAAGACACCAGACATGGACGATGAGAGAAGGGCTAGACTAGGTCTTCCGACTCAGAGTGGACAGAGGTCAGTGTAGCTTCAACATTACCCAGAAACATGTCAAAACAGACTCTCTGGCCCCACCCAGATCTACTGAATCAGATCTGCATTTCAACAAGATCCCCAGTAGATTCAAAGCTGTGTTCAATTTTGAGAAACACTGGCCTAAGTTATATTAGGAACAACAACAACAAAAACAGAACAGGATGTTTTAAAGGAGAACAATGCAAATTAGCCAATATTTAATGATGGAAAATAAATGAAAAAGGTTAAGAATTCCTAATTCCTGAGCCTGGGCTAACTGGGACAATGGTCATGTGAGAGGTAGACAGGGAATTAATTGCTAGGCAGGTGGTCAGTTGGGAAAATCCTGCTTCTCACCATGCAAAGTCTGAGAAGATAGTGGCATAAACAAAGTTATCCCAGTTAGAGACGTGGGATTAGAGCTTCAGAAAGAGGCTAAAGGCTCATAATAGGAAGTCAGTCAGCGTAGGGGGAAAAGCACAGAAAGAAAAGGTAATTAAGCCTTTTGAAACATTAACAATTAAGAAGCAAGAAGATGGGAAATCAGGAAGATGAAGATAGATGGATTGGAAAAGTCTGAAAGCCCTCACACCAGAGGAGAGCACTGCAAAGAGATTAAGAAGCAGCAGCAACAAGGGAGGCAGCAGAGCAGAAGGCTGGTTTTAAGAAGGCAAAGAAGAAGACAGGAGCCAAATAACTGGATCAAGGAGTTGAAGGCAGAGGGCTGAAAGAACCTCTTCTCTGATCAGAAAGAAAACTGCATAGAGACTAATGTAAATTTTCTCAGACTAGGAAAGAAGTCCTCAAAACTACCTAGGATGCTGTTTATATTCATGGGAAAACAGTCATCTTACCCTGAGCAATAAAGTTCCTCTCAAACTTCTGCAGAAATTCCAAGTAAAGAAGATCATCTGAGGTAAGCGCTTCTTCTCCAACGACAGCTTTCATGGCTTGTACATCCTTACCAATAGCATAGCACGCATACTACAGAGACAAAAGCAGAGATAAGGTTTCATAAATGTTAACAATAATCTGGGCTTCAGAAGTGTACTGCTACAGCTACCTTCATAGGATTTCATACTACTTCCAAACGCAATTCACAAAGTTCATATGCAAGTCAGACTTTATTATACAGTAGTCTCACTCAGAAAGAAGTCTTCAGGGACACAATACATCAACATTACTAACAATGTACAAAAAAATGCTCTCTCAACATATCAATGAGCTTACATTTTGTAGAGCCTTTTCATATAACTTACACTATGGGAGAAATCCACCTCTAAATTCTATTCAAAAAATATTTGTGATATTAGTAGGTTTATCATACCTATTTTAAGGTCAAATGCATTTTCCTTTAATTATGCTTGCTATACAATCTCAGGGCTATAGAAATCAAGGATTTTACAGTATATATATATATATATATATGTGTATATATATATATATATGTACCCCTTAGTGTTCTGGTGATTGCCTACTATGTTAAACAAAAAATAAGGTAGAATACCCTTTCAGAAATACTGTATAATTACTATTAAGATTACTAATAAAAACTTAAAGGCTTTAGGCCTTGATTTTTTTATTTAAAAACTAATTCATACACTATGGGAGGCAGGTCTCAAGCATGTGGTTCTTTTTTTTTTCTTTCTTGTCTTTAAACTTTATTCGCATCTGAGACTGGAGAGGGGATGGGGTGGGAGGGATCAAGGATCTGAGGAGCAGGTGGGAGGCACTATCTCACTCAACACACGAGTCCTGTGTTACACAGCTGTCAGGTGGACAAACTGAGCGGAGAGGGGAAAGGTCTCCTCTTTGCTGACAACTGGCAACTCAGGGAGAGACCCTGGGCCCAATGCCAGACGGGAGCAGTGAGCCACACCAAAGGGCCAGCTTCTAAGACCTAAGTAGCTATGTGCTTAGTCACTCAGTCATGTCTGACTCTCTGTGACCCTTTGGGCTGTAGCCTGCTAGGTTCCTCTGTCCATAGGATTTCCCAGGCAACAATACTGGAGTGGTTTGCCAAAATTTCCTTCTCCAAGGCATGTGATTTTTGATCTTTGTCATGAGTATTTATTTATCCTTATGAGAAAACTACTAGGCTCTAATGAATCCACTGATATTTCACTATTCTATATTACACTCCTGCTTTGATGGGGGAGAAGAAAAGTGATGTGGAAAAAAGACAAGAGGTGCTAAGAAAGCAGAAGGAATGAACTAAGAAAGCATTCATTCTGGAGAGCACACACGTACCAGCTGGTTAGACACATCGGCGTGATCCTTTCTGGTCATGCCTTCTCCAATAGCAGACTTCATCAACCGTGACAAGGAGGGCAGCACATTAATGGGTGGGTAAATCTTGGGTAAAATGGGAAGGGAGAAAAAATATTTAAGTACAAAATTCAAGCTTTACTGTTAATTAGGGATTGTGAAGCTCATTATTATTATTTAAACTGGATAAAGCTGCTGCATTTGCTTCCTAGATGAGTCCTAATATCTTTTCCTGATAAGGAAGAAATATTTTAAAGCTTAAGACTTCTTTTGAGAAATCAAATCCAAAAAGTAAAATCTACAAAACAGTACAAGATTAAAAAAACTGAATTTTCAAAATCTGTCTGCAATATCAAATCCAAAATGGTTCTGAACTCTCATAAAATTACACATAAAAAGATTTAACAATTTCATCGAAAAGCTGATTACTAGATGCTGGCACCTATTAAAGAATAATTAAAAGATTCCATTTTTGATTACTCAGCATAGAAAAGAATGACATCTTGCTGCTTGTCACACCTCTCTCACCATCCACAACATGGATGGACCTTGAGGGCACTATGCTAAGTGAAATAAGTCAGAGAGAAAACGATAAAAGAGAAATATGCATAATGTATAAAAAAGGAGAATATGTATAACCTCACATCCATGAGATCTTAAAAAACAAACTGTTGAGCTCACAGAGAACAGACTGGTGGCTGCCTGAGGCAAGGGGTGGGGGTGGGAAAAATGGGTGAGGGGGATGAAAGGGTAAGTGGTGAAGTCAGTAAGCCACAGGAAGGAACGGTTGGCACGGTGGCTGTGTAAGCTAGTAACGCTGTGTTGCACATTTAAAGGTAGCTAGAAGACTGGATCTCCAAAATTCTCATCATAAGAAAAAAAAACTTTAACCATGTAAGGTGACAGACGTTAACTGGGCTTATTGTGGTGATCATTTTGCGACAAATACAAATATCAAACCATTACACTGTACACCTGTGACTAATGAAATGTTATGTCAATTATACCTCAATTAAAAATAACAATAAAAAGGAAAATAATCTGAAAAATCTATTTTTATATTAGTAACAAAATTGGTGCACCATACCATTTTGGAATAAAGACCCAAAAAGAGTTGAGACAATGGACTCTACTTTAAGGCATAATAAGGAAAGTAGAAATTTAATTCTTAATTCTGGCAGTCTTTTCCAAACTAGGATTTTAGTATTACAGAAATGATAGTTTCATAGTCATATTAAACAACTGAAGTTGGTATTATCTAAATAAATAATTCCTAAGAGCAAAGTCAGAGACACTACAGAATAACTGAAGAACAGATGTGTAAGCTTATAGCACTGCACAAGTGTTCAATACCTGTCTGTTGTGTAGCTGTCTGTCCACATAGATCTGCCCCTCTGTAATATATCCAGTCAAGTCAGGGATTGGGTGAGTAATATCTACCAGAGGAAGACATCTGATGTTAGTTACTGTCCATCTCATATAAACAAAACCACAGGAAGTCGATCTGTACTACTTAAAACAGTGCTATATAAAATAATTTTCTGTGATGATGGAAAAATTCTTTATTTGTGCTGTGCAATATGGCAGCCACTGGTCAAATGTGGCTACTGTGACTGAAACACTTTATTTCAAAACTTTATCTGATTTTAATAAAGTTTAGAATTTAAACAGCCAAAATGGTTAGAGGTTACCACAATGGCCAATTTAACTTACTTGGCTGTAGCACAGTCAGACATGTGTTGACGCAAGTTAAATTAGCTACATTCATAAAAAAGCACTATTTCTCCTAGATGCGCTGCCTCTCCCCCAAGTGTAAACACTGTTCCATTTAAACAGAAAGTTCGCTTGCAGGGATTTGACCATTTGATGTAAACTGAGACAGCATTCTTCCATAAATTATCCCAGATGGGTACCCAACATTTCAACATGGGAAATACAGAGAGGCTAAACAAGTAAAGCAATACTACAGGCAGAGCCAAACAGGCCCTACAGAGCAAGATGCCCCTAGTCTGTTCAACTACAGAGGGTAGTCTTGTAGCTACTTCCTTGGAACAAATCACTGTCATGTCTGAGGTAGTACTCAGACTGCCTGGGTTCTAACGCCACCACTTCCTATTTGGGACACTTTACCTCCCTGTGCCTCACAGCAGAGCGGACACCTCAAAGTCACCATGAAGATCAAATAAGTCAGTATTTACAACACACTTGAAATAGTGCTCAGTTATAGTTATTGCTGTTTCTGAAAATATTCTGTAAAAGTATTAAAAAAAAAACTGAGATAAAAACGAAAAGACACTGACGTAAGGGGAATGCTGAGTGTCTCTCCCAGAGCTCCTGGGCAGCCAGCCAGGCAGGCGCTGCACGGTGCACTCACACACATGGCAGAACCAGGTCCTTTTTACCGAGTCTTCGCCAATCGTTCCACCCCCAGTCTTGTGGCATTTACTACTTGTGCTCTTTATCTGGCACTTAAGCTGCCTTCAATTACTGGTGCACATACATAAAGAAAATATCCAAGTAGAATGAGTAGCTTACAATAAGAAGAGCTCATACGTTTTAAAAAATTTCCTTACATCTGGACCAGGGGACTGCAAATAGCAGACACTAAATACTAGCTAATTAATAAAAATTAAAATTACAATAAATTTTTTTCTACTAAAGAATAATAATTATAGGTAGTTTTGAAATGAAAAAATTTTATTAGAAACAAATCATTAGGTGAACTCAACTTCTAATGCTCTCAAAACGATAGATGATCTTCTCTCTTGAAATTAAAGCCCTTACAATGATCAGGCCTGCTATAATCCAAAGAAGCAAAACTTACCATCGTTAGGCATGGTGAGAATAGGAATTTGAGTAATAGAGCCATTTCGACCTTCCACTCGACCAGCACGTTCATATATTGTGGCTAAATCTGTATACATGTAACCTGGGAAACCTCGTCGACCAGGAACCTCCTCCCTGGCTGCTGAAACCTGACAGTGAGCCAAGGAGAATAGTATCACACACCAGAATACGAGAACTAACGCTTGGTTAGAACACATTTGTTTGAATAGGCCAAATTACAAAGTCAGAAATATCATCTTGTTCATTTTAAGTATTGTCTCATTAAGAAAAATCTAGCAACAAAATTTCAGACTATTCTACAACAGAAATGTTGACAACTAGGGACCAGAAGCTTTTTGTTAAAATCATTATTGCCATAACAAGAATCTTTAAATAGCTTGCCAGAAGAAAATCTAGCTTGCAATTTTATAAATCAAAGGAAGTCCATTTTAAAACCAAGAGAACATTCTCAGTTCACAAGATTTATTTCATGTTATGTATCCTGCAGATTTATATAAACCAACTCTGAAAAAATCAAAAGGGAAAAAATAAATATATATGCATAAATCACTTGATGCATTTTATGCGTGTATGCTTAGTTGCGTCTGATTCTGTGAACCCATTGACTGTAGCCTGCCAGGCTCCTCTGTCCATGGGATCTCCCAGGCAAGAATGGAGTGAGTTGCCATTTCCTTCTCCAGATATACTTTACATACATCATTTAATCCTCACAAAAACTCTAATGAGGAAGTTAATATTAACCCCAATTTATAACTGGAAATCAAGGGCCAGATAATTTCCCTAGATCACTGCACAAGAACAGTAATACAAGGTCTTTCTCTCAGAGACATGCACACTAGAATATTATGTACACATATTAATCTACAACCACTAAGAACCCTAAAGCATGAAGCCCAACTTCTAAGTGCTACTTTGGCACCTCCAAGAGCATGCTCCATCAGAGCTACTCAAACTGTGGCCTGCAGACCAATTTTTATCAATGTGGCATGCTGCAGTCTATGGGGTCACAGTCATACATAACTTAGCAACTGAACATCAAAGGAGATAAACACATAGAAAACTTAAGTGGCTATTTAACAGAATAGCTGTCTATTGAATCTAATAATTTTTTTAAAAGGGCTTTTAAATTGTCTTTCTTAAAAATTTTCACTAATACTTATTTTTACTGCCTTTTATGTGAGTATGGATGGATGGATGGGAGAAAAAAAGTCCTTCAATGGAAAAGCACCAAAGCAGAGTGAGATATGGTGACAGATCTTAAGGAATTTTAAGAAGCTAGATATTTATATAGCAAGTCTCTTCAGAAGTCTTTTTCTCTTTTTTACATATTTAAAAGAGCAACTTACTCAAAATTTCCTAACTTGCATCAGAATCCACCCCACACTTCTGGATGCTAGAATCTTATATTGTTTCTAAATACTGAGTTTTCTGAAGGGAAAAAAGTTCTGAAGAAGGTTCTGCCAGAGTATAGTCTTTATTTATGTAAATAAATAAAAATTTACATCACTGAAAATGAAATTCTTGAAAAGGGCTAAAAATGGACTGTCTGGACAGAGACAGAACTTTCTGGTAGAGGAGCTGATTAAATAGCTTTCCTGATTTACTCTCTTTAAGAATCCAATCTTTTTCTAATATTTATTTAATCATTCATTCATTGGCTGTGTCACATCTTAGTTGCAGCACACAGGCTTAGCTGCTCCGTGGCATGTGGGAACCTAGTTCTCTCACCTGGGATCAAACACACGACCCCTGCACTAGAAGGTGGATTCTTAACCATTGGACCACCAGGAAAAGTCCTGAGAATCCAGTCTTAATCAATGGAGATAGTGACAGTATGATAAATAGGCTAATAATTTAAATCTCATTTTCAATCATTTCAGCTAGGCTGACAAAAATAGTATTTTCTTTCCTGATTAAGGTGTTACCCTAATATATGAATAATGAATTTTTAAAAATGATTTTAAAAAAAATGAAAACTTGCAGAGCAACAAGATAACCCCAACAAGATAACCTACTGTAATTAAGAGAAAAATTACCTCTCGAAGTGCTTCAGCATAAGAACTCATGTCTGTTAGGATAACCAATACATGTTTCTCACACTGATAGGCCAGGAACTCGGCCGTGGTTAGAGCCAATCGAGGAGTGATGATTCGCTCAATACTGAAAGGAAACATTAGGTACTATGTCATGCAGACAAAAAGGCCAAAAGCAAGATAAAATGATTCCGGAAATAACAGTACCATCTCCCTTTTAAAGTTTCACACAAACTTAGGAAGGTGAAGCAATTACTACTTTAAAATTCTTAAGTAAGGCAGAGTTCTTTTATGTATTTACCCAGTGCTACACAGTTATATTGATTATGTTATAAATGCCCCATAATTTCTCAGAACTACATAGTTCTCAAAATTTAGCAAGAAAGGAAGTGAGCGAGAAGGAGAAAGGAGGAAACAACAGGGGCCAGATTTTACAGGTAAAAGGAAAAGGGCATTTACTGAGTATGGGCCATGTGCTAAGTAGCTTATCTCATTTAATATCCACAACTCTGTGAGACAAGTATTATTTATCACATTTTACCAAAGAAGACATTGAACTTCAGAGCTTAAATGACTTGCCCAAAACCAAGTAACATGCAAAAAGCAGAGCTGGAATTTATATATATGGTTATTTTATTCCTAGACCCATGAAGCTTTCATTATAACGTTTTACCTCCCTAGTTTAAGGTAACATTTTTGACCAGAAGCCTGTGTAAACAGAGGGAAACAGCATATTCATTTACTTACGTTGGGTCATTAGCCAAGTTCAAAAACAGGCAGACGTTGTCCATTGAGCCATTTTCCTCAAAGTCAGATTTGAAGAACCGGGCAGTTTCCATGTTTACCTAAATAGCAATGACTTCATCAGTGCTCAGACCCAAGATTCTCAGTATTTCTTCCCCCCCACCCCCCGCCCCCAGCATCTATTTCTAATGAAGGCCAAGCTATAGATATGTACTGCTCCTTCTTTTAAAGCTTCAGGTACTCCCAAAACATTCACAAAAGCCAGGAGAGTAAACAGTCAGCTTTGGGCACAAGAAGAATTATTCTTATATTCCAGTCAACTGCTAAATACTAATCCATGGTTTGCCCAAAATACCAAGTTGAAACTTCTCTCCCTAGCAATAAATTGAATGACACATGTATTTCTCTACACTGTTTTAAGAACATAAGCAATTTTACATTTCATTCTAAAACAGGAAAAGATTATACTTACACCCATAGCAGCAAATACAATCGCAAAATTTTCCTCACTGTAGTCCACTACATCTTTGGATTTTTTTACCAAACCAGCCTGGCGACAGATTTGGGCTGCAATCTGATGAGGAGTATAAAAGGACTGAGTTGAAATCTAAAATATTATTTTCTATAACAAAATAACCTTTAACCTAAACTTTTGGGAATTAAATCATAAATGAAATTGGGATGTCTTAAAGGTCTTTCCCTAACAAAATTATTCTGCAATTTTTGCAAAGTTTCCTAAGAGTAAGGAAGAAGTCAGATATACATGGATAAGAGAGTCAATGGAACTGGATTACATAAATAGTAACATTGGGTATTTACCTTGAAAATCCTTTATTTGGTTTCTCACTAACAGTAAAACATTTGGAGATCCTTTCTTCTTAAATTTCAGATCAAACAGATTCTAGTTCTCACCTCATTGTGCGGTAAGCCAGCAGCAGAGAAAATAGGAATCTTCTGTCCCCGAGCAATACTGTTCATGCCATCTATGGCCGAAATGCCAGTCTGAATCATCTCCTCTGGATAGATTCGACATTGAGGGTTGATTGGCTGGCCTAATGCATTTCCAAAAGAGAACATTTTAATACATCTATATATTAAGACTACAGTCATATAAAGCATTTCTTTCTACTCAAAAAATGAGTTATTTTTGAAATCTGAAACTTTTTTCCATTAATCTTTTGTAGATTCATAAATTATACAGTGTAGCAAGAGAGAAACCCTACTTTCAAAACCATTATGGCTCTACTACTTATATTTCAGATATATCCTAGTAATATTTTACAATATCTTGCAGTATTTGACATAAAAAATTAAGATAAACTCTGGGAAAAATAAAATTACTAAGTAATTAACAAAATAACTAATTAAATATGAAGCATGTTGGTTATCTACTTAAGTATCATAAAAATCATCCTTTCTCTGACAAAGGTGTAAGACAGATGCTATCTCCTCTAAACACAAAATCCATTTTCTGTCCCTACCCATGATGTCAAGGAAGTCTTCAGCCAGGACAACAGGACCTCTGTCAATGGGTTTTCCTGAACCATTGAATACCCGACCTGTTAAACAATGACAAGACAGTACAGAGAGTACAATGACTCAAATATTCACTTTTTTAACCGTGTTTTTAAACATTCATTAAAAAAAAAAACTACATGGAAATATGTTAAAAAGGAAACAGATCTCTGCTCAGAATGAATAATAATATTTGTTTACCAAGCATATCCTCAGACACTGGCGTTCGGAGAATATCTCCGGTAAACTCACAGGACGTTTTCTTGGCATCTATACCTGAAGTCCCTTCAAATACCTACCAAGAAAGAAAAGTAAACAGAAGAGTAAAAGAAATATGATCATAAGTGCTTAAAATTTATTTGCCTCTTAAATGGCCCTTATAAAGTAAAATACATAAATGTATATACTACTTTTAATATCACTAACAAGTGTTCATGGTGGGTGATGAACCAAACTTCCACCTCTTAACCAGGGTCATGCCTGCAGGCCAAACCTATCAAGCAAGCTAAGAATGTGTTTTTTTTTTTGTTTTTTTTTTTTACAATTTTAAAGGGTGGTTTTTCTTAAAAAAAAAAAAAAAAAGAAGGGAAAGAAAGTGTAAAGATCATGCAACAGAGGAAACTTTAGATAAAACCTCACAAAGCCTAAAAAAATCTATTTGGCCCCTTACAAAAATTCTGCTGACCTCTGCTTTAGATTACTTTTTAGTTGTTGTTCAGTCGCTTAGTTGTGTCTGACTCTGCAATCCCATGGATTGCAGCATACCAGGCTTCCCTGTCCTTCGCCATCTCCTAGAGTTTGCTCAAACTCATGTCCATTGAGTCAGTGATGCCATCCATATTACTTTTTAGGGCAATATGTTATTCGAGAAAACTGCTACTTTCTATAGTCAATAACATTAAAAACTAGACTTATTAGAGACAATTTAAAATCAAAGACTCAGATCTTGTTTTGGTTTCAACCCACAAGCTGTGAATTCTGTTTTTTGTCTCTTTCCTTCTATGTGATTATCTGCTTCTTTTTACCAATTAAAAAAAAAAAAAGCCATTATACCAGTGGAGCTCTTGGGCTAGAATGCACATAGGTGGCAGACATTTGGCAAGAAAACAAGGAAAATTCATTTTCTTCCCTCACAGTCAGTAATCAATTTCTAAAAACACAGAGGGGTCATATGGTAGAAATACATTAGATATGTACCATTTTATTGTAAAATAGCCTTTGCATTAGACGGTCTTGTGCAACTGCGTGCTAATCTAAGTGTTCTGAGCATCTTCAATGGAAGTTAAGCTAAGCTGTGATATTCAGTTGGTTCTGTGTACTAAATGCATTTTCAACTTAAATGGTATTTTCAACTTACTGATGGGTTTATCAAGCTGTCACCCCACAAGTAAGTCAAGGAAGATCTGTATACTTATGTGATAATGACTAGAAAACACAAGAATCACTAAAAATCACTAGAAATCATAAGAAATGGTGTTTCTTATGCCTTTTTGTGATTAGAAAAATGTTCAACTGGCCAGATTTTTAAAGTAATGCTTACCTGAACCACAGCTTTGGAACCACTAACTTCTAGAACCTGCCCGCTCCTCTTCGTCCCATCAGGTAGTGTTAAGTGCACAATCTCAGCATATCTGGGAAACTAAATAGGAAAAAAACAAAGGCTCAATAAACCAACATTTTAGAAGCCCAAATGCTCTATAGGCTCTATCACAGCACACATGCTTGTGCAATCCCTACACATCCCCTATACATGCAGGTATATATCAAGAAGTTAAAATATCCTCAGGTAGTTTCAGTCCTTAAAACACTCATTGCTGGCACACATTCTGACAAACACAGTGAAAGGTATAGAAAGAAGAATCTTGATTCTATGGAAACACAGCAGTTAATTATTGTTTTTCTTCCATGTATATTTTTAAGTTTTCAGACTATAGAAAGATGATAAAACTAACAAATAACTATATTCCCTCTACTCAGTAATGATGCTTGCTTCTGGGCTGTTTAAACACTAATCATCTCGTGCTGTCAGAGAACAGGAATAAAATGCAACTAAACAATAAAATAATTACTCGTTATAAATAATGCTAATATACCCCCCTCAATATACACTTCTAAACAGAAGTGCATTACTCTAGTTCATTTTAATATTTTAAATTGCATATTTCCAAAAATATACCATAAATGTTTCATTTACCTAAATGGGAACATCCTAAACATATCATCTTTTTCCCACTTGCCTGAATATTTTGGGTCTGTCATGATAATATTTAAGATAAAACCAAGTGATGTTACATTTCACCCAGCTGTTCTTCTACCACTTCAAGGTTGTTCCAAATTTATACTAGTACAAACATACTGCAATGGACATTCTCACATGTGGCTCCTCATGCAAGTGGGCCTAAGTTTCTCTAAGGTATTTAGTTACCTAGCGGCAGGTTATAGGTTGTGTCCATTTTTCTGTGAAACTACTCTGCAAAGCAGTAATCTTTACAATTTCCTAGTAGCATAGAAAAGTATCTTTTCCCTACATCTTTGCCAATCTTATATTATCAAACTTTAATTGTTACCATTTTGATAAAATAAAGAAGAGTATCTTTCAATTTGCATTTTTCTGATTCTTCTAAGCATCTTTTCATGTTCATTGACAATTCTGACTTCACTTCCTGTAACTGGCTTATTAACATATTTTCCTCACTTTTCAACTGAATCTGCTTATTCTAATTTACTTTTAGATAAGTCTCATAGATTCTGAATATTAATCCTTTTAAGTATCTGCTCCCAGTCTGTTTTTTAAATTTTATTTATGGTAATCTTAATCAAACAGAAGTTTTTGCAGTAAAATGACTTATTTTCCTTTATGATTTGCCTCTTTTTTGTAGGTAAACCTTCCAATCTAAAATCACAAATAAAAATGGTCTTCTATATTGTCTTCTGATAGGTTTTTCATGTTTAGGTCTTTAATCCATTTGGATTTATTCCTGGTAAGTAACTGTATTTTTCTCATTTTTCTTTTTTCTATACAGGAAGCCAAATGCCCCAACTCTTATTTACTGAGTAACAGAAATAGCCCCCACTGACTTGTAATGTAGCCTTTATCATTTATCAAGTCAAATTCTCAGGTGTGAGAAGAGCTGGTTTTAAGAATCTTAATTTTGTTCCACTGAAATGCCTGCTCACTCTTGCACCAAATCTTTATTATCTGCTTCTAACTGATTTTGTCACCTGGGGAGAATTCTGAGTCTTTTCATTCATGGGTGTAGAATCTCCTCTTATTTGAAGTTGTCTTTTATGTCTTTCAACAAAGTTTTCTGTAAAAAGTTACTAGTTATTCCACTAGTTACTCCTGGCATACAAAACACTACTGATTTCTACAGACTGACCTTCTGTATCCAGCAACACTGTTTAACACCACTGTTTCTAATAGTCCATCCACTGAATGACTTGTGTTTTCTGTTTAATCATAGTACCAAGAAATGATGATAGTTGTGCCTTTTCCTTTTTAATCCCTATATCCCCTAATTTCTTTTTCCCACAACACTGATCAGGGTTCAAGCAAAAGGATAAAGATGGAGAGTGGCGGGGACAACGGGCCCCCTCATCTTGTTCCTGACTTAAATGGGAATGTTCCCAGAGTCTCCCCTTAAGGATGCTGTTTGTGGTAGGTTATAGTGGATAGCATTTAAGAGGTTTTGAAAGTTTGTTCAATCCCTTATTTCTAAAACCACCTTCTTTTTCTTCTTCTTTTTTTTAAAGGAGCAAGTAATTTTATCAGATATATTTTTGGTATTTACTGAAAAGAGCATAAGCTTTCTCTAGCTTAATCTATGAATGACCTGAATTATACTGACATTTTCTAATATCAAATCATCTTTATATTACTAGGATAAATTCTACTTTGTCATAATTCTGTTGACTTTTTAAAATATGCTCTTGCTAATATCCAATGTGAGCATACATTTATGCTCACATTTTGGAATCTGTGCCTGTGGGTGAATAGCTACACTGTTTCTTTTCTGATACTATCTTTTGTCTGGTTTGAAAGATGTGCTACCTTCAGAAAGTGAGTTAAACATAGAAGTCTCCATCATCATCTATTCTGATACAATTTATATAAAATTATCTATTCCTTGATCCCATGTATATGCATTATGGCATATATAGTCTTACAACTATATAAGCTTCATTTACCAGTTTCTCCTCAGTTGGCGTTATACCCCAAACATTCAATAAAACTTTCTCAGCTTTCTTAAAATTACTTCCTCCAAGATGTTTTTGAAGTCCTTCCCGTTACTGACTCTCACAGGATCTTGTACTTACCCTTCACAGCCCTTACCAATTAGACATTTACATATTTGTATTGTATATTTTTGGTGCTGAGTTCAACATTGAATATAGTTGAAGCATGAATATTTTTAAACTGTTTGAAAGTATATTTACTAATATGCTTCATATTTTTAAAATATAAGCCCCCAATTTTATCTAATAAGAAGTATGTAAAAAAGAATAAAGGATAAAGAAACAAATAATGTTTTCAATACTTTCTCGAAAAAGAAAAGTGTATGCTCCATCCTTTCACAAAACATTAATGGACATCTGCATGTATGTTGTACAACTTCAGTGCTACATACTGAAGCTCTGAATCAAACTGCATACTAGCATGAAGCTATGGCCAGGAGTAAGCTACATGCTTAATCTGATTTGTATAGGTACCCTGTCATGCATAAAAATATTAAGTTAAATAAAGCTGAACAGATAATGCACTTTGCACTCTTTTAGGAAGTGTCTTTTGATTACTTTCTGCATCTAGAAGGGCCACATGCCAAACGTACTTTCATCATTACTTCTCTCAACAAACTAATAAATGTGTACCTTTCCCCCAATCCACTCTCAACAACAACCAAAGCAGAATTACTGAGCATATTACACAAATTATCTTCTCTGAAGGTATTTTAATCACAGAACTCAGGAGGCTTCACCCAAAGTACTCAATTATAAACTATATTATGTGCCTCTTTTTCTAAGATAATTCTTATTATATAGGTGTGGCTAAAAAAAAAATGTAACAAAAGAGTCTTTCAACAAACTGAACAGGTAAAAGCTATTCTTCACTTTATGGTTTTAGCTGCTGTTGAGATAACCTGTCGTTTATTCATTAATTGAACACCAGTGTCAGGTCCTCAAAGATAAAGTTTATTGTTTATTCACTTAAAGACCTTAAAATTTAGTAGAGAAGATAAGACAAATATGTAACAGTAGTTATAATACATGGTAGTCTATGACAAGAGCCGTAAGATACTGTATATCTAATATCCGATAAGTCATAAAACATACTTACAAATATTACAGTTATTTCCCTAATAAACCTAGGAGGTAGGATTAAATTCTTAAATTAAAAAATTTTAATTAAATAATTTTAATTTTATTAAAAAAT
The DNA here is from genome assembly GCF_014754425.2 of Oryx dammah. Taxonomy (NCBI): domain Eukaryota; kingdom Metazoa; phylum Chordata; class Mammalia; order Artiodactyla; family Bovidae; genus Oryx; species Oryx dammah. Next base: position 65,838,065 of record NW_024070185.1, on the reverse strand, counting down.
AATTTAAAAAAATTAAAAATTTTGCAGATAAGGGACTCAAGACCATAAGCAGAATCCACAATAGATCCAGTACTAGAATCCTATCTTCTGACTTCTGCTCTAAAATTCTTATCTCCTATGTAGCAATGACATTCAGACCAAGGCAGGCTTAAAATTTGTAATTTTTAATTACAAAAAATTAGAGTTTTTAATACTATACTTTTAACTGCATAAATGGTTAGATGATAAGGACAGTGGTATTACCTTAACATGATCTAAGATCACTAGTGGACCATTAACTCCTGATACTGTCTTGTATGCTGCAAAGAAATAGAAACAGTCAGTGCCAGTCAAAGAGGACAACAGTCTCCATTACCTCTCTGGTATTACCAAAAGTCCTCTACTTTGTCACATCCATTATTATACGAAGCACTCAAACAGTATGAAAGTTTTCACTAAATTCATAAAATATGCCCCTATCTGTACAAATTTTCATAATTCCCCTTCATTCAACCCAAACCATGTTGAATTCTTACTATAAATCACACTGCTTCAAGGACCCAGGCTATGAAAACAAAGGCAAAGAGAGAGAGTTCCTAAGAGTCCACAATTTTATAAGGAGGAGGGGAGTTAAGGGTTCTAACAGAGGTGTTCAGAGGATCTGTGCAGCATGGGGAAGACAGTGCAGCTGTTCTTATTTAGAAGAGAAATGGCTTTGTAGAAAAGGTGGCACTTAGCAAAGTAGACAGAGAAGGGGAAGGGAACCCTTTTTAAGCAAAAGTGACAAAACTCATGGAAGAAATCTGAGAAAAAGTAGTCTCTTAAGATAAAAAGCCATCACTAAACGGTACCATAAAAACTGCGAAAAAAGAGCTTATGAAGGGGGATAAAAGGCCAGACAACATACAAGTATCCTATTAAAAAAAAGTCAAATGTTACTGTCATTGTAGAAGCTTATATTTTCTACTGCAAATTATGCATAGAATCAAGCTACCCAAATCCCTCATTTTAGAAAAGATGTAGCCATCAGTGAACCACAACACAGCTCCATACCTGCCAAGTGTAATTAATAGTAATCAACTCAGGAGAGCAAATCCAACAATGTCAGAATTAACTAAATTTTATAATCAGAAAAGCTGAATAAACAAATGAAATAAATAATTTATAAAAAGCTGTCAATCAGTTGGGAAATTTTCACTTGCATGATTTCTTATGAGGTCTTAGACAGAAATTTCTGCATGAATGTAGATGCCCAAGAATAAGGAAACCATTTAAACAAGCAGTCTGATCACTCAAGGAGCTTCAGAACTTAAAAACACAATTTCTTTAGCCAGGAAGCAAGTGCTCTGGTACAAACACGGAGAGAGAGCAGGCAAGCACTAACAAGACACTTGTTTTTCATTCTGAGGACATTTAACTTCTGCCACCAAATATTTGCTTAAATACATTTATAACTGTAATGATCAACAGAGGTCTCTGCTGCTGCTGCTGCTGCTAAGTCACTTCAGTCGTGTCCTACTCTGTGTGACCCCATAGACGGCAGCCCACCAGGCTCCCCCGTCCCTGGCATTCTCCAGGCAAGAACACTGGAGTGGGTTGCCATTTCCTTCTCCAATGGATGAAAGTGAAAAGTGAAAGTGAAGTCGCTCAGTCATGTCCGACTCTTAGCGACCCCGTGGACTGCAGCCTACCAGACTCCTCCATCCATGGGATTTTCCAGGCAAGAGTCCTAGAGTGGGGTGCCAGTGCCTTCTCTGAACAGAGGTCCCTAAAAGTACTCTATTTTTCTTTTTTCTTCAACCTTAGATAAAAAGGAAGTCACAACCTGAATGGATGTCCATGTAAACAAGTTAATCATGCCTCCAAGGCTTTCCCAAATGGCTCAAGTGGTCAAGAATACACCTGCAATGTAAGACACATAGGAGGTATGGGTTTGATCCTTGTGTCAGGAAGATCCTCTGGAGGAAGAAACAGCATTCCACTCCAGTATTATTACCTGGGAAATCCCATGGACAAAGGAGGCTGGTGGGCTACAATTCATGCGGTCGCAAAGAGTAGGTAGGATATGACTGCACACCCAAGCAAGCAAGCAATTCAAGATTATTAGAAAGATCTCAACTGTTATATTTTCTACTACTTTTATGATAATCCTCCCAACTCTTTTTTTTTTTTCACACTTTTTTATTACAAGATTACCAAGCATATGTGGAAAATTCATCCCGGTAACTATATCTAAAGCACAGATATTTGGAGAAAAAAAAAAAAACCAGATTCATTAAATTATATGATTAAATCGACCAAACTGAAAATGTAATAAAGCCAGAAAAAAAGTTGTAAAATATAGTTTATAATAATTATTCACATTCAAGGAGGTACATCCATACATACAACAATGTGGCCCCAAACATGAATTCAATCCAAATAATTCATATATTAGATTTTAGATAACACAGACTGAACTAGAGGCCAACAACAGCCAGCAAACAACTTTATATAAGAATAAAAATACAAAAGCGCATATCCTAGTATCATTGCATTATTTGTTTTCATAAGTTCTTTTTTAATTTATACTTTGCCTGTATATCACATTTATTCTTTGCCAGGTAGAGAATATTACACATGTTATAACTGACTGCCGCCAACCTGAAAGACAGTTGACATACTACTGATTCATCCTCCCTACTGTTTTAAAACAACCTAATTCTCTTAAAAATAATTTCTACCCCTGAAACAATTTCTTCCTTGTTCTTATTTTATTTTTGGCAGTGTCACCTGGTATGAGGGACAGCAGTTCCCTGATCAGGGACTGACCCCGGCCAGGGAGTTAAAAGTGCAGAGTCCTAACCACTGGACCTTCAGGGAATTCCCTGATTTTTCTCATGTTTTAAGAATACTTTTGTATATTATTTTGAAAAAAAACGTATTGGTATATAGTTGATTTACAATGTTGTGTTAGTTTCAGATGTACTGCAAAGTGAATCAGTTATACACACACACACACACATACACATTTACTCTTTTTAGATTCTTTTCCTCACTGTTCTCATTTTAAGATTCCAAATATTGATTTTCAATGGTTTTCTAAAATTGCTATGTGGATATGCCAAGTGAACTACATTAGAAACACATTTTCTTAGCACCTGGCTTTTAAAACACTGACTTTTTCAAAAACCTTAACAGTTGGGAACAGGAGCAGAGAGTGGGCCAGTGAGGGTAGGGGAATTCAGTTTTGAGACTTATAAGCAACTTAAACGCTTCAGGTTCTGAAATTCTCTTTACTTTCTGGAAAAGATTTGCAATTTCTTTGAATTTTTAACCTCTTCAACAATGATCCTTTAGAATCTCATGTTTAAATTCAAGCTCATTCAAAACTATGAAGTTTTGCCAGTCACAAGACAAAAGTATGACCATGAAAAAAAAAAATACACTAATGATTGCTTTTCCTGGAAATAGTGAATCAAGTTGATTGCTACTATAGAAGACAAGATTCTACTTCATCACAGTCTCCAAATTTAAAACAATGTCCGTAGCCTTCAAAAAAGCCAAGAACCATTCAAATTGATTAATACCAAAACCACCGATAATATTTAATGAGTACTTGCCAGGAATTCTTTTTTAATCTCCATAACAGGTCTATGAGTTAATGAATATTATTCCAATTTTTTTTTTTCAGAAATTAAGTAACTTCCCTAAGGATCTGAACTTACACAGTCCACCTCCAGTCACTTTTTCTTTAACTCTGTGCTACAGCTCAAATTCTAAAACTAAACTGGTCCTTTTCTGTGATCTGGGACACTCTTCTATCATTACTGAAAACTAATCTTCTCTCACTGGTAAGCACCAGGAGACCACCCTCAGATAAAAAGCAGAGTTTAAGCAACAAGGAAAGAAACTAACACATGGCACAATCCAAACTAAACAAAACACATTACCAAAACAAACTGCTTCACCCTTTGCAGAGTATCTTCGGATAGGTTACCTTGTTTCAGCTCACAACACCACACTGGGAGGCAGGCAAAGCTGACACACACATTCCACACTTGAACTACATCTCTGAGAAACCTGTTACTAAATCAAAGAGAGGGGGCTAAAATTACTTTTGTTTGTGTCCCCCTTCTAATTCTAAGTTTGTTAACCCTTAGTCTCCAGTGTAATTTAAAAATACTGAGATAAGACAGTTCCTAGCATTGGACTACAAACAGGGAGAAGACAGTTTATATACAAACTATAGCACCTTTCCATAATAATAAAATGGTGGGGTTGGGGGAGGGTGGAAGACAAGCAGAGAAAACAACTTCAAACACCACCTTTTATCTCTCAACAGCATTTGCCCAGCTTTCCTCATCATTATTGGGCTTCCCAGGTGGCACGAGTGGTAAAGAACGCACCTGCCAATGCAGAAAATGTAAGAGATGTAGGTTCGATCCCTGGGTCAGGAAGACTCCCTGGAGAAGAGCACGGCAACTCACTCCAGTATTCTTGCCTGGAGAATCCCAATGGACAGAGAAGCCTGGTGGGCTACACTCCACAGGGTCGCAGAGAGTCAGACAAAACTGAAGCGACTAAGCACGCACGCACACCTCACCATTACTATTAACAGCCCAAACCAAAGACAACTGTTTAGAGTAAAGCTGCCAAAGACATTAAGCTATTCTTCAAAATATCAAAATCCATTCACAAATTACATAAATATGCCTGTGTTTGACAATAATAATGACCACTCTTCTCTTGAAAATTCCAAACAAACAAGAACTTGGGTCTGCATGAAATGGTTAGAACTTTTGACAACAAAGCAGATATGGTTACATCTTTGATCCTGAATATTTAGGGAGGTGATAAATATTTAGACAACAACATTTTAAACCCCAAATCTACAAAGGTTTTAAGAAGCACATACTTGGTCAGATGACATCCTCTTCCTCCTACAGGATACAAGACTGTTCAACAGATCTAACACTACTTAATGATTGTGAAACTTTCAAAGAGAAAATTCAACAACCATTGCACAATATGGGATCTAGTCCTTCAGCCTCTACCTTATTAGCAAAACAAAACCAGAACAATCATCATCTATTGTGCAAGAAAAGTAGGGACCCACACCTTGCAGGGGGCAAGGAGAGACAGGTTCTAGAAAAAGGGCAGGCCAATGATTCCTTTATTGGACTTTTCACTGAGGTTAGGTTTACTTTATGACATAAGAACTGCAAGAGAGGAGGACCTAGGATCTCAAGAAACAGGAGATTAATTCAAAATGTTTAACATCCAAAAGCTCTACACAGGAGATTAATTCAAAATGTTTAACAACCAAAAGCTCTAAGTGTATTACTGAATCTTGCTCAAAGTGTAAAAGAAAATCAAGTTTTCTTTCCTTGTGACTAGAAATTCAACCAATGTGCTCAAGATTATTTCAAGTCTGCAGATCTCATTTTCCAGACCTTGTAACAGCCCCATAATCCCCCAATTTTTCAAAACCAGCATCCTATTTGTACAGTGGAACTGCCAATATTCCATTCCTTTATTCAAAAAACACACATTAAATAACTATAACTTTTCACTAAGGATGGTAACATCTTTAATTAGAAAAGTGACAAGGTTAATCAATATTTATTCAGAAGTGATTAAAGTGTTAACCAGAACCAAGAATGTAGCAATGTAAGAAAAAAAATGACATTCAAATGCTGTTAGCTGTTAGCATAAGTATGGTATCATTTGTGCTTTTTAGAATAATCCGGACACAGAAGGAAAACTCTAACCAAGTACCCCAGCTCCCTACTCGGGTTCCATCCACATCAAGGATTCAAACATTAAACTATTAGAATAAGGAGCTTAAATGCAAGCTACACAACAATTACAAAACAGAACGCACTGGACTAGGCACTGAGGATACAAAAAGGATTCCTGAACCACAAAGCTTCAGTTTTAAGCATTGTGTTGCAATCTTGTATCTTATCAGGGGGCATCTCATCTCCTGAAGTTCTTCAGCCAGGCTAAGCACACACAGAATGTCCAGAAATCATACCTCCCTTAAGAGCTCACAACCTTACTCATGGAGTACTCTTTTAAGTACGTTTCAGTTGATACTCTGAATTGAGATTGAGTGAATAATTATATGGAAAAATGACTATTGCCTCTTCTAATCTTTCCCTAGAAGCACTACTAATGTCTTATCTGTTCTACCCAAAGAACATCAATGCATCCAAATGCAATTAGTGAGAGTATCTGTAATTGTTAGGCACAAATGTATTCTTATGAATTCAACTTCTGTCAATTTCTTGAAATATTTACTTCAGCTCACACAAACTCCCAACGGGCATTCTCTAATGCAAATAATTCCCATTATAAAAAGCACATGGTTGAGGGGGGCAGGAAAAATTAGAAGTTTGGAATTACAATTGATACACTACTAGCCAATAGGACATACTGCACAGCACAGGGAACTATACTCAATATCTTGTAATAACCTTTATAATTTAATTTAATAACATTATAATGGGAAAGAATCTAAAAAGGATAACACACATATACACATACATATAACTGAATCATTTTGCCATACACCTGAAACACAACGTTATAGATCAACTGTATCTCAAACAAGAAAAAAAGAGCACATCTCAGCAAACCTATGATCAAGTCTTTCCTTCTTCACACTGCAGTGCTGTCACATGACCCAGTGACTGATCAGGATGGGATTAGTCAGGAGGAGAGCGGCCAGACTGAAACCCTTCATCTGAAATTCTTTTTAACCGAAGAGCCACCCACAAATAGGCACTCTGGCAATTAAGCAGTGTTGGGAAACATCAGGTGCTTTCCTAAACTGTAAAGAGTCTACTTTCAGGGCTCATCCCCAATGCCTAAAGAAGGTCTGATGATACACAATCTTCCTGTTTAGTAATCAAGAACCATTTCTTTTGGAATTGCTGAACAGTCCATTTAAGCCTGGTTATCAGGATTTTTTTCAGAATAACAACATTTTAAACATGCCTCTGTATATGTTTTGCATATATTCTACATATACAGGCAAAACTGCTTGTCGTCCCTAAGACAACCTTGCACTCAAGTTAATGGTAGGAAAAAGGTCCAGCAGGAATGAAGACATCTGAATTTTCCTGCTTTGTCAGTAATTAGGCGTCTAAAGCCTGGCAAGCCCTGTCTCTCTCAGAACCTCAGGCTTCTCACTGTAAAATGAGAGGCTTAGACTGGGATGACCTGCGGGGTACTTTTCAGCTCTGGCTTTCGCTGGTATCTAGGTGTCCTCCTGCGGGGCTGCCTCTCCACCGAACAACATATCCCTCTGGCTGCGGGCCTGACCTCCATCCGAGAAAAGCCTGACCACGTCAGCGATGACACTATACCGTCTCCCTCGGCAGGAGCTCAAAACCTGCCCTGAGGTCCACACCCGAGGCAGAGGGATGGGGAGGGGTGTTCCTTCGACCCTTGCAGATCCAAATGAGGCCACCAGAAGATCAGGATAAGAGCTGCAAGGAGCAGCCTTGCCTGCAGGACAGGAAGCAAGCGCCTGAGCAGGCTCCAGCCTCGGGAAGCTGCACAGGGTAGGGCAACAGACCGGAGCCCACCAACCCAGGAAAAAGTTCCCGATGGTGCTCTTCCCCTTAGTCCACCGCTGGCACGGAAATTAAGAGACACTGAAAATCTCCCTCTAGAGAGAGACGGGGAGGTCGGGGTAGAGGGGCGCGAGACCGAAAAACAACCCTCCCCACCCCACCCACCCCTCTGGTTAAGCAGGTGAGTGGGAGCAAGGGGCTAAGAGCAAAGACAGGATTCGTCTTGCTCTCTGATACTTACTGAGACGAGGCTGGGAGAGGTAGTTCCGGCTAACTGCCAGCGCCTGCTCTCGAGACCCCGCCAGGGGCCCGCTGGTGGGTACTGGTAGCTCAGGCGCGGCCCCGTTCACGATCCCCCGCATCGCCCGCAGCGCCATCTTGTCTCCTCCGTCCCGACTGGCCCCGCAGCAGCACCGCGCAGGCGCAGATATAGCTGGGGCGGCCCGCTCCCCGCTCCGCCCATGCGCGCTGTGGAGCCCCCGCCCCCTTGGCTGCGCCCCGCCCGCGGCCTCGTGACTTGGGCTCCGCGTGGGCGGGGCTAAACCAGCAAATTGGGAGAGGAGCTGACCAGCGTGCTGGGAGGAGGGTTCCCCGACGGGGAGAGGGACCCAAAGAAAGGCAAGATTTAATGGAGAAAGAGAAGAAAGGAGGGAGAGGGAAAAAAGGCAACTTCATACAAGAAGAAGTCAACAGGCATTTCATAACGCTGAATGAAGAGCCCTCAAGTTAAAAAAAAAATAAAACACTTTGAAAACCAATATAAAACCTATTCCATTGAATATTAACATAGGGCACTATGTGCCATGATTTCTCTCACTTTACTATCTTCCTTTCCAATGTGTTCGCTCATTTGACCATTCAAAAAGCATACTGGACTGTTTCAGAGTGTGAAAGACAAGCTGTCATGTATTTGGAAAGGATATTTAAAGGATAGTTTGGAGGGAGGAAGCCAATTCTGACTTCATGTGGGAAACTTTCTTTGATTTGCTTTTATTATTATAATCATATTCAATGGCTTGCCTGGAGGACCCTGCCCCTCTGCTTGACTGTAAACTAAAGTGACTTTAGTTCAACTTGCAGAGAGAGTTTGTCCCTGCCCACCTGTGTATAGAAGATATTAACACACCCCTTTCCAAAGGCTGGCCATTCCCTTGGAGATGTTTTGCAAGACTGAAGATCTTTCGCTTTACTTCACCACTGCATCTCCCTCTCTATTCTGCCTTTTGACTTTAGTTACTCATTGCTTCTTTCTCTCTGATCTATAAAAAACCCCAATAAGATGGTTATTTTGAGGTGCTAGCCTGCTATCTTCTTGGTCTGCCAGCTTCCCAGTTAAAGTCTCTTCCTTGTCTCAACATTTCATCTCTTGGATTCATTGGCCTATCAGATGGGCGAGCAGAGCAAGCTTGGATTTGGTAATAATAGCACTAATGCTGGTATGAGTAGTTGGTTGTGGAAGGTATCTGTGAAGGCTTGGTGCCTGAATGATTGGTTGTGGTGCTATTTACTGGGTGGGACAGAGAGAAGGAAGTGAGAAACATTGCTGATGGTGGAGAAAGAAAAGAGAAAGCTAATTGTCTGGGGATCTGTTCAGTTTTAAGCTTCTTGTGGAATGTTCAGAATGAGATTTCTATTTGACTAAATAGGTGAGTATCCCAGGAGAAGATATCTGGGCTGAACTGAGCTCAAAATTAATAACTTATCACCATGCTGGTAATATGAAAATATAAGAGGTAAGCCAGATTGTGTGTGTATTGTGAAGATACTAAAGACCAACTTTTAAGAGATCCCTAAGATAAGGGGATGTACCAAGGAAGAGTATGCTGTAATCAAACCTGGAATTATATTGGAGTTAGAGACAACCCAGAGCACATGTCCTAGAAGCAAAAAAGAAGAAGAAATTTTGAGGGGTTATTGTACTATTAATGGCAAAAATTGAAGAGAAGGCAAATAATAAGAGAAGTACTAGTACCCCTTGTATTTGACATTTAGAAGACCATTGTAGTATAATGGAAAGATAGATGCTTAATGGGTAATAATAGACTTTTTTACATAGATGGAAATTGTAGGAGTTGAACTGAATGTGATGGTGTTATATTACAAATGAAGTGATCATTACTCAAGTTATTTAAAGTCTATTTTCCTTTTGGCATAAATACTCATAACCTTTTTGAACCAAATCACTGAAGCAAGTACGCCATAATTTTGGATCAGATAGAGCATCATTTAGTATGTCTTATAATTTTTTTTAAAAAAGGCAAAACAATATGAGGCACCATTTTGTTTTAATTCATGGAACTGACTATAATTTTTAATTAATGTCCAAAGTTGTCAAGAGTGTAAGAAAACAAGAATTTTCACATTTTATTTCTCAAAGAATAATTGATATCTAGAAGAGCAATTTGATGGTATCAAATTCAAATATTTTATTTCCAGGAACTTTATTTATCCTCAGTAAAATTAAATAATATATGACAAATGTTTTCAATGATATATTAAATATCACATATTGTATAATATGTGTGATCCTTATTAATCTATATTTATTATGTGTATCTATACAGAGACTGGAGAAGGACATGGGAACCCACTCTAGTATTCTTGCCTGGAGAATCTCATGGACAGAGGAGCCTGGTGGGCTACAGTCCATGAAGTCTCAAAGAGTCAGACACGACTGAATGACTGAGCATGCATACAGAGATATCTACTGAACCATTTTAGAAATAGCAAAATTGTAGAATTAATCTAAATTAAATTCCCATTCATAAGTTATGACCTGTTCAGTCAAAAGTATTCCTCAGCCTTAGAAGAGTTAGTGTAGCCTTTTTTTGCTTTAATATTATTTATTTATTCATTCATTCGGCAGCCCCAGGGTCTTAGTTTCAGCATGTGGGATCTTTAGTTGCAGCATGTGGAATATTTAGTTGTGGCATATGAGCTCTTAGAGACATGCAGACTCTTAGTTGTAGCATGGGATATCTAGTTCCCTGACCAGGGATCCAACCTAGGACGCCTGCATTGGGAACGTGGAGTCTTAGACACTGGACCATCAGGGAAGTCCTTAGTGTAGCCTTAAGGGTTGAAACCTTAAAAATCCTCCAAGATAAATTCAACATTTTTTAAAGAAATTGAAAAATGGTATGTAGATTAATTTGTATACATTTTAAGTATGTGTGTGTGTGTGTGTGTGTGTGTGTGAGATGGCTTCCCGGGTGGCACTAGTGGTAAAGAACCCACCTGCCAGTGCAGGAGATATAAGAGATGTGGGTTGCATTACTGGGTCAGGAAGATCACCTGGAGGAGGTTATGGCAACCCATTCCAGTATTCTTGCCTAGAGAATCCCTTGGACAGAGGAGACTGGCAGGCAACAGTCCATAGAGTCACAAAGAGTTGGACAGGACTAAAGCAACTTGGTGCACACACGGATATTTGAATATAAATAGGAGAGAATTCTACTTTTAATTACATAAACTTTCTATGTAGTTTCAACCCTTTAATATGTGTTTACACTGAATTTTTTCAAATACAGTGCATGACAGCTTTATTATTTATTTGTTTTTAATTAGAGGATACTTACTTCGCAATATTGTGATGGCTTTTGCCATACATCAGCATGAATCAGCCATAGGCATACATGTGTCTCCTCCCTCTTTAACCCCCCTCCCATCTCCCTCCCTACCACACCCCTTTTGGTGGTGACAGTGCACAGGCTTTTATCTGCGTTGCATTTGGTAATGTATATGTTTCAATGCTATTCTCTCAAATCATCCCACCCTCTCCTTCCCCCACTATGTCCAAAGTCTGTTCTTTATATCTGTGTCTCCTTTGCTCCTCTGCATATAGAATAGTCAGTACCATCTTTCTAGATTCCATATATATGCATTAATATATGATATTTATCTTTCTTTTTCTGACTTACTTCACTCTGTATAATAGGTTTTAGGTTCATCCATCTCATTAGAACTGAAATGCATTCCTTTTTATAGACAGTTTATTTTTTATAAAAGTTACAAATCTGGTCTTCTCATGCTAATTTTTCACAATAATAGGTACATTTAAGATATGAATACTAGATTGCTATCATTACACCTTTTATCCTTTTATAGTAGTTGAAGATTTTTAACTTTTAAAAGTTTTATTTAACTTTTTACTCTGTAAACAGAAAATAGTTATGATCTATAGTGCATAAACAAAGTATGAATCCCAACATTTATTTAATAAATATTGGAACAACTTATTATGTGTACTGGGCAGACACTGTTAGGTACTGTTAGGTACGGTTACACCAGTACCTAAACAAAGTCCCTGTACTCATGGCATTTATGAATGGAAAAATCAGAAACCAAACCACATATTAATAAAGTGCCCGGTGATGACAAGTGTGATGAAAAATTATGAAACAGAGTGAACAGTAAAAGAATGATCAGGGTGGAGAGGAGATTTTATTTTAGTTTTTAAAATTATTTCTTTCTTTATTTGGCTGTTCCAGGTCTTAGTTGCTGCATGTGGGATCTAGTTTCTTGATCAGGGGTCCAACCTGCAGCCCCTGCATTGAAAATGTGCAGTCTTGACCACTGGACCACCAGGAAAGTCCCGAGAGAAGATTTTAGACAGTGTGTTCAGGGAATGCACCTCTCAGCCACGTGAGATCTAAATGAAGAGAGAAAGAAAGTCATGGAAGCTCCAGGAGATGTGTAATTCAGGTAGGGAAAGAAGTGAGAAAGTCCTTAGGTGAAAGGGAAGTGGTGCTAGGATGGATTCAACTTAGCAGAGAGTAGTAAGAGAGAGGACTGGGCCAGATGAAGTAGAGCTTTGGAAGCTATAGATAAAGGTTTGAATTTTATTCTTAGTGTGATTAGAGAGTTTTACAAAGGGATGATGTGATCTGGTTAGGCTTTAAGAGGACATTTTGTTCTAGTAAGCAAAAAGTGAATTGGGGCCAAAGGCAAAGGAGAAATCAAGACCAGTTAGGAAGCTATTGAAATTGTCTGGGGTGAGCAGTGGTGAGTCAAACTAGACTGATGGCTCTCGTTCAGCACACCTCCACTGCACGCTGGCCTTACCTCCATTACAGAACTCGTCGCTGTCATGGCAGCATTAGGGTTAGAGCCCACTGCTGTTCCTCTCTGTAACCCCAGATACAAACCAGGGGGGTCAGCAATGGTATATGGTGAAGAGGGTAGTTAGGAGAAACATTCTGAAGAAAAAAAAAAGATACAAATAATACTGCTGAAACAGGAATCGTCAACTGGGAACCCATGGAAATCTGTGCGACCTTGTGCAAAGTGTATGCATATGGGTATCTTTCAGGGAGATGACCCATAGGTCAGAAGGACCCTTTGTCAGAATCTCAAAGAAGCCTGAAACTCTTAAAGAAAATAAAATAGCTAGGTGTCATTAATTGAAAAAGTGGTATTTCAATTTATAGAATCATATTTCTGAATGGTAGTATCAGATATCTGGTATTACTTGGCACCATCTCCAACTTTTAAAATTTATTTTAAAGTAAAATAAATGATTTTAAATAAAATTTAAAAATAAGTATTTATTTATTTATTTGGCTGCACTGGGTCTTTAGTTGTGACATACGGGATCTAGTTCCCTGACCATGGATCAAACTTGCATTGGGAGCATGGAGTCTTCCCTACTGGACAACCAGGGAAGTCCCATCTTCAACTTTTAAACAATTACACTTATTTTTATTTTGCAATTTCTTAGAGTCTTATGATGGTATCTGTGTAGCACAAGTAATTAAAAAATCTTAGTCAAGTGAATTGAGTATGAGAATTTCCCAGTTATTAGAGCATTAATATTTGAACACTGTTCCTCATTTTTTAAAAGCATTTCCTTAACATATAAGAAAGAGAAAGTGAAACAAATATTGTACACATAGAAAAATATAGATAGGAAATCATGAGGAAAATCCTAGCTTTCTTAATAATGAAGAAACTCAAGCTGGAATATCATGAGGTTCTACTGTAATTAGCAAAACTAACCCAGTGATTCTTCTTTAAGCACTGGCAGGATTAGAGAATAAGAAGGGCACCAACATATCACTCACTCCTGGCTTTGTAAATTGGCCAGTCCTTCTGGAGAGCAAGCTGGTATGGGTTGGGAGTCATAAAACTGTTCATAGTGTTTAATCCAATCATTTGTTTTAGCAACCTCCATAATGGGATTATTAACCAAAGGAATATGTTTATAGCTTGTTATGCCAAAATGAGTACTCAGAGAGAAAATGAAATAGTAACCTAAATAGCAATAGTGATCTAGACAAGGATTCTATATTTAGTGGCATGCATATAATGTATAAGTTAGTGGAATTTAAGTATATGGAACTATTTATATAAAATAATAGTGAGCTAAACACAGATATTGACCAATTCCAATAGTGTAAACACTTTTGTACACTGCTAAAAATCCAAAGACATAGTGCAGTGATATAAATAATTGATAATTGCAGAGGTTTATTTTTCTGTTCTAAAATGAATGTTAAATGTTCAAAGTTACATACATTCACACACAGAGCATCACCTAGGGGAGAGGGTAGAATCCAGTATTATGTTTAACAGGTTCTGGACCCAGACAACTTAGCTGAAGTCCTAGTTTCCTTAGTTCTGTGATCTTGAACAAAATTTCATTTGCTTATTTATTGCCTCTAGGTCTCATCTGCAAACTGAAGATCACAATGCTACCGTCTTCTTAAAAGTGTTTGGCAAATAGCAAGTGCTAAATATGTTTTAAGTAGCATTATTATTGTATAGTTTGATCAATCATGTGCATATTAATTCCTTTGTCTCAGGCTCTTTTCTCACAACTTGATAAATGGCCCATCTCCCTGACTAGTTTGTATTAAGCAGGGACTATATCTTATAATTGGGCTTCCCAGGTGGCACTAGAGATAAAGAACTTGCTTGCCAATGCAGGAGACTTAAGAGACGTGGATTCAGTCCCTAGGTCGGGAAGATCCCTTGGAGGAGGGCATGGCTACCAACTCCAGTATTCTTGCCCGCAGAATCCCATGCACAGAGGAGCCTGGTGGATTACAATCCATAGGGTTGCAAAGGGTCAGACACAACTGAAGTGGTTTAGCATGCACGCACGCATGCACTCACGCACACACACATACACATTTTATAAATATTCTGTGTATTCTATCTGTAGTACTTAGATATCTGTAGGCACTATCTGTAGTAGTTATCTGTGGTACCTAGTGCAAGGTAACTTGCACATAAACATAATAAATATCTAGTGCACGCATGCTACATTGCTTCAGTCATGTCTGACTCTGCGACTCTTTGGACCAGAGCCCACCAGGCTTCTCTGTCCATGGGATTACCCTCGGCGAGAATACTGGAGTGGGTTGGCATTTCCTTCTCCAAAATATCTAGTTCAGTTCAGTTCAGTTCATTTCAGTTCAGTCGCTCAGTCGTGTCCGACTCTTTGCGACCCCATGAATCGCAGCATACCAGGCCTCCCTGTCCATCACCAATTCCCGGATTTAATGAGTTTCTCCTTTCCTAAGGATGAACAGTTCTCCACTAACATTATACTTCTAAATGAAGGGTTTTTCCTAAGGAACACTCACCCTGTCAGGCTGTATGCTGGTTACTATCCTCTTGTTGTTTGTTGAAATCCTATCCTTATTTTACCCCAAGGAAGGCAAGACCAGTGGATCTCAGCAGCAGGGAATGTGGTTGGAACATGGGACTCAGAGTCACCAGCTCCTGTCTCAGTGCTGACTGTCCCCTTGTGAACAGTGTGACCCTGGATCAGTCCTTGATTCCTTTTGTCTCTGAGTCTCCTTATATCAGTTGGGAAGATTTCATGTCATTGTCTTCAAGGATTTAAAAGAAGACTTCCAGAAATCAACATTGCAAACAGAAATGTAAATTTACTGTAGATGTAAATGTAACTTACTGTTTTTCACAAACAATTAAAAGGAAGAAAATTGTATTAATAGAAGGGCAGGGGAAGAAAAGCTCATGCCAGTGACCTAATTTTTCCCATATAACGTGTGTCTCTCTTTGCTGGAAAATCCGGGTCAAGGAAAACATTACAGAGACAAATCACAGCAAATCAAATCACTAGGTCTATACATTTCCATGTAACAAGACATAAACAAGAGTAAGATCATCAGTGTGAAATTTTCAGCCTGAGATGGGAGAAGCTAATTAATATATATTTACATATATATATATATTCATGGCAAATGGATGAGGAAACAGTGGAAACAGTGACAGACTTTATTTTGGGGGGCTCCAAAATCACTGCAGATGGTAACTGCAGCCATGAAATTAAAAGACTCTTGCTCCTTGGAATAAAAGTTATGACCAATCTAGATAGCATGTTAAAAAGCAGAAACATTACTTTGCCAACAAAAGTCCATCTTGTCAAAGCTACTGGTTTTCCAGTAGTTATGTATGGATTTGAGAGTTGGACTATAAAGAAAGCTGAGCACTGAAGAATTGATGCTTTTGAACTGTGGTGCTGGAGAAGACTCTTGAGAATCCCTTGGACTGCAAGGAGATCCAACCAGTCCATCCTAAAGGAAATCAGTCCTGAATATTCATTGGAAGGACTGATGTTGAAGCTGAAGCTCTAATACTTTGGCCACCTGATAGGAAGAACCGACTCATTTGAAAAGACCCTGATGTTGGGAAAGATTGAAGGTGGGAGGAGAAGGGGACGACAGAGGATGAGATGGGTAGGTGGCATCACTGATGTGATGGACATGAGTTTGAGTTGGCTCCGGGAGTTGTTGATGGACAGGGAAGCCTGGCATGCTGCAGTCTATGGGGTCACAAAGAGTTGGACATGACTGAGCGGCTGAACTGAACTGAACTGAACTGATAGATATTTGTATATTATATATATATGTGTGTATGTGTGTGTGTTTTCTTTCTGTGTTGGGTATTTTCTAATTCTGAATATCAGATGCAGAGTGAGCTTTATAGGCTTGAAACTGTACTTTGGCCTTCTGAAAACTGAGATCTCTGGTTCTACTTCATGTTACTTTCATTGTCACTAGAGTCACTCTTGTGTTGTGGAAAGGATGGAGACAACAGAGGGCCCCCTATGATAAGAACATGACTACTTAAGAGTGAGCAGTGTTTAAACATATTGCACCAATGTTTATGCAATAAGATGTTGGCCTTATCATGATATGGTCATGGGAAAAAGTGTCCTTGAAACTCTAGGTGCCCTGTGTCCAAGACTTCCTTTTATTGCTAGATCAAAGACAGCTGTTTCTCACCCCAAATGTTTCAAACAAAATGAATCATTTCTGTAAATGTGGATGCATCTATTTGATGAAATATTATTCAGACTCTTGGACAGACAGAAAAATATCTTAAATATGGGAAAATTCTTCATAATACAGTGTTAAGTAGAAATTCTATAGGAAATGTCATACACAGTAAAATCTCTATTATCTATAGATGTACATGCACCCTTTGAGAAAATATTGGAAAGAAATATATATACATAGATGTTAACAGTGACTATCTTGGAGTTATGGGATATTTGCATTCTTTATAATTGTCATTTTATTGATATAATCTTATATTATACTTTTTAATCAGAAATAAAGTTAGGAATATTAAGATACCCCTGTTTAGAATATTATGGTTTTCGTTCTAATAGGCAGCAGTTTCAACTCATGGTAAAATAAGCATGTAATCAGGCAAATTAAAAGTTCTGTATTGCAGAGATCTGGAAGGAATTTGGGACAAAGAAAGTGGTGAAGGAAAACATAGACTCAACATTTGATGGGAGCTCATTGTTTTACCTCTGAGACTAGTTTGATTGTTAAAACTGTAGAACTTGTGTGTGTGTGTTTAGTTGTTCAATCATGTCCAATCTTTGCAGCCCCATGGACTGTAGCCCACCAGTCTCATGGAATTTTCCAGGCAAGAATATTGGAGTGGGTGCCATTTCCTACTGCAGGGGATCTTCCTGACCCAGGGATCAAACCCATGTCTCTTGCATCTCCTGCTTGGGGATCAACTAGACCTAACCTCTCCAATTTAAAAATGAGGAAACTGAAGTTCAGGGAAGTAAGGTGATTTCCCAAGTTCCAGAAGCAAGGTAGTGGCCAGGCTGGGAAGACAATCTAACTTTCCTAGATTTTGTTTTTAATTTTTTATTATTTATTTATGGTTGTGCTGGGTCTTTGTTGATGTGTGCAGGCTTCTAGTTTCAAAGAGCGGGGGCTACTCTTCATTGTGGTGCTCAGGCTTTTCATGGCAGTGCCTTCTCTTGTTTTGGAGCGCCGGCTCTAGGGTGCATGGACTTAAATAGTTGCAGCACAAAGGCTCAATAATTGTGGCACATAGGCTTAGCGCTCTACAGTACGTGGGATCTTCTGGGACGAGGAATTGAACTCATGTACCCTGCATTGGCAGGTAGACTGTTAACCACTGGATCACCAGGGAAGTCCTAACCTTCCTAGACTTTAGACAATGCTTTTTTTTTTTTTTTTTTGCTCTATAGCATCCATAGCTGCCCAGTTCTGGGTCTGTCCCCTATTATGCTTTTGGATAAATCTGGAAGATTCCCTCTGATGCAGGCTAATTCTAGATGAGCTGCTCTTATCTCCATGTAGGGAAACTTTGGAAGACCAAATTATTTCTAAGACAGGTGGGTGCTCCTGATAATCTGAAATGAGGATTCCAGACCAAACTCTGACCTGGTGTCTGTCTGAAGCCTCTTCTTTCCTTGCAAAGATGACCTGGGGACAAGCTAGACTTGGAACATCTGGGATTTTCAGGAAAAATTCTAGGGGTTTATTCTAATTTGGATCATTTCCATTTTTCCATCAGTTGTCATGGCAATGTGCACATACTGTCTCAACATCAGAGTCTGACCGTTGCCAGAAAAAGGCCTTATTTCCCGGCTTACTTATAATATGACAGGAGGTGCAGTGAAATTGTTTTTTCTTTAGCTAAGACAGCGCAACAGATGATTTATTGTACACAGTTCACATTCAACCACAACTGAGAAGAGAACTAGTCTATAATATCACAGGTCCAGGGCAAAGGACCAAAAGGGACCACTTTGATATGAGCAAGGTGGGTCTCTCAAAGGTGGTTGAGGTGATCAGAATGGCCATAGATATTCCAGATCCACTGAGACAAGTTCTAGATTGTAGGCATGCAGTCCAACAATGAGTACCAATGTCCCTTGCCTCTGGCTTCCCTTGTTTCTGTTGCTTCCTTGGGTGTACAAGTTCATTTGGACCTCTGCTCATCTTTCTTCTTTTGTGCTTCAGCCCGCACATTCGCTTCTTCCTCCGCTAGGCTCTCATATCACAGAGGTTTCTCAAAAGATGACGTTAAGGCTGAGAGCTTGAGTGACGTTTTTTTTAGCAAGCAATGCATATCAAATGAGGCTTCTCAGGTGTCTCAGTGTGTAAAGAACGTGCCTGCAGTGCTGGAGATGTAGGAGATGCAGGTTCAGTCCCTGGGTGGGGAAGATCCCCTGGAGGAGGGCATGGCAACCCACCCCAGTATTCTTGCCTGGAAAATTCCATGGACAGAGGAGCCTGGTGGGCTACCGTCCATAGGGTTGCATAGAGTTTGACACAACTGAAGTGACTGAGCATGCATGCACGCATATTGCGTGAGCACTGGTAATGCACTCAGGATCGTGCTAGGCACTGGAAAGCCTCCAAGGAACTAGAGAACGCTGGGCTAAGCTCTGTAACCTCAGGAAGACAGATTCTCTGACCCTGTGTCACATCTTTTTTTTTAAATTGAAGTGTAATTGCTTCACAAAGTTACATTAGTTTCTGCTGCACACTGTGCCACATCTTTAAAGTGAAGGTAACCTTACTAGGGGGCTTTCCTGGTGGCTCAGTGGTGAAGAATCTGCCTGCCAGTACAGGAGACCTGGGTTCAGTCTCTGGGTTGGGAAGATCCCTTGGAGGAGGAAATGGCAACTGGAAATCTCATGGACAGAGGAGCCTGGCAGGCTACAGTCCATGGGATCACAGTCAGACATGACTTAGCGATTAAACAATAACAAACCTTGCTTTAAAGAATGTTTCTAAGGAAGTGAAGTGAAGTGAAAGTCGCTCAGTCATGTCCGACTCTTTGTGACCCCAAGGACTATACAGTCCATGTAATTCTCCAGACCAGAATACTGGAGTGGGTAGCCTTTCCCTTCTCCAGGGGATCTTCCCAACCCAGGGATTGAACCCAGGTCTTCTGCATTGCAAGCAGATTCTTTACCAGCTGAGCCACAAGGGAAGCCCTGTTTCTGAGGAGCTAAAGGCTAAATTGTAGAGACAAGATTAACACATACGATTTGACAGAGAGAACATGTAAAAGAGCATGGGATGACTTGCTGGATTGCCTAAGTGGCAAAAGAAAGGTCATCTAGGACTTACTGAGGTCAAATTAGTCTCCACAGGAAGGCAGATCTTTTTGGTTAGACAGAATTTGGGGCTAACTTGAATTAGGGAGCAATATTCCATGTCCCACATGATTGTTGAGTAAGGTTGCATAAATTCTCATGGTTAGCAAGACGTAATAGCTCTGAAGCAGTTCATGGCGGCTAGTGCGTTTTGAAGAGGAATTGATTTTAGGGAACTTAAGAGTTTGGAAATTCCCCAACAAATAGAGGAATTAAGTCAAAGCAGAGTCAATGTTATTATTTTTCTGATAAGTGCATAGGATCTAATATGTACCTTCCATGTGCCGGCTGTTCTTCCAAGTGCTTGCTGTTAATTTACTCACTGAATCTTCACAGGAACTCAATAAATTAACAAAGCACTATAAATTAGCAAAGTTAGCAAAAACTCTCTGAGGCACAGAAAAATTAGATAGTTTCTCCAAAGTCTCACAGCAAATAAATGGCAGAAGTAAGACCCAAACTCTGCTAATCTAGGTGCTTCTTCTCTGTTTCCTGGTATTTGTAGAAAGATATTTATAGAAAGCATGGCTTTTGTTCCTATGAGAAATTACAATTGGCCTTTCATATCCACACTGAAGTCTTGGATATCTCCATAGACCCTCTGATCAATGGTTTATAGGATGGTAGCTCTTCCAACTCTGGTCTACGAATTAAAGTTAATAAGAAGGGACTTCCCTGGTGGTCCAGTGGTTAAGACTCTGTGCTTCCAAAGCAGGAGGTATGGGTTCAATTTCTGATTGGGGAACTAAGATTCCACGTACCTCACAGTGAGATTAAAAAAAAATTTTTTTAAATAAAATTAATAAGGGGCCATGACTAAGGCTCCGATTCTAAGGGTTAGTGGTGGATTTTAAAACCCTTAGTCCTGGTTGTGGAATTCTGCTCACATTTTCAAGGATGGGTACATTTGGTGACTGAATTCTGAATGGAAGGTTGAATTTCCTTCTTCTCATTCTTAAGCAATGAGGCTCTGGGAAACAACAAAACTCCTTCGGGGCTTCCAATATCCCAGCCAGTCTTATGCTCAGAGAGGCATAGACATCATGGACAATAGTAATAAATAGTTACAGAGCATCTCTACTGGGCAAGATTTCAGGTGCTATGTGGAATACAAAGTTGACTAAGATTAAAGAGAAAAGAAACTGCTTATGTAGCTTATAGTCTAGAAACAGATAACTTAATTCAAGGAAAAATGTCACAAGTGTTATATTATATCTCTGCCTCTGGCTTTGGTCAGCCTTATTCTTTTTTGTTTGTTTGTTTTGTTTGGAGTTTTTTTACACTTTATTTATTGGAAGAAATATTAAATATATATTTTTTTTAATTTTGGTTCTGCTGGGTCTTTACTGTGGCCTTGGGTTCTTCACTGCATGCTTTCAGTTCAGTTCAGTCGCTCAGTTGTATCCGACTCTTGCGGCCCCATGAATTGCTGCACGCCAGGCCTCCCTGTCCATCACCAACTCCCGGAGTTCACTCAAACTCATGTCCATTGAGTTGGTGATGCCATCCAGCCATCTCATCCTCTGTCATCCCCTTCTCCTCCTGCCCCCAATCCCTCCCAGCATCAGAGTCTTTTCCAATGAGTCAACTCTTCGCACGAGGTGGCCAAAGTATTGGAGTTTCAGCTTTAGCATCAGTCCTTCCAATGAACACCCAGGACTGATCTCCTTTAGAATGGACTGGTTGGATCTCCTTGGAGTCCAAGGGACTCTCAAGAGTCTTCTCCAACACCACAGTTCAAAAGCATCAGTTCTTCAGCGCTCAGCTTTCTTCACAGTCCAACTCTTACATCCATACATGACCACTGGAAAAACCATAGCCTTGACTAGATGGACCTTTGTTGGCAAAGTAATGTCTCTGCTTTTCAACATGCTATCTAGGTTGGCCATAACTTTTCTTCCAAGGAGTAAGCGTCTTTTAATTTCATGGCTGCAATCACCATCTGCAGTGATTTTGGAGCCCCCCAAAATAAAGTCTGACACTGTTTCCACTGTTTCCCCGTCTATTTCCCATGAAGTGATGGGACCAGATGCCATGATCTTCGTTTTCTGAATGTTGAGCTTTAAGCCAACTTTTTCACTTTCCTCTTTCACTTTCATCAAGAGGCTTTTTAGTTCCTCTTCACTTTCTGCCATAAGGGTGGTGTCATCTGCATATCTGAGGTTATTGATATTTCTCCTGGCAATCTTGATTCCAGCGTGTGCTTCTTCCAGGCCAGCGTTTCTCATGATGTACTCTGCATATAAGTTAAATAAGCAGGGTGACAATATACAGCCTTGCCATACTCCTTTTCCTATTTGGAACCAGTCTGTTGTTCCATGTCCAGTTCTAACTGTTGCTTCCTGACCTGCATATAGGTTTCACAAGAGGCAGGTCAGGTGGTCTGGTATTCCCATCTCTTTCAGAATTTTCCACAGTTTCTTTTGATCCACACAGTCAAAGGCTTTGGCATAGTCAATAAAGCAGAAATAGATGTTTTTCTGGAACTCTCTTGCTTTTTCCATGATCCAGTGGATGTTGGCAATTTGACCTCTGGTTCCTCTGCCTTTTCTAAAACCAGCTTGAACATCAGGAAGTTCACCGTTCACGTATTGCTGAAGCCTGGCTTGGAGAATTTTGAGCATTACTTTACTAGCATGTGGGATGAGTGCAATTGTGCAGTAGTTTGAGCATTCTTTGGCATTGCTTTTCTTTGGGACTGGAATGAAAACTGACCTTTTCCAGTCCTGTGGCCACTGCTGAGTTTTCCAAATTTGCTGGCATATTGAGTGCTCCGTGGGCTTCCCTTGTTGTGGTGCACAGTTTCTAGAGCACACGAAATCTGTAGTTGTGGTGCACAGGCTCTCTAGCTGTGGCGTGCAAGCTTAGAGCATGTGGGGTCTTAGTTTCCTCATCAGAGATTGAACCTACTTCCTCTATATTGTAAAGTGGACTCTTTACCACTGGGCTACCATGAAGTCCCAGATTATTTAAATTATATTGTTGTTGTTCAGTAGCTAAGTCATGTCCAACTCTTTACAATCCCGTGGAATGCAGCATGCCAGGATTTTCTGTACTTCACAATCTTCCAGAGTTTGCTCAAACTCATGTCCATCAAGTCAGTGATATCATCCAACCATCTCATCCTCTGTCATCCCCTTCTCCTCCTGCCTTCAATCTTTCCCAGCAACAGGGTCTTTTATAATGAGTCAGCTCTTTACATCAGATGGCCAAAGTATTGGAGCTTCAATTTCAGCATTAGTCCTTCCAACGAATATTCAGGGTTGATTTCCTTTAGGATTCACTGGCTTGATCCCCTTGCTGTCCAAGGGACTCCCGAGAGTCTTCTCCAGCACTGCAGTTCAAAAGCATCAATTCTATAGCTCTCAGCCTTCTTTAGGGTTCAACTTTCACATCTGTACATGACTACTGGAAAAACCATAGCTTTGACTATCCCAATCTTTGTCATCAAAGTGATGTCTGCTTTTTAATATGCTGTCTAGTTTTGTCATAGCTTTTCTTCCAAGGAGAAAGTGTCTTTTAATCTCATGGCTGCAGTCACTGTCCATGGTGATTTTGGAGCCCAAGAAAATAAAAAATTAAAATTCTATAGTGCTTTACAATTTGGGGGATAGTTTCCCTGATGGCTCAGAGGGTAAAGTGTCTACCTGCAATACGGGAGACCCAGGTTCGATCTCTGGGTCAGGAAGATCCCCTGGAGGAGGAAATGACAAACCACTCCAGTATTCTTGCCTAAAAAATCCCATGGACAGAGAAGCCTGGTGCACGCTATGGTCCATAGGGTTGCAAAGAGTCGTACACAACTGAGCACTTCACTTTCTTACAATTTTTTCAAATTGCACACAGATAATTTCATATGATCTCATAATAATCCTTCCCCCTCCCTATATTGGTCAGTTTTGTTCTTAACCAACTCCTGCATAGATACAATGGATACTAAAGGAAAGGAGGTGGGAACACAGACTGGTAAGGTATAGCTGGGGCTGTGTGTCCTGAGCAGAGCAGGCTTGAGTCAAATTAGGCAGAGGTGGTACCCCCTGGTCTTCAGGGGAAGATGCCAGGTTAAGGGAGGACTTTGAAATGACATGATGAGAGGCAGTAAAGAATTAGAAAGGAGGGCCCTGGCCAGAGAAGAGAAGGTGAAGGGGTGTTGATAGTAGGTAGAGAGTTCCAGATAGACAAGCCTACAGACATGAGGCTTAGGACTGTATTGAAGAATCAAAGGAAAAAGAGTGAGATAGCCAACTCATTGGAAAAGACCCCAATGCTGGGAAAGATTGAGGGCAGGAGAAGAAGGGGGTGACAGAGGATGAGATGGTCAGATGGCATCACCGACTCAAGGAACATGAGTCTGAGCAACCTCCGGAAGATGGTGATGGACGAGGAAGCATGGGGTTGCATAGAGTCAGACTCGACTTAGTGACTGGACAACAGCAACAAGCAGATGAGAAGCAACGGGCAGAAGCACCCACCATGGACAAGTCCTACCAGGGCATTCTCCTACCATGTTCTGCACTGTAATAGGACAGCGGCAGGCTCCCCTTGGTGGCACTGGCCAAAGGAAATCCAGACTGAGTCTGAAGGGACCTGGTTGCAGGGATAAATGAGCTAGTTTCTCCGAGTCTGCTGCCTTCATAGGCAAGGCTTTCTCCTTAAGAACACTGAGGGAGAAAGGATGCTAGTGGGCACGTGGGGAGGTGGTTGAACGTCCCCATCCTCAGTCTACTTATTTATTGCTATTTACCACCAGTTCTCTATAATACATTCAATGAGGTTCCAGCTTATTTTGAGTTTGGTTTTTTAAATGTCTCTTTTCCATTTATCTGAAACAGGCTCTACCCACGGTTTACAAGACAAAGACATCCTCATGTCTGGGGGCACGGACCCCATTTGCAGGCCCACAGGTGGTAAAGAATCTGCCTGTCAGTGCAGAAGAAGCAGGAGGCACAGGTTTGATCCCTGAATCAGGACGATCCGAAGGAGGAAGAAATGGCAACCTACTCCAGTATGCTTGCCTGGAAAACTGCATGGACAGAGGAGCCTGATGGCCTACTGGTGCAGTCAAAGAGAGCTGGACGTGACACCGGCTGAGCATGCACACACAATGCCATGTAGATCACAGCCATTAATGCAATAATCCCCTGGCTGCCTTTTCAGAAGCCTCTGACAAGAACCAAACCTCTCCAGTCTGAGGCTGGAACGCTGACCTACACTTGATACAAGAGGAAGTTGGGACTGATTGTTAAATATCTGAACAGCAAGAGAAAGAGGAAGCAGTGAGAAACAAAAGCACCCTCTGTGTCGCAGTCACAGGACCATCTACTCTGGCAGGCCACATTGACCACAGCCAAATGTAAGTGTAATTGGGTTATATGTGTTCTTTGGTCTGGAGAAAAAAGTTGTCTGTCTGATGATGCTGTGTTCCAGCCACTTTAACTGGAGTGATAACAGAACCACTGTCAAAGAGCCTCTAAGTTCTATTTCAGTTCTAGATTATTCTCAACAGGTTGCTCTGGCTGGAAGTGGATTAGTCCTGGGGACTCAGCATCTACAAGTCTAATGACACACAGACTGAGTTCTTACTTTTACTGGTGACTTTTTATTTTTAAATGTTTTCAAAATATTTTGCATAATAAACAAAAAATCTATAGTTTTTGCCATTTAGCATCAGTCAGTTCAGTTTAGTCACTCGGTCGTGTCCAACTCTTTGTGACCGCATGGACTGCAGCACGCCAGGCTTCCCTGTCCATCACCAACTCCTGGAGCTTACTCAAACTCCTGTCCTTTGAGTTAGTGATGCCATCCAACCATCTCATCCTCTGTCGACCCCTTCTCCTTCTGCCTTCAATCTTTCCCAGCATCAGGGTCTTTTCCAATGAGTCAGTTCTTCCCATCAGGTGGCCAAAGTATTAGGGGTTCAGCTTCAGCATCAGTCCTTCCAATGAATATTCAAGACTGATTTCCTTTAGGATGGACTAGTTGGATCTCCTTGAGTCCAGGGAACTCTCAAGAGTCTTCTCCAACACCACAGTTTAAAAGCATCGGTTCTTTGGTTCTCAGCTCTCTTTATAGTCCAACTCTCACATCCTTACTTGACTACTGGAAAACCAGTAGCTTTGACAAGACGGACTTTTGTTGGCAAAGTAATGTCTCTGCTTTTTAACATGCTATCTAGATTGGTCATAACTTTTCTTCCAAGGAGCAAGAGTCTTTTAATTTCATGGCTGCAATCACCATCTGCAGTGATTTTGGAGCCCCCCAAAATAAAGTCTGTCACTGTTTCCACTGTTTCCCCATCTATTTGCCATGAAGTGATGGGACAAGATTCCATTTAGCATTTAGATGATGGGACTGTTATGCCATTTAGCATAACCACTAATATAACTTAGGTGTATTTGTCTTATGTTGGAGAAGGGCATGGCAACCGACTCCAGTATTCTTGCCTGGAGAATCCCATGAACAGAGGATCCTGGTGAGCTACAGGCTATGGGGTTGCACACGACTGAAACAACTGAGCATGCACGCACGCATTTGTCTTATGCACATGAAATTTTTATAGATAAAAATTGCAATGTGTGTAAAATTTAAAATTGATTATGATAAAATTCACATAATAAAAAAATATCATCTTGGCCATTTTAAAGTGACAGTTCAGTAGCGTTATGTATATTCATATTGTTGTGCAACCAACCAATCTCTGGAAGTTTTTCAGCTTGCAAAGCAAAAACTTACTTCCTCCTCCCTCCAGATCCCTGAAACCTTTTTACTTTCTGATTCTATAAATTTCACTACTCTAGTTAGCTCAAATAAGTGAAATCAAACAGCATTTGTCTTCTTGTGACTGGCTTATTAAACTTAGCCTAAGGTCCTGAAAGTTTATCCATGTGGCATGTGTCAGAAGGTCCTTCATATTTAAGGCTGAATAATATTCCACTGTATGCAAATATCACATTTTATCTGTTCATTCATCAGTGAACACTTGGTTTGCTTTCCCCTTTTGACAATTGTGCACAATACTACTGTGAATTTACATGAAGTTTTATATTCTACTTTCTTACTTCCCAATGTAATATTTAGGTATGCTGCTGCTGCTAAGTCACCTCAGTCGTGTCCGACACTGTGCGACCCCGTAGACGGTACAACTAAACATATATATTTTTTTCCAGGTTGACATATAGCCTTCATGATAAACCTTTTTTCCTTGTTTTAGCATCAACATGTCAGTCCTTAAAATTCATACACTTAAATCTTTTTCTACAGTTGGACATTGAAATGTTTCTAACTTTTCCCTCACTGCTGATAAAAATTTTGTACCTGTGATATTTCCCCTACATTTTAGCTTATTTTCTTAGAATAGATTCTTAAAAAGTACAATTACTAGCTTAAAAGATATGGATATTTTATGATTTGAAAGACAAGAGATGGGGGAGATAAATTAGGAGTTTGAGATTAATATATACATACTACCGTATATAAAATAGGTAAACAGTAAGGACCTATTGTATGGCACAGGGAACTGTACTCAATAATAACCTATAATGGAAAAGAGTCTGAGAAAATTTATATATACATATTAATATATAACTGAGTCATTCGAAACTTGGAACTAACATAACGTTGTAAATTAACTATATGTCAATTTAAAAAATTATTCCAAAGCAGAAAATGAGAAAAGACAAGAGATAGAAAGCCAAATTGCTTATTAAAAGAACTGTATCTATTTGCACACTAATAGTGTATTTGAATTTATATTTCCCTATATTCATAATGAACTTTCCACGTGGCTCAGTGGTAAAGAATCCTCCTGCAAATGCAGGAGTCAAGGGTTCGATCCCTGGATTGGGAAGATCCCCTGGAGTAGGAAATGGCAACCCACTCCAGCATTCTTGCCTGGGAAATTCCATGGACAGAGGAGTCTGGCAGGCTATAGTCCATGGGGTCTCAAAGAATTGGACGTGATTGAGCATATACTCACACCAGCTTTTCCCCCACTAACTTTAGAAATTTAAACAGGAGGAAGATAAGAACTCACCTCTGTTTGATAGACAACGCTCTATTATTAACAATGATGAGCATTTATGAGAAAACTCCAAACTTGGCTAGTCTATAGTACTAGTATGGCTACAGTTAACTGAAAATATATAATTGTAACCTTGCCAACTCCTTGAGTTTTAGCCCAGTAAGACCTATATTGGAATTCTGACCTCCAGAACTCTAAGATAATATGTTTGTGTTGTTATAAGCCATTAAGTGTGTGGTAATTTGTTATATCAGCAATAGCAAACTCATATACTCTCCTCTTCCTGTTTCTGTTGCTTCCTTCCTATTTCTTTTTCTAGTTTTTCTTTAAATCTCTCTCTCTCTCTTTTTTAAGCCCTAAGCTGAAAGTTCCCCAGTTAATTAAGACAATTAGGAGAGGCTACAACTTGCATAATTAGGAAAGCTCTGCTACTACTCTGCTCAAAAGTTGTATTTGCTCTTTTATAAATTATTTATGTTCTTTGCATGGGCTTCCCAGGTGGTGCTAATGGTAAAGAACCTGCCTGTTAAAGCAGGAGTCACAAGAGTTAGATCCCTGGGTCAGGAAGATCCCCTGGAGTAGGAAATGGCAATCTACTCTAGTAATCTTGCCTAGAAAATCCCATGGACAGAGGAATGTGGCGGGCTACAATCTGTGGGGTCGAATAGAGTCAGACATGACTGAAGTGACTTAGCATGCATTTTCTTTGCCCTAATGATGACTCTTCAATGTCATGAAAGTATAGACCTATAGGGCCACTCCAAGCTTCCATAATGAGCCATACTCTATCATGTAACCCATCCATCCAGTCATCAACACAAGAAATATTTACTGGAGGCTGCTATGTGCTAGGCATTGAGCTAGCATTGGGGTATAAAGATGGAAGTGCACAATCCATGCCTCCAAAGAGGCCATGGGAGTTGGATATTTAAACTTGAGAATTACAGTTTTTTTGTGTGGGTTTTTTTTTTTGGTGTTTTTTTTTTCTTCTGTTGGTCGTGTGGGTGTTCTAATATTTGTTTATTTCCAGAAAGCAACCAGATATGTGGAGCTCTTTGCCTAAGTAACCAGGGACAGGATCTGTACCCTGGTTCCGTTGTGTCTTCCAATTTGTATTCAGACCAGACAAAAGTTAATGTGTTTGATGATAGATAAGCATGGATGGAAAACAGTGTAGCCCAGTGCATCTTTGTTTAGGATAATTTCTCCCCGCTCTTTGTGCTCTTCAGCGGTACTTTCCTCCCTGTGACGCAGGGAGCTAAGGTTCCAATTAAATCTTTGTGGACAAAGGGCACACATGGCCTCCTCAGATAACCTGTGGCAATAAATCCACCAGCAGGCACACTTTATGAGAATAGTCCCTGCTGAACTGTTAACAGCTGGCAAGACCTCACTGAGAATCTCATACAAGGTGAACTCTAAGGTAAGCTGTTTCTCTCTCTGGCCACATTTAATCCTTCCTTATAATTTGTGTCTCTGAATAGAGAATTATGACTAAATTTACTGCTGATTTGTTGACAAATTCCTGGTTTTGTTTGGTTGTTGTTCCGTTTGGGTTTGATCATTTTTATATTTTTGGTCTGTTCTCAGAGTACTTATTTTATTCCATTTTACATATTTGAGTTTTCCATTGTTTTTCTTTTAGTTTTTTCTTTTTTTCTTATGTATGCATTTCTTATATATTGTAAGTCAATTTGTATTTAGAAATAGCTTTTTGTTAAATTGAGAGAAATGAAGGTTCTTAAATGATTTGTGGGCATTTTCTGCTTATTTCTTAGTTTCTGATCTGAAAATTTGGTTCCATGGGCACTCCTCAGTCACTTGGATCTGTAGTGTGGATGGTATTTTTCCTCCAGCCCTTGCCTTAGAATAGAGCAGCTCACTGCTTGGATATTTCCAACATGTGAAGTTGACTACTGAACCCCAGTGATAATCATTTAAAATTATTTATTTCTTATATTATGGAATTAGTTAATTGTAGAAATAATTAAGTTATAGAATAACTCAAAAAGAAGATAATTTGTCATTGATTATAATAACTCTTGTGTGGCTCTTGTGTGTGTATCTTTCTATTCTTTTAAAATGGTGCATCTATATTTTTTATATAATTGAGATCAGGTTATAAATACAGTCTAATATTTTTTCTTAACATACTAATGATATTTTCTAAATCATCAAAATTATTTGAAAACATTATTTTTGAGAACTATTTATATTCTACCATCAAAATGTATCGTTTCTTCACTAACATAAATAGGATTATTTATTTTAAACATTTAATTATTTACTTGAGAATATTTGACTATTTCTGATTATTTTCTTAAGATAGGTTTCAAATTAAGGGGAACACAATTTTTTGAACCTGATATGTTTCTTGACAGTAATCTATTTCAAACATTATAAAATTGGAATTGTTGATGCTACAACAGAAACAACATAAAGGAAAATGGAATTCTTCCCAGCAACTGTTATTATCTGAAGTTTAACAAAGTAGTGTGACTTCTTGCTGACTAAAGAGGTGAAGTCCTAAGTAGAAAATGAATCATCAAAGCTAGGATTTTACTTACACAGAGTAGCACACATTTCTGAGCAGGCATTTGTAAGCTTAAACAAAAAAAATAGGTGTGATTCTAGTATCACAGAACAAGGAAAGGTGGTGGGGTACTTCCCTGCAGGTTAAAAAAAAAAAACAAACTTGGGATTTTGTTCTAGTTTGTTACTAATTGTGTGACCTGAGACACACCTCTTAGCTTCTTGAATCTCAGATTTCTCATCTGCGAGATGAAAAGGCTGGTCGAGGTCACTGTTTCTCACTGGCAGCAAAAGTTTTAATAACACTGTGGCACATGGGCTACTTTGAGGTGGTACATAGACGTAGAATATTATTTTTTTGACATAGCACATAAATTTATGTTTTTAAACAATAGTGTTTCATCTTTTAAAAGTGGCTATAGAGGAAAAGATTAAGTAAATAACAATACAAGTAGTCCTCAGATATGCCATAAATTACCAAGGTGGTGGGCAAATGTCTGATGTTTGAGAAACACAGAACTCCATGATACTCTATAAAGCCTGCTTAATGTGCAGGGTAAAGTTCCAGATATAAAAAGCTGATAAGCAATGCTTTCTTGAAAGGCATTCCAGGAATGGGTTATGGAGATGGATAAGAAGAGAAGAGAGATGCGAGCACAGAAAAGTTCAAATACCATATGATCTTGGGGAGTTTGGGATTAGCCGATGCAAACTATTATTTATAGGATGGATAAACAAGGCCAGGGAACTATATTCGGTATCCTGTGATAAACCATAATGGAAAAGAATATGAAAAAGAATATAGACATAGGTATAACTGAATCACCTTGCTGTACAGCAGAAATTAACCCAACATTGTAAATCAACTATACTTCAAGAAAATATTTTTTAAAAACGAAAAAAACAAAACAAAACAAATACCATCCTATCACTTGAACTCTTTGTGCTTCTCATTTTAATCATGAGTTTCACTTTTCCAGAGAGAATTTTTCCCTTCTTTCAGCAAAGACTTGTAACTATAACACAATCCTCCCTGAGAACCTGGTGAGATTGCCCTGGCCCAGCCCTCAGCATGCTCAGGACAGTCTTGGATGCTCCTCAGCAGTTACTGAGGAAGGGGAGAGAATCCCGGAAGCTGGTGCTGCTGGTGGTGTTTGTTGCTCTGCTCCTGGACAACATGCTGTTCACTGTGGTGGGTACGTTTGGGGGTCTTGGTGCTGGGGGTTAATTTGCTCTGTGCCCCAGGGGGCAGCATGTGCCCTGTTAGAACTCTGCAATGAATGGACTGGAGACTTTTTCCTTTTGTGCTTGAAGACACCAAGATTGCTAGGGATTGGAGGAAACAGCAGGAAATGGAGTCTGAAACTTACCAACCTTTGCTGAAAGACTCCAGAGGTTCAAAAAGAAGGAGGTTCAGAGAGCATCTGACCGAATCAAAGAGGCTGACCTGGGGCCAGAACTGGAAATCCTTTTCTTCCTCCTCCTACTCCTTTCCAGGGTGCTAATTATTCCAAAGGCCTCTGGGATAGTGAGTATCTTCTCACTGTGCTACTTTTGTCTGTTCTGTCAAAATAACACACTCTATGCTATGCTTAGTTGCTCAGTCATGTCTGATTCTTTGCTACCCCTTGGACTGTAGTCTGCCAGGCTCCTCTGTCCATGGGGATTCTCCAGGCAAGAATACTGGAGTGGGT
The DNA here is from genome assembly GCF_014754425.2 of Oryx dammah. Lineage (NCBI taxonomy): Eukaryota > Metazoa > Chordata > Mammalia > Artiodactyla > Bovidae > Oryx > Oryx dammah. Next base: position 65,805,857 of record NW_024070185.1, on the reverse strand, counting down.
TGCCATGCCTTCCTCCAGGGAATCTTCCTGATTCAGGAATCGAACCTGAGTCTCCTGCATTGCAGAATTGCAGGTGGATTCTTTACCAGCTGAGCTACCAGGGAAGCCCAATATATTCTATGTGGATTTCCAACTCCTTATTGAAATCTTACTTTCCTGTGGCTCATTCCCTCCCAGTTCTTCTTTTTAAGTTGGTAGTATATTATTTTTTACATTTAGTTATGCTGGTATATAAATGGGTGCCAACATATTTCCCCTCTGATAAAATGCATGCATGCATGCCGTGTCGCTTCAGTTGTGTCCGACTCTTTGAGACCTTCTGGACTGTAACTCACTGGGCTCCTCTGTCCTTGATATTTTCCAGGCAAGAATACTGGAGTGGGTTGCCATGCCCTCCTCCAGGGGATCTTCCCCACCCAGGGATTGAAGCCATGTCTCATTATGTCTCTTGCATTGGCAGGCGGTTCTTTACCACTAGCACCACCTGGGAAGTCCCTTGGGTAAAATATATGCTTCTAAACAAGAATCTTCTTGAGACAAATTGTAAATCCAGTATAGTCAGTTCTTATTTGTGGTAATCATGCTCTATAAAATTTCTGTGAACATTGGGTTTATTTATCTATATTCACATTTATTTATGGCCTCACTTGGGGCATGCCAGGTCTTAGTTTCCTGACCAGGGGTCGAACCCATGACCCTGCAGTGAAAGCATAGAGTCTTAGCCACTGGACCACCAGGAAAGTCCCTGAGCACTGGATTTAGTCAATATTTAGTCGGTTGCCTGCAATGCAGAAGCCATAGGAGACTCGAGTTTGATCCCTGGGTCGAGAAGAACCCCTGAAGGAGGGCATGGCAACCCACTCCAGTATTCTTGCCTGGAGAATCCTATGGATGGAGGAGTCTGGTGGCCTATAGTCCATAGAGTCGGGCACAACAGAACTGACTTGGTGTACACACATGCATGCATGCATTTAGTCAATCAATATTTTAATAAATAATTGCTCCTTGGGAAAATACACACATATACATGCATACCCCATATAGATTATAATTTTAAATTAAAAAAAATGTTATCTGTCCTGGTAGATTGTTTTTTTTTTTTTAAAGAAGAGATAGTGAGGTTCAGAACTGTTAAGTGACTTGCCTGAGGCGGCTCCACTAACAGGTGCTGAGTGGGCCCAAGCTCTGAGCAACTGGCCCCAGAGCTGCACATTCTTGCCCTCCCCACCTCATGCTCCGGATACCTGTGTGAGAGTGAAACAAGAAGGCAGAGTCTGCCTGGTTCAGCCTCAGCTGCAAAACTGGACATCTGATGACTCAGTGTTTTCTGCATGTGTGTCTAAGAAAAACCATACTGGCTCTGTGAGCATTGATTTTGGTGATTACAAATAAATGTTAGCCAGTGAGTGAATAAGCCAATATGGAATCCATGAATAATGAGGACCAGCTGTATCATGGTTGGAATTCAGGCACTTGAGCTAATAGGATAATTTGGGCAGGCACAGTTTTTTTTTTTTTTGGCTGTGCTGGGTTCTCTTTGTGGCTCACAGGTTTTTCGCTGATGCACCCGGGCTTTCTCTAGTTGTGGTGAGCAGGGGCTACTCTATAGTTGCAGTACATGAACTTCTCATGGTGGTGGGTTCTCTTGTTGCAGAGCACAGGCTCTAGGGTACATGGACCTCAGTAGTTGTGGCACACATGTTTAGCTGCCCCACAACATGTGGGATCTAAGTTCCTGGGCCAGGGATTGAACCCGTGTCCTCAGTTGAAAGGTGGGTCCTTAACCCCTGGACCACCAGGGAATTCCTGGCACAGCCTTTGAGTAGACTTCAGATAGTGTCACTTAGACATCTCCACGAACGTATATCTGGACTGCGTGGTAATGTCCCTGAATTGACTAACAGTCAAAAGACAATCTGGCCTTAGCCCTCATGACTTGTACTTCACTTTCAGTGCCCATTGTGCCCACCTACCTCTATGCCATAGAGTTCAAAGACATCAACAGTTCTCGATACCTCGGCTCCACCATAACTTCCCAGCCTGCCCTCACTCCGGCTTTTTCCACCATCTTCTCCTTCTTTGAAAACAACACCGTGGCTGTTGAAGAAAGTGTCCCCAGTGGCACAGCAAGGACAAGTGGCATTTCTGGTACCGTCTCCCCTCCAGTCACTGAAGCCAATGCAGCACATGGAAACAACTGCTTTCACGCCACAGAATTCCTGAAGGAAGAGAACATATGGGTCGGGGTTCTATTTGCTTCCAAGGCTCTGATGCAGCTTCTGGTCAATCCCTTCATGGGACCTCTTACCAACAGGTATCTTGATGGGTGCAGTGCCATATAGGGGACTCAGAGACTCAGAAATAGGAGGACGGGCTAAGATATCATAAAGGTGGTTAGAAGGGAAAAAGGTGATTACTTGTCTGCATCCCAGGCAGTCAGCTGTTTGGGAAGGACAATGCAATATTGGTGTAATACCATGGGTTTCAGGTTTTCTTTGACTGTTGAGTAGCAAGAAGAGAACCAGTGAACAGGAGTATTCTATTGGTGTTATTTCAGTGCCCTGGAACATGGTTTAAATGGGGAAAGGGTGGAAATAGGACAAGCCTGTTGCAGTCTAGAGTGCTGGCCTCTTAGTACTTCATCGTTTGGGATTATTCTGATGTTTCAAAAAGATATGTACTCTGCTTAGGTTATCTTTTCTGGAAAAGAGGATTTGGGTCCTGGCTGACAGGTAAATTTGCCTGTTTATTTGTATGTATTCATGTGTAATATTCCATCTCTATACCTGCATTCAGAGACACTCAAATAACCACATTTCTGTTCCCAATTGCATGAAACAATATAGTGCAAGTATATGGATGGCTATTGGACTTGTATCTTTTTTTTTTTTAATTCCCTTTTAGGATCGGATATCACGTCCCCATGTTTGCTGGCTTTGTTATCATGTTTATCTCCACAATTAGTAAGTAATTCGTTCCCACTATTCTTCCCTTCATTGATTAACTTTGATTTTATCACATGCATTACAGAGAAGATAGCAGAGTCAAGTTAGCTGATTAGTCATTTGACTAAGCGGCCTATGACACTGATTTAAATGCTTTACAGTTTTGTTATGGGGACCAGAGCAGGAGAGACAACTTAGTCTATGTGGCAGCAACTATGTGCTCAGTTGCTCAGTTGTACCTGACTCTTTGTGACCCCTTGGGATTATCCCAGCAAGAATACTGGAGTGGGTTGCCATTTCCTCCTCTAGGGGATCTTCCTGACCCAGGGATCAAACCTGAATCTTCTGCACCTCCTTCCACTGGCAGGTGGATTCTTTACCACTGAGCCAACTGGCAAGCCCGGCATTTGTATATTACACTGTAAAAGAACAGCTAGTTCACTTCATTCAGCTGGGGATAACGGTGAAGGCTGTTTTAATATGTATAATATAGTGTGTGTGTGTGTATGTGTACGTGTGTTTGTGTGTGTGTGTGTGAGTAATCCCTTGAATGAGTTTAGTACAAACCTCCCATCTTTGAGAATAGGTCATAGTATTTTGATTTACAAGGGTAAAGGGCAACTAACAAAAAATCTAAACTGGTCAATAGCAACTGGCAAATTCAAAAAAGTTTACTGCCTTCAAGGAAGGCCATTAAAGGTTATAGATTTAGAAAATAAATTTGCTAAGGAAACAAGAAAGAGAAAGACAAATGGTCTACCCAGCATCAGATAAATGTTCCCAATAACATGGAGATAAAATGAGAATATTAAGTGAAATAAAATATACCTGGAAATTGACCCTGAAAAAATAAGAAAGAATGAAAATGGGGTGAGGGTGAGGGGGTGGGCAGAGGTTAATAAAGGGAAGGCAGCTTGGTGCCTCTGCTGCCTCTCCTCCAAGTAGCACACCCATTCTCCCTCTTGTTTCTCTTTTCCAATTTTTATTTATTTATTTATTTGTGGCTGTGCTGGGTCTTTGGTGATGTGTGTGGGGTTTCTCTAGTTACAGCGAGTGGGGGCTACTCTCTACTTGCAGTGCGAGGGCTTCTCATTGTGGTGGCTTCCCTTGTTTCAGAGCACAGGCTTTAGAGTTCATGGGCTCAGTAGTTTTGTTGGTGCAGGGGCTTAGCTGCCCTGAGGCATGTAGGATCTTCCTGGCCCAGGGATGGAACTCATGCCTCCTGCGTTGACAGGTGGATTCTTAACCACCGGACCACCAGGGAAGTCCCTCTCTCTTATTTTTCTTATTACTTTTCTATTTTTCCTATTGTTCCTCCTGAAGTTTCCATCCCTTCCAGCATAGAACTTGACTCCTTTCTATGAGTGCTTAACAGGAACTTGTTTCATTCAGGGCTGGAAGGTACAAAGTACAGGAGCTCTGTGTGTGAAATTCTATCTGAGAACATCAGCCTACTTGTGACATTCTAGTTGAATCACAGAAAATGAAGAGCTTAAAGTTGGAAATCTTTATTGAACTTCTAGGAGCTCAACCTAGGCTGAAAGTGATGAAAGTGAAAGTTGCTCAGTCATATCCGACTCTTTGCAACCCCATGGACTATACAGTCCGTGGAATTCTCCAGGCCAGAATACTGGAGTGGGTAGCCTTTCCCTTCTCCAGGGGATCTCCCCAACCCAGGGATTGAACCGAGGTTTCCCACATTGCAGGCAGATTCTTTACCAGCTGAGTCACAAGGGAAGCCTAAGAATACTGGAGTGGGTAGCCTATTCCTTCTCCAGCAGATCTTCCTGACCCCAAAATTGAACTGGAGTTTCCTGCATTGCAAGTGGATTTTTTACCAACTGAGCTATCAGGGAAACCCCAACCTATGCTAAGCAGTAAATTAAAAAATAATAAGGTGCTCTGTTTCATCAAATGAGATGGATATAATTCATTTCTCTGGTGCATATATATGATGCCTTGATGGTGAAAAATCACTGCTGCTACTGCTAAGTCACTTCAGTCACATCCGACTCTGTGTGACCCCATAGACGGCAGCCCACCAGGCTCCCCTGTCCCTGGGATTCTCCAGGCAAGAACACTGGAGTGGGTTGCCATTTCCTTCTCCAATGCAGGAAAGTGAAAAGTGAAAGGGAAGTCGACTTGCTCAGTCGTGTCCGACTCTTCGAAACCCCATGGACTGCAGCTTACCAGGCTCCTCCGTCCATGGGATTTTCCAGGCAAGAGTACTGGAGTGAGGTGCCATCGCCTTCTCTGAAAAGTCACTGAGGGAGTGTAAAGAATGAAAAGATGTGGTTCTACATATCTTGGAGTTCTTGTGGTTCTTGGAGTTCTAAGAACTCCAAGAGTTCTTATTTATTTTTGGCTACGTTGAGTCTTCACTGTGGCAAGCAGAATCTTTCGTTGTGTTGCGTGGGCTTCTCTCTAGCTGTGGTGCCCGAGCTCTGGAGTGCATGGGCTCCGTAGTTTGCAGCACATGGGCTCTCTAGTTGCAGAGCATGGGTTCAGTCATTGCCACACATGAGTTTAGTTGCCTCATGGCATGTGGGATCTTAGTTCTCTGACCAAGGATTGAATCCATGTCCCCTTCATTGGAAGGCAGATTCTTTTTTTTTTTTTTTAATAAACTCCATTAAAAAAGATTTATTTATTTATTTGCTTTACTTTGGCTGTGCTGGGTCTTCGTTGCTGTGCACGGGCTTTTTCTGGTTGTGGTGGGTGGGGGCTCTTCTCTCAATCTCATCATTGCAGCGGCTTCTCTTGTTGCAGAGCACAGGCTCTAGGCATACAGGCTTCAGTAGTTGTGGTGCATAGGCTTAGCTGCCCCACAGCATGTGGGATCTTTCTGGACCAGGTATGCTATCCATGCCTCCTGCATTGGCAAGCGATTCTTGACCACTGGATCCCAGGGGCTTCCCTGGGCACTTGATGCTTGCCTGGAAGACACGACAAACACTCTGCAAAATAAGATAATGCAGTGTGCTAATGGACCCCATACTTTTTAGCATAAGGTCCTCGCCTGATTCTCTGCCAAGAACACGTTTTGAAAGCTTTCTTATCTACCAAACTGTGTGTATTAAATAATAATTATTATTTCGATGCCATAACCAGTGGAGCTATGCTGAGTTGGCCTAACTCTAGCAAACATTTGGTGTTTAGGGGATCCTATGTAGCATTCCTTCAGGGTTTTGTCTTTTTTTTTTTAAGTATTTATTTGTTTTATTTCTGGCTGGACTGGGTCTTGGTAGCGGCGCTGGCTTTTCTCCAGCTGCAGTGAGGGGGCTATTCTTCATTGCAGTGCTCAGGTTTCTTATTGCTGTGGCTTCTCCTGCTGTGGAGCACAGGCTCTAGCCGTGCAGGCTCAGTAGCTGTGGCATTCCGGCTTAGTTGCCCCACAGCAAATGGAATTTTCCTGGACTAGGGACTGAACTCATGTTCCCTACATTGGCAGTCAGATTCTTATCCACTGTGTCACCAGGGAAGTCCCCTTCAGGGTTTTTAAATACTAAATGAGGTTGCTAATGCCCATCACTCTCCCTAAGGGCCCCTAGCTGGAAAACAAACTTAATGTAATTAGGAGTTACATGGTGGCCTGTGTTAGGGGTACAAAATTACTTTGGTCTTCCTAAACAGGGGGGACCAACCCCCCAGTTTGCCTGGGATTGAGGGGCTTCCCAGGATGTGAGACTTTGGATTTTAAAACCTCAAAGGTCCTAGAGGCTTCCCTGGTGGTCCAGTGGTTAGGACTCCGTGCTGCCACTGCAAGGGGCACAGGTTCAATTCCCTGGTTGGGGAACTAAGGTCCCACATATTGTGAGGTGTGGCCAAAAAAAGAAAATAAGGTAAAGTAGTTTTATTTTCAGTTTTTTTAAAGAACCTCCGTACTGATCTCCATAGTGGCTGCATCAATTTACATCCCCACCTACAGTGCAAGAGGATTCCCTTTTCTTCACTCCCTCTCCAGCCTTTATTGTTTGTAGATTTTTTGATGATGGTCATTCTAACCAGTGTGAGGTGATACCTCACTGAAGTTTTGATCTTCATTTCTTTAATAATTAGTGATGTTGATCATCTTTTCACATGCCTTTTGACCTAGATGGGTGGAATGCATGGGTGCAAAGGAGGTCCAAGAAGGAGGAAATATATGTGTGTATATATATATCCGATTGACTTCATTGTACAACAGAAACTAGCACAACATTGTAAAGCAGCAACTATACACCAATAAAATAAATAAATAAAAATAAAATAAAGTCATGAAGGTCCTGGGCAAACAGGGATGAGTTGGTCTAACTATTCTCAGAGGACACAGGGGTAGCAGACCTTGAACAGATTGAAATCAGAAAGCCTGGGAGAGGTCATTGGAAGTGTGGCGGGGAGAGGCCAATCATTTGCATGTTTGGGAGACGGTGTGATCATCTGGGGAAGTAATGGGGGAAGATTATAAGCAGAGCCATTGTAATGAATGGGCAAAGGGGTTCAACGTTGCTGATGCAGACACTGTGGGAGCGAGTCTTCTCCCTTTCTGCGGTGTTGTCTTAGAATCTGGGATGAGACATGTCTGGACTCATCACCTTACCTCCAACACTCTGTAATTTAGCCTCTGATAACATACTCCTGTTTGGCCCTCAGTTCCATGCGTGCTTGTTAGTCTCAGTAGACTGCATCTCTTCAAGGGCATGACCTGGGTGGTCTCTTTGTTTCACATTGCTGCAGAGTCCAGCACAGCTGCATGCTCAGTATTACTTAATAAATACTCACTGATCTGACTTGGCGAAAAGATTTTCCAATATGAGGGGAAGGATCTGATTGAATCACAAGATATTCTTTTCTACCCAATACCCATGGACCTTCAAAGTACACATAGCTTTTGTCTCCCAGTCCAGATGACCCAATAGGACCCAGCTATGGCAAAGATCAAATCAGGTTGTGGCATATGGAGAATCCAAAAGTAGGGTCTAGGGACTAGTACTCAGTCCAGGGCATTGGGTTACATGTTCAGCCCTGGCTCCAGTGGGCAGGATGTTGGGCTTTAAGCAGGAAATGTGGGCACCCAGCCTTCTGTCCACCATGTGTTGAAGCAGTTTATGCTTCTTTTGTTTCTCAGTCTTCATGTCAATTATAATGCAATCCTAATTAAGGGAGAGGTTAGAAAAGCAGCTCTGAAAACAGGGAGCAGTGATCCCTCTTTATTAAAACATGAGCATAATGGCTCATGTCTGTAATATCATGAGCCCATCTACTGGTGGCCAGACCATTTGCTAACTGAGGAATTCTTGCTATTCTCTTTGCCCAGTGTTTGCCTTTTCTGGTACCTATACTCTGCTTTTTGTGGCCCGAACTCTTCAAGGCATTGGATCTTCATTTTCATCTGTTGCAGGTAATGCTGACATCTTAAACACACACACATTTCTTACCATCTCTTGCTATTAATACTTTCAGACCCTATAAAATTTATATGAAGAAATTAAGGAAACTGTCATCAGAAAATGCAGAAATTGTGATTCAAAAACAAGATAATTATAGAGTTGCTGGCAGGGCCTCTAAATCCCTAAGCCTGATGTAACTTTCTCTGGTAATATTTAGGTGGAGTTTGCTCAGGTCAGACCAAGCCCGAGGCAAAAGTTACAGTCGGCAAGGTTTTAATTTAATGCCATTTTGTGGTCTTTCCTCTGTCCCTCTCTTAATGTTTTATAGAAACAGTAATACTGATACTATTGGTGACAACATCCCAGTTTGCAAAGTATTATCAAATACGTGACTTCATGTAATCCTATGAAGTAGAGGTTTTATTCCATTGTACATGTAAGTAAGTGGAAGTAAGAGCCCAGCCCATACTCTCTCCCAGGTGCTTTCATACTCTTCCATGGGCACCTTCATCGAATAGAGCAGGGTTCTGTGTCCATGGGTTTTCATTCCCTTGACCTACTCCCTATCCATGGATTCAGGGAAATGTACCAGGAAATGATAAAGTGATATGAAATACAGGATCACTGGGTAATAGTATTCTGCATTCAGAGACTTTTGCACTTCCAATAATATTCTGAGCAGAAGGGGTGAGTCATGTGGGCATTTGGGGGACCCTTGGGGACAGTATGTACAAAATACTATGAGTTAGGTTCTGTAAAACCCTTCCAATTGAAACTCTAGTTAAGATGACTCCTGGAGATATAATTGGGCTGAGACCAAGGACTCAGTGAGAGTGGCAGAGACAGTATGCTAATTCTGCCTGCCTTTCTCCTTTCAGGTCTTGGAATGCTGGCCTGTGTCTATGCTGATGACCACGAGAGAGGGAAGGCCATGGGAACTGCCTTGGGGGGCCTGGCCTTGGGAGTGCTGGGTGAGTGGCATCTGGGAGATATTTCCAGGAGGCAGGTATTTCCAAGGTCTTGGAAAACAGTATTTTCCTTCCTTCTCTGTCCAACCATGTTTTGATTTCTTCTGAAATTCTGCCCAGGGAAAGCAGAATCTCTTTCCCTTTAAGAAGCTGAATAGCCCATAAGGGGCTGGGGATGGTCCAGACACCTAGTCTACTCAAGGAAGTGAATCGTCACATGTTAGCAGCTGCTGCCTCATCTCCGCTTCCATACATGGCCAGTGCTTTCAACTGGGGACCATGCTATCTGCCAGATTTTGTGCTAAATATATACAGAATCTTTTTAAAATCCTCACCACCACAGTGTGAAGGAGGAATAATTGTCCCCATTACACAGATGAGGATTAAAAAGGTTCACAGCCATCCAAGGTCACATGGCCAAAAATGCCAGAGCCAGAATATGAACTCAGATTTTCTAGGCTCTAATCCCAAGCTCCAAATCCTGAGGTTATACTTTCTTCGAGGTTCATTTGAAATCTAGTTTACTCGATTAGTCTAACAAGACACACACTTTTACTGAGTACGTATTATATACCCTGTGTTGTTGCTCAGTCTCCAAGTCGTGTCCAACTCTGTGACCCCATGGTCTGCAGCACTCCAGGCTTCTCTGTCCTTTGCTATATCGCTGAGTTTACTCAAACTCATGTCCATTGAGTCAGTGATACCATCCAATCATCTCATCCTCTGTTACCCCTTTTCTTGCCCTCAGTCTTTCCTAGGGCATTATGTACATGCCAAGTACAATGCTAGCACAAAGGGCATATAGCTCAGAAGTCTCAGATGTGGTTCCTGCCCTCTAAGGGTTTGCAAGCTAATTGAGAAGAAGACACCAAACATCTCTCCCCTGGTCCTACTCTTTACCCCCATGGTGAGGACAGGGAACCAAAGTTCTACTGTGTATTAGTATCCAGTTCCCCAAACACCCAAGCTAAAACTTGGGTGCCTCCTTGTCTCTTTTATCACCTTTCACTCCGAAATGAATAAGCCCACTATATCCTCCTTGCTCAAGGCCAGTTCCTCTTCACATCTCACTTAGAACATGGCATCAGCTGCCTGCCTGATCTGTGTGTTGCCTCCTTCCTCCAACGTGCCTCCGGAAGAAGCTTCCTATGCCCAGAGCTGTGGTCCTCCCCCACTGGTGCTTCTCTTGCCCACAAGACCAAACACATGCTTTATTTGCATACATGGAGCCCTTGACTGTTTAGTCTCAACCTTCCCCACTCTCCTGTCTCCCAAACACTCCTATTTTAGTAACAGGGTTGTTGTTGTTTAGTTGCTAAGTTGTGTCTGACGCTTTGTGACGCCATGGACTGTAGCCCACCAGGCTCCTCTGTCCATGGGATTCTCCAGGCAAGTATACTGGAGTGGGTTGCATTTCCTTCTCCAGGGGATCTTCCTGACCCAAGTATTTAACCCACATCTCCTGCATTGGCAGGTGGATTCTTTACCACTGAGCCACCAGAAGTTCCCACTCTCCTGGTCTCCCAAATACTTCTATTCTGGTGACAGGGAGTTTCTTATACCTTGATCCACACTTCTTTTTTCTGACACCTCTGTGTTCTTCACTCATGTTTTATGCCCACCTGTATTAACTACTTAGCAAAGCCCCTATGGCCGCTTGAACTCACTCTACTGTGATTACATGGGCTTCCCAGGTGGTGCTAGTGGTAAACAACCCACCTGCCAATGGAGGAGATGTGGATCTGATCCCCGGGTTGGGAAGATCCCCTGAAGAGGGAAATACAACCCATCATATTGTTCTTGCCTGGAGAATCCCATGGATAGAGGAGCCTGTTGGGCTAAAGTCCATGGGGTCACAAAGAGTCGGACATGACTGAAGAAACTGATTACTTGGCACTTTGCAGACAGAAACTTTACTTTTCTTTCCCCTTTTTAAAAACATTTTAATTATTATTATTTTTATTATTGGAGTTTAATTTCTTTACATGGAACCTTTACTTTTCATCATGTTCTAATTATTTGGGTCACCCCCCCATGTCTACTCACACATTTCTTCCACTAGAAACTGAACCCCTTGAAAGCAGGTCTTCTTCATCTCTGAATCCTCAAAGGCTTATGTTCTCCTGCAATGCTCAGCCCCTTGTAGGCCCTCATGAAGTGCTCACTGGATGAACATGAATGGGTCATGTCCCTGGGGACTGCTCCTCACCTCTGGAATCCATGGCTGTTTTCCTTTTCAGTAGGAGCTCCCTTTGGAAGTGTGACGTATGTGTTTTTCGGGAAGACTGTACCCTTCCTCATCTTGGCCTTCCTGGCTCTTCTGGATGGAGGTGAGTCACCATAAGAGGCACCGGACAGGTGAGAGTCCCAGTCAGGTTGGAAATGGATTATGCTGTGGTGTCCAGGTAGACATGTCTGGGTGGATCGGGGGCTGCCCCATTGTAAGAAAGAGGGAAGCAGCTCAGGGAATTAGATCTGTAAGGAGCAGAGTACTGACACTGTGACCATCATTGGATCTTCCAACTAGTAAGTGGACACACTGAACTAGTTCTCTCTCTCTCTTCCTTTCTTAGCACTCCAACTCTGCATCCTACAGCCTTCTAAAGTCTCTCCTGAGGTGAGTGAACACCAAGCTCCATTGCCGACAGAGAGAGAATAGTTGAGTGCAGTGATCCAGGCTTGCCTGGACCATCCCTATTAAGCCACAAGGAGAAAGGGGAGTGGAGCTGGAGAAAGCTAGAACTGTCCTGGATGCCCAAGGGGGTTGTATTTAGGATCATGTTGGGGAACGGGAGGAAGTCTGGCTTGATATCGGACTGAGATGGAGGAAGGGCCTTATAAAGAGTCAGAGAAACCTTTCACAATGACAATGATGACTGCTACTACTGAGTCATATATAGTAATTCAGAACCAGGATAACAATGACATTGGGACCTGAGTATTCATAGTTATAACATCTTAACAGCTCAGAGGTAACGAAGACCTTGGAGGCCATCCAAACAACGTTCTCCCCCAGAGCAGCCTTACAGACTGTCATTCTGTAGCAGTTAAATATCAGAGTTGGTCTTTATCTGACTCCAAGACAGAAATGGCTCTGAGAAATTCATATCAGACTATGAAGAGAAATAAGAAAGTACAGACAATATGGGAAAGTTTGATCCAAAGATCTTGATTTTGTAGCCAAGTCAGACAGTACTGTTGGTATCCTTTGGGTGCGCTACTTGTGTTTGGTGTCTGAAGTGGGATTCAGTCTGTGGGGTCTACACCGTGAAAGTGAAAGTGTTAGTTGCTCAGTCATGTCCAAGTCTTTGCAACACCCTGGACTGTAGACTGCTAGAGTCCTCTATCCATGGAATTCCCCAGGCAAGAATACTGGAATGGGTTTCCGTTCCTTTCTCCAGGGATCTTCTGGACCCATGGTTCGAACCTGGGTTTCCTGAATTGCAGGCAAGTAATTAGTGTCAAAATTGAACTGAATTGTCAGGACATTCAGTTGGTCCAGAGAACTGGAGAATTCCTTGGTATGAAACCCCCACCCCTGTGGTATCAAAAGTATGACTAGAGAAATGATTGCCTTTTAGTACTTTTTGGAATAATTTTGATTTTTGGATGGTAACGTTCTACATATTTTTAAAAAGTGGTTCCTTTTCTGGCTGGCATACAGTTGTATGCATTCCATGTTTTATGCTATCGTCTGTGTTTGAGCATTTCAGTAATTTCCAGTATTTTGCAGATATGAATAGTGCTGCAATTAATAATCTTGTGAAAGTGAAAGTCGTTCAGTCGTGTCCAACTCTTTGTGACCCCATGTCGCGTGGACTATACAGTCCATGGAATTCTCTAGGCTAAATACTGGAGTGGGTAGCCTTTCCCTCCTCCAGGAGATCTTCCCAACCCAGGGATTGAACCCATGTCTCCCGCATTGTAGGCAGATTCTTTACCAGCTAAGCCACAAGGGAAGCCAAGAATACTGGAGTGGATAGCCTATCCCTTCTCCAGCGGATTTTCCAACCCAGGAATCAAACTGGGATCTCCTGCAGGCAGATTTTTTGCCAACTGACCTATTAGGGAAGCCTAATAATCTTGTCAGTTCAGTTCAGTTCAGTTCAGTTCAATCGCTCAGTCATGTCCAACTCTTTGTGACCCCATGAATCGCAGCACGCCAGGCCTCTCTGTCCATCGCCAACTCCCGGAGTTCACCTAAACTCATGTTCATTGAGTCGGTGATGCCATCCAGCCATCACATCCTCGGTCGTCCCCTTCTCCTCCTGCCCCCAATCCCTCCCAGCATCAGGGTCTTTTCCAATGAGTCAGCTCTTCGCATCAGGTGGCCAAAGTATTGGAGTTTCAGCCTCAGCATCAGTCCTTCCAATGAACACCCAGGACTGGTCTCCTTTAGAATGGACTGGTTGGATCTCCTTGCAGTCCAAGGGACTCTCAAGAGTCTTCTCCAACACCACAGCTCAAAAGCATCAATTCTTTGATGCTCAGCTTTCTTCACAGTCCAACTCTCACATCCATACATGACCACTGGAAAAACCATAGCCTTGACTAGACGGACCTTCATTGGCAAAGTAATATCTCTGCTTTTTAATGTACTATCTAGGTTGGTCATAACTTTCCTTCCAAGGAGTAAGCATCTTTTAATTTCATGGCTTCAGTCACCATCTGAGGTGATTTGGAGCCCCCCAAAATAAAGTCTGACACTGTTTCCATTGTTTCCCTATCTATTTGCCATGAAGTGATGGGACCAGATGCCATGATCTTCGTTTTCTGAATGTTGAGCTTTAAGCCAACTTTTTCACTCTCCTCTTTCACTTTCATTAAGAGGCTTTTTAGTTCTTCTTCACTTTCTGCCATAAGGGTGGTGTCATCTGCATATCTGAGGTTATTGATATTTCTCCCGGCAATCTTGACTTCAGAGTGTGCTTCTTCCAGCCCAGCTTTTCTCATGATGTACTCTGCATATAAGTTATATAAGCAGGATGACAATATACAGCCTTGACGTACTCCTTTCCTATTTGGAACCAGTCTGTTGTTCCATGTTCAGTTCTAACTGTTGTTTCCTGACCTGCATACAGATTTCTCAAGAGGCAGGTCATATGGTCTGGTATTCCCATCTCTTTCAGAATTTTCCACAGTTTATTGTGATCCACATAGTCAAAGCCTTTGGCATAGTCAATAAAGCAGAAATAGATGTTTTTCTGGAACTCTTTTGCTTTTTCCATGATCCAGCGGATGTTGGCAATTTGACCTCTGGTTCCTCTGCCTTTTCTAAAACCAGCTTGAACATCTGGAAGTTCACGGTTCATGTATTGCTGATAATCTTGTATATATGCATTTTCCTAAAATTGGAAGTAATCTTTAGAGTAAATTTCAAAAAGTAAGACTGTTGAGTCAAAAGGTTTATTGAACTTCTTTAGGTACATTTTATGATTTAGAATCTGCCTCTTTACTTTGAATTATATATGGGAGAAGGCATGATCTTTTTAGTTGTAGTATCTCTGAATATTATAATCCATCCCTGTGTGTATGCAGAGAGGGTTATCATATCAAAACTATTAAATCTATTTATCGAGTCAACCATTAAGCTATTAAAAAAATTTTATTGACGTGTAACTGATGTACAATGTTGTGTTAGTTTCAGGTGTACAGTAAAGTGAATCAGTTATACGTATACATATGTCCACTCGTTATTAGATTCTTTTCCCATATAGGTCATTACAGAGTACTGAGTAGACTTTCCTGCGGTATACAGTAGGTCCTTATTAGTTGTCTATTTTATATATAGTGGTGTATATGTGGTGATCTCAATCTCCTGTTTTATTTCTCCCCCACCCCTTTTACCCTGGTAACCATAAGTTTGTTTTCTACATCTGTAACTGCATTTCTGTTTTGTAGATAGCTTCATTTGTACCCTTTTTTAGATTCTACATGTGAGTGGTATCATATGGTATTTGTCTTTCACTTAGTCTGACAGTCTCTAGGTCCATCCATATTGCCGCAAGTGGCATCTTTTCATTCCTTTTTATGGCTGAGTAATATTCCATTGTGTATATATGTACCACATCTTCTCTATCCATTCCTCTGCTGATGGACATGTAGGTTGATTCCATGTCCTGGCCATTGTAAATAGTGCTGCGGTGAACACTGGAGTAAATAAACTACTAAATCAAGATAGAAAGTGGTAAATACCATGGATTAGGACATAGTGCTTAGGAAGTTTAAGAGGGAAAAGTTCCAGCTACTGAGTTAGGGAACACTGTGGATAAGAAGGGGCCATTTAAGCTTGACTTTGATGAATGCTTGAGGTTTGCACCTATTGGAAAAAGGAGGAAGGGAGTTTAGGGAAAGGTAACCATGACGACCAAGGGCTTGCTGGTATGCTTGGAAGGAATGTAGATGACTAAATATAGCTGGAATGGAGTTTTTTGAAGGACAGGCAGTGTTATAATTGGACAATCAGGCTGACATTTTAATCTATATATTCAGGCTTCTTTGGCAATGCCAGTCCAGTATGGCTCCACATTGTCAGAACAAAGCATTCAGAAGGCCTGAGCAGCTCTGTGAGTTGTCACCTCTGGGCTCACCTCTGGAGCTCAGTGATCTGCCTATGGTTATCCCTGGATAAATGTCAGTGCTGGGGAGATCAAGTGGAGGGGCTAGGCATCCAGACACCTGTTGTCCGGTGGCAGCCTTGCTGACAACCCATTCTGATCTGGTTGGTGGTCATTTGAAGGCAAGACTTAAGTCTGGAATATGTCGTCCACCCTTTGTGACCGCCTTTCACACGGGGGCCATGTGGTTGCCACCAGCTCACTCTGAGACTCTGGTGCGTCACTTCTCCTTCCGTGACCTGTGGGTGGCTGATCTCGGCAGTAAGGGAGCTGATGTAGGTGGTCTCTAAGGTCCTGCCTGCATGCTCTCAGATTCTGTGAAACAGGAGAGGCATACACACTGTATATGAAGTTTTTTTTTGTCCGTGTTCTCAGAGTGCCAAGGGGACTCCACTCCTCACGCTTCTCAGAGACCCTTATATCCTGGTGGCTGCAGGTAAGCTGACATTGCCTCCCTTTGGGAGGAAGGATCTGAGCTTCAGGACTGCCTCACGGGCTCACTGGACTGTCTCCCCAGGCTCCATCTGCTTTGCCAACATGGGGGTGGCCATGCTGGAGCCCACATTGCCTATCTGGATGCTGCAGACCATGTGTGCTCCTGAGTGGCAGTTAGGTAAGTGACCTTGGTCCTCAACGTTAATTTTGGCAGAGGTATGGGCCAGGGACCTTTTTTGAGGTCATTGGTAAGCATCATCAGGGCCAGATCTTGAGAGTCATAGAGGGACAGCATTCTTCCTTCATCAAATTACCTCTCCTGTCTGCATCTGTGAATCTGGCCTGATTGGGTAGGCAGTTCCTTCAAGAAGCAGTCCCCAGTACAGAGTGGGAGGGCTTGACAGGGGTGGTGGAGGGGCAACTCACCTAGCTGTGTGGATGAATGACTGCTCGTCAAATGACCTTGGCTTTTCCTTTCAGCTTCATTAATTAGCTATGCAAACTTGTACAAATCACATCAGCTTTCTGAGCTTCACTTTCCTATCACTAAAATGGCTATCAGAATACTAAGAGTTCAGAGGGTAAATCTGACCCTGATGCTGGGAAAGATTGATGGCAAAAGAAGAAGAGGGCAGCAGAGGATGTGATGGTTGGATGGCATCACTGACTCAATGGACACGAACTTGGGCACACTCCAGGAGATAGTAAGGGACAAGGAGGCTTGGCATGCTGCAGTCCATGGGATCACAAAGAGTCAGACATGACTTAGTGAATGAACAACTGAGGAATAAGTGACATAATCTGTGAAAATGCTTTTTACCTGTAGAATATTAGCAAGTACCACCATCACCATCATTGATATTGAGCTTGCCAAAAAGTTAGTTTGGGTTTTTCTGTGTTATGGAAAAACCCAAATGGGCTTTTTGATCAATCTTACAGTTTCATCTTTCCCACTCACTGTCCCCCAGATTACCCTTTTGCTTTTTTTTTTTTTTTTTTAACCTCTAGAAAGGTGCTAATGGAGTACACTCTACTGTGAGGGGGCCCTCCAGCTTCCTCTGCTCCACGGACAGATGTCTTCATGACTCATCTGAGGGAGGAGGCCCTGGATCTTTCCAGGAAGCCTAAGGAAAGGCAACAGAGAAGGTTATGTGCTGATCGCTCAGTCACTGCCGGGAGGAGAGCTTATGTGGCCAGAAGGGGAACTGATAAGGACCTAATATAGCTTAATGTGCAATGACAAGCACTAAATCTAAGCAAGGCTCCCAGCTGCACTCCTAGTGCCAAATTGGATTTTTCCAAGCTGCAGCTGCCTCTGACCATGATAATTAATTGAGTCGGTGCTCAATGCAAATAAACATCTCCTGCCCCAAGACTCCAGACGCTTGGGCTCTTGGGCAAACAGGCCACCAGCCATAGCTCAGAATGGGCCCTCCCCAACCCTTCTTCACCCCACAGGAATATTAAAAGCAAACTAGCCATCAGTCAGTAACTGGTGAGTTGCTGACTTTGGGTTTATTTGTAATCACCCTGACAGTTTCTGTTAGGGTGCACTGTTTCCAGTCAGGATACAGAAAAACAGAGAGAGAGGCTGGTGAGACCCAGTGAAATGCACAGGCTTGATGTCAGACAGTGTCTTGTGTAGGCAAGGCTGCGGTAGAAAGTGCTCAGGAGAGTGAGTGAAAGACTGAGGAGGTCTTGTCCTCCACCATCCCTTACAACTTTCTTCAGTGCCCTCTGCATCTGTAAGGCTAAATACAGAGGTTCTCACCTGGAGAGTGTATTAAAATTCAGATTGCAGTTCCCTTCCAACAATTCAGTAGAAACAAGTTGCATTCCTGGTAAGTTTTCCGATGATGCTGATATGGCGTCAGTGACCACACAGAAAAAGACTGCTCTCCATGCAGACCTTTCTCCAAATTGTTGGGAGGAACAATTTGTAGCCTGTGGCTGAACACTCTCCCAGTGGCCCGCTGTGTGCCCACTACTCTCACCCAGTGGAGGAAAAAGCTCAGGCTTTGGAAATATGCCCACCTGCGTTGAAACCCTGACTCGACCACTTACTGGGTGTGTCCTTGGATAAGTTACTTAATGTCTTCAAACTCCAGTTTTTTTTTTTTTTTTTTTTTTTAATGGAGGCACTTTTCTGGTTGTTTTCAGGGTTAAATAGACTTATGTATTCTAAGGGCTTCCCAGGTGGCGCTAGTGGTAAAGAATCTGCCTGCCAATGCAGGAGACACAAGAGATTCGTCGATGCCTGGGTCGGGAAGACACCCTGGAGTAGGAAACAGCAACCCACACCAGTATTCTTGCCTTGAAAATCCCATAGACAGAGGAGCCTGGAAGGCTACAGTTCATGGGGCTGCAAAGAGTCGGACACAACTTAGTGCGCCCACACACATATTCTAAAGGCATTAGCATGGTGCTTGGGATAGAGTATATACTCAGGCAATAAAACCCCTTTCTGTTTTCATCATTGTTTTTGTTGAAATCACTTTAGCAGTCACAGCTATGTGTAATCCCCAACCCTTGAAGATACGCTGTGAAATATATCTGTAGAGATACAGTATGGAACACCTCATTTGCACAAAATGCTACTGAATTGCAAGTTACACTCAGATCCTAAAGAACAAACGACGTTGGTTGAGGAAAATTTCATTCAGGAAATCCCACATCACTTGAAATGATGTCAAGCAGATGGATCTAGCAGGCCTGTGGTCTTCCTGCTAGTGCCCATTTCCAGATATGAGGCAAACAATTGAGTGGTTGTTGTTTAGCTGCTAAATCATGTCTGACTCTTTTGTGACCCCTGACTGTAACACGCCAGGCTTCTCTGTCTATGGGATTTCCAAGGCAAGAATACTGGAGTGGGTTGCTGTTTCCTTCTCCAGGGGATCTCCCTGATCCAGGGATCAAACCCAAATTTACTGGATTGGCAGGCAGGTTCTTTACCACTGAGCTACCTGGGAAGCCTCAAACAATTGAGTAGCTATACCATTAATTTTTTTTAAAGCAATGAAACATAAATACATGGTTACAGTTTGAAACAGATTGCCACCTGCACAGATAGACTAGACAAATATATTAAAGTGTGTTTCACCTCCAGTCCATAGAAGAGGATATTAAAAGTAAACAAGACATCAGCCAGTAACTGCTGAACTATTGACTTTTGGTTTATTTGTAATCATCATGTCAGTTTCTATTAGCACTTTTTCCCTTCCATACAGAGAGACAGAGGGAAGCTAGTAAGACTGAAGGAAACTCATGCTGCTGATTCCATGCAGCTCTTTATCCCAGAGCCATCTGTGCTGCCACACTGCTGGTGTGGGTGGTGGAAGCACCTGCCGTCAGAGGGAGAAGGTCTGGGTTCAAGCCTTGAGCGTGCTACCCACTGGTTACGGTGGTGCTAGTTAAGGATGATACTCAGGGGGGCACTTACTCTGTTCCAGGAGCCTTGCCAAACGGTTGTTTTACGTTAATGGTCACTTATGCCTGGTTGCTAGCCTGTCTGGTAGGAATTATTATTCTCACATTTCAGAGATTTCTTAATCTCTACCAATTTTCCACTGCCCTCCTAAATCCTGGGCCCTGTGGAAGTCTCTGCCACAGGCAAGTGTCCCTATTTGTTGGGGTCCTTTAAGGGACTGGAACCTGGTGGTCCGGAGTCAACGATAAGAAAGTGAAAGAGAGAGCTGGAGGGAGGGGGAGAGAGAGAGAAAGACAGACAGACATGGGGACCCAAACTCTGATGGAGCAAAAGTGCTTTAATGATCTTTCTGTGAGTATATATAGGCTGTTGTACAAGAAATTTCTTTTGACAATGATAAAGATCAGAAAACCAAATGGACAGCAACCGTTATCAAGGGAACAAGGGATTAATAATGGTCACCAGGCCAGGAGACAATCCATATCTCAAGAAAGAGGATCGAAACTAAGCACTTTTGTCGTAAAGAGAATGTTTACTGAAGGAGATTCAAGCCTGTCTCGCATAATGACCTCAGTCCTGGGAGCAGCTTGCTGTTCCACTGATAAGGAACAGAGGACTTATGAGAAACAGCACGTAGGAATCCTCCTATTAAACACTCCCTGATAATTCCCCCTTATTTATAATATTTGTAAAAAGGGTTCTGACCATTAGAGTTTGTTTAGTTTTAACAATTTTTGCATGAAGGCAACACTAGATGACAAATATAGTTGTCAAGACAACCACCAAAATTACAGTTCCAGACCCGATGCTGTGAGTAATGCTTTGGAACCATCCGCGTGGGTCTAGCCCAGATAGTTGATCAGCTAGTTGTTCAGCTAAAGTTTCCAAATTAGTGGAAGAGGGCAGATTATTAGAAAAGGTTTCAAAGATCTCTTTTTGTAATAATTGTACATTCAGAGAGGCATTATCATGTATGTTTTGTAAATGAAATTTGGTTTGTTCCCAGTTGTAGGTGCTATTATTGAATTGAATAGGAATAACACAAAATTGAGTAGAATTCCAATCACATTTTAGCATCACCATTTTTGTACATCTGTTAATTGATCTCCAACCCATTTGATGGCTGTTTTTAATTCCTGTATTTCATCTTGAATATCCTCATCTATCTGAGCCTGAGTGGCCCTCATAGTATGAGCATCTTTAGTCTAGTTTTGGATAAAATTATGTGTTTGAATTGAGGTTTGTAAAACAACGCCTGTGATGGCAGCTGTGGTGCAAATAGCTATTAATCCCAAAATGCCAAGAATCAGCCATCCAATGAATTGTTTAGATCGCTGGAGCAATTTAGTAAGTAACCGCGAAGCAAGTCCAGCCATGGGACCTTCTTCCCAGGGCCGCTGGAGATTTATTGGTAACCACAGACTATGTCAAGATCGAAGAATCAAAAGAGATTCATTTCTTAAGGAAACAGAAGAGCTAAGACAAGTATATAATTTGCAATTTATACAAGTTACAGAATGTAAAGTCTTATTGAATTGTAAATTTCCTATAGCTACAACAAAAGCAAGTGGAACACAGGCTTGTATGAAATATGATTGATTATAGGGAAAGAAATAATTACTGTGACTATGATTGGTACCTGTGAAATGTCCAGTCTAAGTCCCAAGTTCTTCGGTGCTCGCAGCAATTTTCCAGATGTCCCATTGTTTAGGCCCAATCTGTTTATCGAGGATGATTTGAGGGCGAGAAGGTGGTATTTCACCATCCAGCCAGCCAAGGAGTCCTTTTCATGGAAGTGTTTCATTGAACTGTTGGTAATCTTCTATGCTACTTGGTAGTGTAGTCACACATAGTGCTGTTAATATCATCTGAGCAGCTAGATACCCACATATCGTGGGGTCCCCAATCAACAGTGGTGTAATTGGCCATAAACATTAATTTCCCTGATTTAGCTTGACATTTATCTCAATAAACAGAAGTATATCTAAAGTCTTTATAAGTAAACCCCTTACATTTTAACTTTTGCCCTTTTCCTAGAGTTCTGGTAGTATTGAAATGGTTTTTATAAAAGGACAGGACAGTAAACAGTCCAAACAATGTGTAGAAGTTCCTTTTTTGGGGGCAGGACGAAAGCCCATGTTTGTCGACTAACATTAATACATAATTTTGTTGGGCCCATGCATAAAGGAAGGATTTCATAGCCTAGAGAAATGTTAATTAGTCTTCCTTCTTTCTCAGGATGGGTGGACCCCTCCAAGCTCCATGGAGGGGGCTTATGTGTTCAGTCATTAGTGGATACAGTTGGTCCTATATCTGTCCATTCTATAACCTACAATAAAAAGGGGGGTTTGGGGTACATGTCCAGTTTTGATGCAGGATACAGGATGCTTGGGGCTGGTGTACTGGGATGACCCAGAGGGATGGTATGGGGAGGGAGGTGGGAGGGGGTTCAGGATGGGGAGCACGTGTGCACCTGTGGTGGATTCGTGTTGATGTATGGCAAAACCAATACCATATTGTAAAGTAATTAGCCTCCAATTAAAATAAATAAATTTAAATGTAAAAAAACAACAAAAAAAGGGGGGGTTTGGTATATAAGCCCAATAAGTGTGATCAATCAAGTCAGCCTGAGCAGGGGAAGCAAAAGCAAGCAAAGCAAGCATAGCAACAAAAATATTTTCAGGATTCCAAGGCATTCCCTACTGAGAAATCAGATTTTCAACTTGGTTAGTAAGGGTTTTTATCTGTCTCCAAGTAGAGAGTTCATAAGGACGATGACGTCAAGTGTGGCGTTTTTTGGAAATTTTTAAAGCCGCCATGGCTTATATTGGAATTTCTTCCTCCTGGGGTTTTTGCTATTTCGTCTCTAGTTTGAATGTTGGGGGCCCCCTTAGGTCGAATCTTCCGAAGAGGAAGCCATGTGAGTTCGTTGGATCCATCTGGAGAAATAGAAGCATACCCCTTTCCCTGTAAGATTAGTTTCCTAGATTTCCATTGATTAGTTAACCCATCTTGATAGCAAATGGGCAGAGGAAGGGAGATGTCCTTCAATGTCTTGAAATGTTTTTCTGCTTTTGTCAAAATATCTCCTTGCAGTAAGTTTAAAAAATTTAAAACAAATAAAGCTATATTAACAATAGTTATAGGCTTAAAGAATATATTGCGTTGGAATCTAGTAAAGTCTGCTCTGGATAAGGAAGATAAAAGTGTTCCTGTGTATTCCCCCTTATTTAATTTTTTATTTGTAGTTTCAGTTTGTAATGTGTTTGTTTAACTATGTCTTGTGTTTGTGGATTATAAGGAATATCTGTAACCTGTTTAATAGAGAATGAATGTAAAAACTGTTTGAACTGCTTAGAAATATAGGCAGGGTCATTGTCTGTTTTTATAGAATTAGGTGTTCTCATTATTGCAAAGTAAGGTAACAGGTGGATTATAACATGTTGTGTAGTTTCACCTTAGAGAGGTGTGGCCCATATAAAAGAAGAATTTGTATCGACTGAGACAAGTAAGAAGGAAGAGGAAGAAAGTTCAGGGCAATGAGTTACAGCCATTTGACATAAGATTCTCTTTCATTTGTCATAAATGAAATTTTTTATATTTTTGTATTCATCATTTTATTTGCCACTTCTTATATCTTTTTATTAAAAGCATATATCTTACTTTTCTTTAGCAACTATGAAGTGTCTTGTATATTAGCATTTTATAGATTGGTGAATATATTTATTATATATTATATTATATTATATATTTTTCTATATAATATATATATATTTATTAATAGTCTAAAATCTCTTTAGTTTTCCTGTAAGAAAAACTTTTTGTAAGAGGAAGTTAGTGTTCAGTAATTAATGTTTTAAAATCTTACTTTATTTGGAAATGACCTAGCTATTTAATAAACTTTTATCATTTAGTTTAGTACAATTCTAGAAATTTAAGTTACCCCAATCCTAAGAGATTATTTTAGATAGACTTTTTAAAATATAATTATTTTTAATAGAGTTTATCTAAAAGTTTTCATCTCATTTATATATTTATATATATATAGTTACTTTTTTGTTGACAAATTTAGTTTTACCTTAAACCTAGGCATAATAAAAGTATTATACAATGTTGATGACTTAACACATGTCTTAGTTAGATTGGCAAATAATTATATTTAAATTATATTTATATTTAAATAAGCATTATATTTAATATTGAATATTTTTCAGTTCATGTGAACTTGAATTTAAATAGAGCTCATTAACTTCATATTATCCAAAAACAAAGACATACATTGAGACATAGATAATTTTAGATAGACAGGCAGACATAGTTTTCTGCTTGAAATTTAAAATATCTTATATATATATATATACACACACACACATATATATATATATATATATATATATTTTTTTTTTTTTCCCTGAGTTCCACGAATTTGTTTATGGCTGGAGTCCCAGATAGAGTGGGCTGTGTATCCCAAGGACATGATAAGAGTTAACTTTAGGTTTTTTCTTAGGCCTGTTTTTGTTTCCCAGGCAAAATTGGAGCTCCAAAAAAGTATTTTAACAAGTTAACCTTTTCCTAACTGCATGTGTAAGAAAACCAGTTTTAAAAAAGATTTTATTTTAGTCAGTTTTTTCTGGATTATAAAGAATATCATGGCCATTCAGTGTCAAAAATATCATTTCTCCTTTTTGTAGTTACAGTATATTATTAACGATATATGCATGAGGGAATTGCTGTCACATTGGAAGTAAAGTCTTGGCTACAAAATTTTGACAAATAGTAGGACTGTTAAGCATACCTTGAGATAATACAGTCTATTGAAATCTCTTATGAGGCCCTATGTGATTAGGGAAAGGGAAAGAGAAAGTGAATCTCTCTGTCTAAAGGGTGTAAAGTTATATTAAAAAAGGTATATTAAAAAAGCAATCTTGTAAATCAGTAATAATAATGTGACAGTTTTGAGGAATAGTAGTAGGTGATGGGATCCCTGGTTGTAAGCACCCATAGGTTTTATAGATGCATTAACTTTTATAAGGTCTGTTAAGAGATGCCATTTGTTAGATTTCTTTTTTATAACAAAAATAGGAGAGTTCCAAGGAGAGCAAGATTCCTCAATATGTTTTAATTCTAATTGTGTGCCTATAAGTTCTTTAGCAGCCTGTAATTTTTCTTTCATAAGGGGCCATTGCTCTGTCCAAATAGGCTATCATTTTTCCAAGTTATTTTAATAATTGCTTTGTTTGTTAAATGAGCAGTGGCCCTTAGGAAAAATGTGGAATGTATATCTGAATTTGCCATTGTATAAGTCCCTTCTTATTAGATTAAGGGGTGTATCTATCACATAAGGTCTTAATGTTGCAGGCTGGCCTTTTGGTCCTTCATATGGGTAGATTTGAACATTTTGATAAATTTCTTGTACTTTGATTTGAGAATTTCTGCAATTTGGCAAGAGATTTTTTTGTATAGGCCAGAATTTGGGCCATAAGTGTTTGGAAATCATAGTAATATTAATATTAGATCCAGTGTCGAGGAGACCAGAAAATTTTGTATCATTAATTTTGATATTTATATTTGGTTGGGCATATTCAGATACCAATGATGTCCATAAAGATTGTTTTTGATCTGTACTGCCAAATCCGCTTGCCTGTATGTTATTAGAGGAGTTAATAGAAATGTAAGGTAAAAGAAGTAATTGAGCAATTTTGTCTCCCTTTTTGAATTGTCATAGAATCTGAGATGACATCATAATTTGAATCTCTCCTTTATAATTTGAATCAATTATTCCAGGATGAAGAGTAATTCCTTCAGAAGTCAAACTAGATTGGCCAAGTAAAAGACCAAAGGTTTGTGGGGGCAAGGGTCCAAAAAGTCCGGTAGGTATTTTAGAAGGGACTGCTTGAGGGTAAAGGAAAAAATTACTTAAGGCTGGTATATCGACGGCAGTACCGCCAGATCTTGAGGGTTTAAAGGAAAAGATTGAATTTGCCCCTGGTTTTTGTTGAAGGGGACCTGGGGGGTCCCCTGCTTGGAGTTTCCTGGAAAAGGTTTTCTTTCAATATCAAATTTAGATTTACAGTATTTGGCCCAATGCATTCCTCTATGGCAGCGAGGGCAGATTCTTGGAAGTATTTTATTAGCCGTCTTAGGGCAGTCCCCTTTTAAATGGTTTTTATCTCCACATGTAAAGCATCCTTCATTTCCCTTTCTAAAGGCAGCAGCCATTGTCTCAGCTAGCATTTGCATCTTTTGAGTTTCTGATCCAAGATTGCGACAAGCCTTCAAATAATCAATTATAGTCCCAGTCTCACGAATTGGAGCGATAGATTTTTGACATTCCTGATTTGCATTCTCATAAGCAAGTAATTTCTCTAGCTGTTTTTTTGTTTGTTTGTTTCTTCTCCAATTACAGTATGGGAAATAGCAGTTTCTAATCTAGTTAAAAAATCACCATAATTTTCATTAGGTCCTTGTAATATTTTAGTGTAGCTACCTGTAGGCTCTTCTTGAGGAGTAATTCGATCCCAAGCTTCAAGGGCCACTGTTTTTAATTGTTCATGCAACAAGGGAGGGCATTGTATTTGAGCTTCTATGGTATCAACTTGTCTGGCATCAGTTAACATTTCAAAAGTAATTTGGTTTGGGGGAGTGCCAGCTTGAGCATTATTGTTAGCATGATCTCTGGCTATATCATAAAACCACATTGTCCATTGAAGATATTCTCCTGGTTTAAGCGAGCTTTTATTAAAGTTCACCAATCATAGGGAATAAAGTTTCCAATAGAAGATGCCACAACATTTAGAAGCTCTTTAGTAAAAGGCGAATGCGGGCCATACATAGTTACAGCCTTTTTCATTTGTTGCATGTAAAAAAGATTAATACCATCATATTGAGGTATTATGTGCCCTTGAGCCTCAGGATTTCTTCAAACTGGAAAGACGGAGAAACCATCAGTGTCAGAAACTTGTGATTGCAAAGCCAGTAATTCAGAGAGCCTCTGTTGTGGAGGAGAGAGAGTAAGTGCCAATTTTTTGCAAGTATGAGTCTGTGTTAAGGACGTATCATTATTATCTAAACAAGTATTGCCGGTTTTGGTGTCAAAAGTGTCTCAAGAGAGTCGTTGTTAGAATCATTAGGTTCTGGCAAAGGAGAGACTTTTGGATTTGTGCCTGCTGGCAGAGGAGGAGCACCTGGTTCAGCCAGGGCAGGGCTTGTAGGGAAATTTTGAAATATTTTATGTTGTTTTAATTGGGCCTTTTGTAAAGTTTTATCATTTAATTTATATTCATGTAATAAGTGTTCTGTCTGTTGTCGAATATTGGGAGGGCTAGAATTTACCTTGAAATGGCAGAATTACAGCTTTAATGAGAGCCCCTTAGGGGCCAGAAATCAATTGGAATATTTTATCCTTGCCTGGCGGCTCATTCAACATTTTCTTTGACTCAGTGCCAAATTTCTAAATCAAAACTACCTTTATAAGGGAACCAAGGATTACACTCAACCATTGTTTGAAAGCAAGACTCTATTCATTGGCGCGAAACCAAAAGTCCCTGAGCTTTAAACAAATGGTGAAGTAACGTAGAGAAATGATGGGGCTTTCCAGCCGTTTGACCCGTGTCTTAGTACTTACCGACCTCAATAGGTCTCTTGAGTCACTCTGTCAGAAATGCCAGGTATACCAGAGTCCCTGTTCTGGGCGACACTTGTTGGGGTCCTTTAATGGACCGGAACCTGGTGGTCCGGAGTCAATGATAAGAAACTGAAAGAGAGAGCTGGAGGGAGGGGGAGAGAGAGAGAGAAAGAAAGAAAGACACAGGGACCCAAACTCTGATGGAGCAAAGGTGCTTTAATGATCTTTCTGTGAGTATATATAGGCTGTTGTACAAGAAATTTCTTTCGACAATGATAAAGATCAGAAAACCAAATGGACAGCAACCGTTACCAAGGGAATAAGGGATTAATAATGGTCACCAGGCCAGGAGACAATCCATATCTCAAGAAAGAAGATCGAGACTAAGCACTTTTGTCGTAAAGAGAATGTTTACTGAAGGAGATTCAAGCCTGTCTCACATAATGACCTCAGTCCTGGGAGCAGCTTGCTGTTCCACTGATAAAGAACAGAGGACTTATGAGAAACAGCACGTAGGAATCCTCCTGTTGAACACTCCCTGATACCTATGCCCTCAGCCTCTTCTCTGAACACTTCTTTCATCTTCTTGTCCTAAGACCTAAATGTTTTCTAAGAACACCATTTTCCCACACTCCCATTGATGGAAGTTCTGGGGCTTCCCTGGTGGTTTAGATGGTAAAGAATCCACCTGAAAAGCAGGAAACCCAGGAAGATCCCCTGAAGAAGGGAATGGCAAACCCACTCCAGTATTCTTTCCTGGAGAATCCCGTGGACAGAGGAGACTGGTGGGTTACAGTCCATGGGGTCACAAATCATCAGACACGACTGAGTGACTAAGCGCGTGCATGTGTGCATGCACACACACACACACATTCCTTTAGACTTGGCTTTCTTTTGCTGTTTCTAAGTCATTTCTTCCTCATTTTCTTTCAACCCTGATTCCCAGGGACTTCCCTGGTGGTCCAATGGTTAAGACTTTGTGCTTCTAAAGGCATGGTGCAGAGGTTAGATAGATCCCTGGTCAAGGAACGAAGACCCCACTGGTTCATGCTGCCTGGTACAGCCTTGAAGAAAAAAAGACCCTAATTCCATTGAAGATCATGTCATCAGATTGTACCACCCCACCCCTCTTCATCGCAATTATCTACTGATCCCTGAGGTATCCCTTCTTTTTCATTAAATCCACCAACATCTGGTTCATATTCTTTTCACCTTTACTCCTGTCACCACTATTGATGACTTTAGTATCCAGGTGGATAACTCTACCAACATCTCAGCCTGTTCCTTAATCTACTTTCTTGCAATGATCTTCTCTCCACAATAACCAATCAAACGTTTCTGTAATGTGGACCTTGAAATTAACATTAATTGAAACACCTCTGAAATGTCAACTCCAGGTTATCACCTTCCGTATTCCCTGCTCAGATCTTCTGATCAGTATCAGTCCAGTTGCTCAGTCATGTCCAGCTCTTTGTGACACTATGGACTACAGCATGCCAGCCCTCCCTGTCCATCACCAACTCCAGGAGTTTACTCAAACTCATGTCCATTGAGTCGGTGATGCCATCCAACCATCTCATCCTGTCATCTCCTTCTCCTCCTGCCTTCAATCTTTCCCAGCATCAGGGTCTTTTCAGATGAATCAGCTCTTTGCGTCAGGTGGCCAAAGTATTGAAGTTTCAGCTTCAACACCAGTCCTTCCAATGAACATTCAGGACTGATTTCCTTTAGGATGGACTGGTTGGATCTCCTTGCACTCCAAGGGACTCTCAAGAGTCTTTTCCAATACCACGAGGGGATTAGGTCTTCTAAGATCCTTATATTAACACATTTTGGCTACACTGAGATCAGCAGTCCATTCAGTTCTTTCTCTGTTTACATCACTACTCGTGTGTTCACTTCTTTCTTATTTATTTATTGGCTGTGAGGCATGTGGGATCTTAGTTCTCCAGCTAGGGATTGAACTCATATCCTCAGCATCAGAAACACAGAGTCTTAATCTCCAGACCACCAGAGAAGTCCCTGCACTTCTTTCTTTACTCAGTTTGGAGTTCATATGATGAATCCACATCCATCATTAATGTCACTCCTTTGAAAGCATTGTTAATGCCTTTGTCCCATCTGCTCTTCCTCTGAGATTGTCACATGAGAAGTCTTAAGTCTCGTTAAGTCTATCTGGTTGCCCGCTCGTTGCCTGCACCTGAGCAGTGAAATGGGGCTATAGGAAACACATACTTGGCTATTGGTTTCACCTTGTATCGATGGCCATAAATCTAAAATTAAAAAAAAAAAAAAAAAAGAAATGAAAAAATTTTTAAAAGGACAAGGGAAAAAAAAAAAAGGCCATGAATCTAAAGTGGACTTTCACACTATCACATTTAAAATAATCTTTTTTTTAAGTCCCTAGTTTCATTCTTCCTACTTTTTGAAAGGACTGGCTTACACTATTCCATTCAAACCTCCTCCACATTCTCATCCGTTCACCTCATCATTCTCAACTCCTAGTCATTCACTGAGGAAATAGAAGCAACAAAAAGGGACCTTGCATGTTCTCATCACTAGATATACTTGGACCTGTGTGCACATCTAGGGCCTTCTCTGTATGGTTGAAATGTTCCAACTCCTTCAGAGGCCAAACTTCTTTTTTATTTTCTTTCCTTTTGTTTTCCTTTCCCGTCTGGATTCCATCTCCTCTCATCTATTTAACTGGCTACTATCACCTTTGCAATCACCTCCTCTTTTGTTGACCTTAAAGGAAGGAGTCCCTGAAGGCTCAGACCATAGATGCGTGTTCTCTCTCTGATCTTTCATGGGTCATCCCAGCCATTCCCCTGGCTTTAAGAATTGAATTGGTAGGGACTTCCTTGGTGGTCCGCATTCCAAGGCCAAATTTGCATGTTACTCCAGGTGTTTCTTGACTTCTTACTTTTGCATTCCAGTCCCCTATAATGAAAAGGATATTTTTTTTGGGGTGTTAGTTCTAAAAGGTCTTGTAGGTCTTCATAAAACCGTTCAACTTCAGTTTCTTCAGCATTACTGGTTGGGCATAGACTTGGATAACTGATATTGAATGGTTTGCCTTGGAAGTGAACAGAGATCATTCTGTCGTTTTTGAGACTGCATCCAAGTACTGCATTTCGGACTCTTTTGTTGACCATCATGGCTACTCCATTTCTTCTGAGGGATTCCTGCCCGCAGTAGTAGATATAATGGTCATCTGAGTGAAATTCACCCATTCCAGTCCATTTCAGTTCGCTGATTCCTAGAATGTCGACGTTCACCCTTGCCATCTCTTGTTTGACCACTTCCAATTTGCCTTGATTCATGGACCTGACATTCCAGGTTCCTATGCAATATTGCTCTTTACAGCATCAGATCTTGCTTCTATCACCAGTCACATGCACAACTGGGTATTGTTTTTGCTTTGGCTCCATCCCTTCATTCTTTATGGAGTTATTTCTCCACTGATCTCCAGTAGCATACTGGGCACCTAATGACTTGGGGGAGTTCCTCTTTTGGTATCCTATCATTTTGCCTTTTCATACTGTTCATGGGGTTCTCAAGGCAAGAATACTGAAGTGGCTTGCCATTCTCTTCTCAAGTGGGCCACATTCTGTCCAACAACACAAGAGAAGACTCTACACATGGACATCACCAGATGGTCAACACCGAAATCAGATTGATTATATTCTTTGCAGCCAAAGATGGAGAAGCTGTATACAGTCAACAAAAACAAGACCAGGAGCTGACTGTGGCTCAGATCATGAACTCCTTATTGCCAAATTCAGACTCAAATTGAAGAAAGTAGGGAAAACCGCTAGACCATTCAGGTATGACCTAAATCAAATCCCTTATGATTATACAGTGGAAGTGAGAAATAGATTTAAGGGACGAGATCTGATAGATAGAGTGCCTGATGAACTATGGAATGAGGTACGTGACATTGTACAGGAGACAGGTTTCAAGACCATCCCCATGGAAAAGAAATGCAAAAAAGCAAAATGGCTGTCTGGGGAGGCCTTACAAATAGCTGTGAAAAGAAGAGAGTCGAAAAGCAAAGGAGAAAAGGAAAGATATAAGCATCTGAATGCAGAGTTCCAAAGAATAGCAAGAAGAGATAAGAAAGCCGTCTTCAGTGATCAATGCAAAGAAATAGAGGAAAACAACAGAATGGGAAAGACTAGAGATCTCTTCAAGAAAATTAGAGATACCAAGGGAACATTTCATGCAAAGATGGGCTCGATAAAGGACAGAAATGGTCTGGACCTAACAAGCAGAAGATATTAAGAAGAGGTGAAAAGAATACACAGAAGAACTGTACAAAAAAGATCTTAATGACCCAGATAATCATGATGATGTGATCACTCATCTAGAGCCAGACATCTTGGAATGTGAAGTCAAGTGGGCCTTAGAAAGTATCACTAGAAACAAAGCTAGTGGAGGTGATGGAATTCCAGTTGAGCTGTTTCAAATCCTGAAAGATGATGCTGCGAAAGCACTGCACTCAATATGCCAGCAAATTTGGAAAACGCAGCAGTGGCCACAGGACTGGAAAAGGTCCGTTTTCATTCCAATCTCAAAGAAAGGCAATGCCAAAGAATGCTCAAACTACTGCACAATTGCACTCATCTCACATGCTAGTAAAGTAATGCTCAAAATTCTCCAAGCCAGGCTTCAGCAATATGTGAACGGTGAACTCCCTGATGTTCAAGCTGATTTTAGAAAAGGCAGAGGAACCAGAGATCAAATTGCCAACATCCACTGGATCATGGAAAAAGCAAGAGAGTTCCAGAAAAACATCTATTTCTGCTTTATTGACTATGCCAAAGCCTTTGACTGTGTGGATCACAATAAACTGGAAAATTCTGAGAGAGATGGGAATACCAGACCACCTAACCTGCCTCTTGAGAAATCTGTATGCAGGTCAGGAAGCAACAGTTAGAACTGGACATGGAACAACAGACTGGTTCCAAATAGGAAAAGGAGTATGGCAAGGCTGTATATTGTCACCCTGCTTATTTACCTTCTATGCAGAGTACATCATGAGAAATGCTGGACTGGAAGAAACACAAGCTGGAATCAAGATTGCCGGGAAAAATATCAATAACCTCAGATATGCAGGTGACACCACCCTTATGGCAGAAAGTGAAGAGGAGCTAAAAAGCCTCTTGATGAAAGTGAAAGAGGAGAGTGAAAAAGTTGGCTTAAAGCTCAACATTCAGAAAACGAAGATCATGGTATCTGGTCCCATCACTTCATGGCAAATAGATGGGGAAACAGTAGAAACAGTGTCAGACTTTATCTTTTTGGGCTCCAAAATCACTGCAGATGGTGACTGTAGCCATGAAATTAAAAGATGTTTACTCCTTGGAAGAAAAGTTATGACCAACCTAGATAGCATATTCAAAAGCAGAGACATTACTTTGCCAACTAAGGTCTGTCTAGTCAAGGCTATGGTTTTTCCTGTGGTCATGTATGGATGTGAGAGTTGGACTGTGAAGAAGGCTGAGCGCCAAAGAATTGATGCTTTTGAACTGTGGTGTTGGAGAAGACTCTTGAGAGTCCCTTGGACTGCAAGGAGATCCAAGCAGTCCATTCTGAAGGAGCTCAGCCCTGGGATTTCTTTGGAAGGAATGATGCTAAAGCTGAAACTCCAGTACTTTGGCCACCTCATGCGAAGAGTTGACTCATTGGAAAAGACTCTGATGCTGGGAGGGATTGGGGGCAGGAGGAGAAGGGGACGACCAAGGATGAGATGGCTGGATGGCATCACGGACTCGATGGACGTGAGTCTGAGTGAACTCTAGGAGTTGGTGATGGACAGGGAGGCCTGGCGTGCTGCAATTCATGGGGTCGAAAGGAGGCGGACACGACTGAGCGACTGAACTGAACTCCTTGGTGGTCCAGTGGCTGAGGCTCCACCCCGCCAATGCAGGTGGCCCAGGTTTGATACCTGGTCAGCTGGCTTCCCAGGTGGCGCTAGTGGTAAAGAATTTGCCTGCCAGTGCAGGAGATGTAAGAGACTTGGGTTAGATTCCTGGTTGGGTAGATCCCTTGTAGAAGGAAATAGCAACCCACTCTAGGGTTCTTAGGGCTTCCCTGGTAGCTCAGAGGTTAAAGCATCTGCCTGCAATATGGGAGACCAGGGTTCGATCTCTGGGTTGGGAAGATCCCCTGGAGAAAGAAATGGCAACCGACTCCAGTACTCTTGCCTGGAAAATCTCATGGATGGAGGAGCCTGGTAGGCTACAGTCCATGGGGTCGCAAAGAGTCGGACAGGACTGAGTGACTTCACTTTCACTTTCACTAGTATTCTTGCCTGGAAAATTCCACGGATAGAGGACCCTGAAGGGGTATAGTCCATGGGGTTGCAAAGAGTCCAACACAACGGAGTACACATACACAGACACAGGGAACTAGATCCCACAAGCTGCAACTAAAGATAGTGCATACTGCAGCGAAGATTTCCCATGACAAAACTAAGACCCAACACAGAGAAATAAATAGCTAATAAAAAATTTAAAAAAATAAAACAAATTCATAAACCAATTAGTTGAACCCTTTTATTTTTCTTTAGGATCTCTCTTCAGAACTCTAGACTTGTCCATTCAATAAGCCTTCCAATTTGCATTAGGTGTTTTTGTTTGTTTTTCTTGCTAAAAAAACCTGTTTTGGTTATTCTCAGTTTAAATACTGAGAATACTACTCAGTTTAAATACTACCTCCTCAAAGGAATCTTCCCTAACCCCCTGAATCTAAAGTGAAAGTGAAAGTGAAGTCGCTCAGTCGTGTCCAACTCTTTGCGACCCCATGGATTGTAGCCTATCAGGCTCGTCCGTCCATGGGATTTTCCAGCCAAGAGTGCTGGAGTGGATTGCCATTTCCTTCTCCAGGGGAATTTCCCGACCCAGGAATTGAACCTAGGTCTCCTGCATTGCAGGCAGATGCTTTACTGTCTGAGCCACCAGAGAAGCCCCCTGAATCTAAGTTATCCCTTATTCCTGGTCACTCTTCCATATCACCACTTTAAACTTTCTTCACAGAACTTATCACTGTCAAAGTCATCTTTTTTCAATTATTTATTTACTTGTTTATTGTCTATCTCCCTCCTTTGGAATGTAAGCTCCCTGGAGGCTAGGATTTTGTCTATTTTATTCACTCTTCTAATCCTGGTTCCTGGAATACCTGCTACATAGTAAAATCTCATTAAAAATACTGAAAAAATGAAAGAAAAAATAAGACTCAGAGAGGGTAAATTTCCCATGGTCACAGAGTAGTTAAGCCACAGTTTGAACCCAGCAGCAAAGCCCATGATCCAGGGTGCTTGACTCTATTTTCACAAAAAACAATGGGACAAGGGCTTCAGTTTACAATATTCTTTTACATACATTTATTAATATTTAATTTGCTTCTTCATGTAATCTAGTGTGATAGAATCACAGCTTTGTGTTTACTGGATGTAGAAACCAAAGATCAGAAAGGTTTAGTAACTTATTCAAAGTCACCATCAGAGGGAATTCCCTGGCAGTCCAGTGCTGGACCAGGACTCCATGCTTCCACTGCAGAGGGCATGGGTTCAGTCCCTGGTTGGGGAACTAAGTTTCCGCAAGCTGTGTGGTGCAGCCAAAAATAAAAGGCACTGTCAGAGCAATAGAAGAGCAGGTAAATAATAAGGCAGAAATTTTACTTCCCAGGAAGTATGTACTGTATGTCTTTCTCTAAAGCTCATGCTCTTATGCTGATAATCATAGGTATTTTATACATGAGAATGGCTCAGCAAAGTCTTTCATCAGGAAGTCTAGGAGGGGAGCTGGAGGGGGACGTGATGTTAAATGTGTTTGTTCAGTCGCTAAGTTGGTTTGACTCTGCGACCCTATGGCCTGCAGCATGCCAGACTTCCCTGTCCTTCACTGTTTCCCAGAGTTTACTCAAACTCATCTCCATTGAGCTGGTGGTGCCATCCAACCATCTCATCCTCTGTCATCCCCTTTTCCTTCTGCCCTCATTCTTTCCCAGCATCAGGGCTTTTTCCAATAAGTCAGTTCTTCATATCAGATGGCCAAAGTATTGGAACTTCAGCATCAGTACTTCCAATGAATATTCAGGGGTTTGATTTCCTTTAGGACTGATTGGTTTGATCTCCCTACAGTCCAAGGGACTCTCAAAAGTCTTCTCCAGTACCACAGTTTGATAGCAGCAGTTCTTCAGTGCTCAGCCTTCTTTATGGTCCAGCTCTCACATCTGTACATGACTACTGAAAAAACCTTAGCTTTGGCTGTATGGACCTTAGTCAGCAAAGTGATGTCTCTGCTTTTTAATACACTAAGTTTGTCATAGCATTTCTTCCAAGGAGCAAGTGTCTTTTAATTTCCTGGCTGAAGTCACTGTCTCAGTGATTTTGGAGCCCAAGAAAATCTAAACAAAGCCCTGCTCTTGAGGACAGCAGAGGCGTGGGAGCCCTATGTTATCTGCTCTGGGTTTGCACAAGGATCTCTAACCCACAAAACAGTGGTTTGGGATCCTTGAAGGTAATGGTGAAACTACACTGTCTTGTAAGACCCAAGGTGTTTCAGAGTAGCCTAAGTTGAGGACCTGTGTCTTTCTGCAGGTCTAGCCTTCTTGCCCGCCAGTGTGTCCTACCTCATTGGCACCAGCCTCTTTGGTGTGCTGTCCAACAAGATGGGTCGGTATGTAGCCTGGGGATCTGGGAAAATTCAGATGGAAGAGTCTTCTGAGGTGTTCCCTGCACCTGGGATGATGGATGATAGCTTGTCTGAGGTTGAAAATTTAGAACAAGAACTGGCAGATGCTTGTTCTAAGGGTGGGAATGGATAGCTGGTGAGGGCAGTATAGAGAAAGGACTGGTTCTGAGCTTGTTGCTATGGAAGATGCAGTGAATATATGAGGGGCAACCTTTACTTTCCAGATGTTTATTGTCCAGTTGAAGAGATAAAATAAACTTCACAGAGAACAGGTATGGAGAAAACAGTACCCAGAGGCCACTTGTTGTCAAACTGTTTTCCATGGAGCCCCAGGGAACTCTCAGAGGCCACCAAGTGTAAAAAGGGTTAGGGGCTAAGAGGTATAAGTCTGAATTTCTTTCCTCCAACTACAGCGAGAACAGGTTTAATTTTACCTTTGGAGTGTGATGTAAAGATTTGAAAAGTAATTTAAAAAACTATTTCCATAGGAAATCAGAGAAGGAAGGAAGTTTGGTATGTTTTGTGGTTTTTGAGATGGACCCTGAAGACCAGATAGAATATGTATCGATGAGAGGTATAGGCTGAGTTAAGCAACAGCAACATTAAGTTAGAGCATTATTCCCAAGGGGAAAGGACCTTCTGAGTCAATTGATTCCTCTTCTAAGGGAAGGAAGACCGTGTCCCATTGCTCCTTGCCTGCTTCTACTCTGGGAAGAGGTGTGGAGCCAGGGAAGAGATGAGGGGTGAATAAGGGGCTGGGGAAGGGCTCACCTGAGTACAAACTGGTCCTGTAGAGATGTGTTTATCTTCTCACATCCCAAAGGGTTCCTGGAATTAGGGATAGTAGGACTGGCCAGTGAGTTGTTGATGGGTAGCAACTGGAAGGAATCTCAACCCTTAGCACTGTTTGAAAAATGCTGTTTTTTTTTTTTTTCCTTTTTTCTTTTTTTTTTTTTAGGTGGCTATGCTCCCTGATTGGGATGTTGGTAGTAGGTACCAGCTTACTTTGTGTAAGTATAATAAGGTCTTTTGGGGAGAGTCAAAGGGTGGGGAGAGTGTCGGACACTTAAAGACAACTTTCCTTTGAAATGAGCAGAGGATTGACTTGGCAAGGACTGTCAGAAAGACTGTTTCTGTGGAATTTAGGTAGGAATTTGCCCCTAGGGGAGATGCTACGCCATCCCACTAAAAGGAGGTGGGTAAGGAGAGGAGAGGGCAGTGGGGGCAGCTGAAGACAGAAATCTGAGGCTTTATGGATGGCCACATGAAGCAATGGGCTTCTCAGGGGGTGCTAGTGGTAAAGAACCTGCCTACCAATGCAGGAGATGAGAGAGATGGGAGTTCGATCCCTGGGTCAGGAAGATCTTCTGGAGGAGGAAGTGGAAACCCATTCCAGTATTCTTGCCTGTAGGATCTCATGGATGGAGGAGCCTGGTGGGCTACACTCCACAGGGTCACACAGAGTCGGACACGACTGAAGTGACTTAGGGTGTGTGCACATGAAGCAATACACGTTGGCATCTATTTTGGGGGTCTGTAGAATGGTGCATTTTATGCCTTCACTTACATACCTCACAGTGACAGGATCGCAGAAGCCACTAGAGGAACCTTCATTATCTGTGCTTCCATCTCTAGCACCAGAGTGTTTGGTAGAGGAAGAAAAAAAGAAGGGCTTTTCTATTTTCAGGAGCCCCCTCCAAGCCCTCTAAACCTACATTTTCTCCTCTCCAGCATGGCGATCAGAAGCACCCTTGCCTCCGGGGCTTGAGGGGGAATGAGATGGCCGCAAAGCCCTGAGTACAGTGCTCAAGAAAGGCAGAAAGTCCTGATCGGGGGCTGGATCCAGTCCCAGCTTGGCCATTTGTTGCTCGTGTGACTCTGAGTTCATTACATCACCTCCCTTGGCTCAGCAACCACATCTGTGTAGAGGGGATTCTGATGCCATCTCGAAGGATTACCCAGACCAAAACTGCAGTGGTGTCTGGCTCATAGGGAGCCCGCTGTGAATCTTAATCAGTACTAGTACTAAAATAGAAATATCCCCCATGGGCTTCCCTCGTGGCCCAGTGATAAAGAATCCTCCTGCCAATGCAGGAGATGTGGGTTCGATCCCTGGTCTGGGAAGATCCCATATGCTTTGGAGAAACTAAGCCCATGTGCCACAGCTATTGACGCCTGTGCGCTTAGAGCCTGTGCTCCACAGCAAGAGAAGCCTCCACAGTGAGAAGCCCTCACACTGCAATGAAGAATAGCGACCGCTCACTGTAACTAGAGAAAAAAAAGCCCACGTGGCAACAAAGACCTAGCACATCAATCAAAACATAAAATTTAAAAAGAAATAATTTAAAAAAATTTTAATTCATTCCTAAAACCCTGTTTTTAGCTAGTGACATCTAAATGGTATGTAAAGCCTCTCAGGGGTGAGTATGCTAGTGTAGCAGGTGGGGGAGACAAATGCCCAGGGAGGGAGGGAGGACCCAGCAAAAGAGGAAAACAAGGCTTCCGTTGGGGATCGGGAGGGTAAGAGAGTGAATGTCACAAGCCGCTGAAGCAGCAACACAAACCACGCCACCTGCCCCTCTAGCTTGTGGATAATTGGTTGTTGACGACTCTTTGTTTGTCTTCTTGCTCCACTGGCTTCAAGTTAGGGTTTTACTAAAATCTCTGTATGCGTCTCTACTTCTGCCTTGCAAATAGATTCATCTGTACCATTTTTCTAGATTCCACATATATGCATTAATATATAGTATTTGTATTTCTCTTTCTGACTTACTTCACTCTGAATGACAGACTCTAGGTCCAGAGATGCAGACACAGACAGGGCTGGGGGTGGGGGGAAGGGAAGGTGGGATGAATTAGGAGATTGGAATTGACATATATACACTACTGTGTGTAAAATAGCTAGCTAGTGAGAAGCTCCTGTATAGCACAGGGAGCTCAGCTGGGTGCTCTATGATGATCTAGAGGGGTGGGATGGGGAGGAGGGGGGAGGGAGGGGCAAGAGAGAGAGGATGTATGCATGCATATGGTTGATCCAGTTCATTGTACAGCAGAATCTAACATAACATTGTAAAGCAAGTATACATCAATTTTTAAAAAGATATAAAAAATAAAAAAATAACAACAACAACACCTGTGGATGATATTGCAGATAGAAAAGAGAGGAAACTCCACTCTAGGTATAATGAGGACAGAAGTGTGTGTCTGGGTGGAGGGGGTAGAGGAAGGGGAGGGAGAGTCCATGGGCCATTCATTGCTGTGACTCCAGAGTCAAACCCGAGGTTCACACTTGATCCACTGCTTATGTTCTGAAACTGTTGATGGGACATTGAACCCAAATGGCACCAGTTTAGATTTCATCGCTGTAAATGGAGGTAAAGATTCTTTTTCATCAGAGGTGTAAGAATCAAGAGATAACACATGTGGCACATAGTACCTGGTTGATAAATGCATTTTGTAGGAAAACCCTTTGTTTTTGTGCTGTCCTACCTGACACACACCCCCACCCCCCACTGGATT
Source organism: Oryx dammah (assembly GCF_014754425.2). Classification (NCBI taxonomy): domain Eukaryota; kingdom Metazoa; phylum Chordata; class Mammalia; order Artiodactyla; family Bovidae; genus Oryx; species Oryx dammah. The sequence continues at coordinate 65,766,251 of NW_024070185.1, read as the reverse complement.
CCTGATAATTCTTCCTCCTTTTCTCCTGCAGGTTCCTTTGGCTCATGATATTTTTGGTCTCATTGGCCCCAATGCAGGGCTTGGCATTTCCATAGGTAAGAAGTACCCTTAAAGGAGACCGGAAGCCCCTGAATGTTGGCTCGGGGTCAGATCAGAGGGGTTACATGGAAAGGCAGGGGGGATAGGAGAGCAGCCGGCAGGGATGTCGAGAGACAGGTTCATGACTCCTGGGGGGAACGGGTGTCAGTGAAGAGGGAGGACAGACGGCAGGCAGAGACGGTGGAGTAAAGCGGGAGGGGAGGAAGGGATGTTACAGACAGGGTGGGGGGTGTGTGTAGGACTGACGGCTGTGCCCTACTTGCTGTGACCACAGGCATGGTGGATTCCTCTATGATGCCCATCATGGGACACTTGGTGGACCTGCGCCATGCCCCGGTCTATGGCAGTGTCTATGCCATCGCTGATGTGGCTTTTTGCATGGGCTTTGCAATAGGTATGTTGGCAGAGAGACAGGAGAACACCAGGACCTGGTAACCCAAATCTCCCTTTATGGACTGTTTACCTGCCGAAAGTGAGATATTTGGCCCTGGGGCATCCTCTGGGTCACCTTTAGCCCCTAGCATGGTGTCCTCCAAGTGATCAAGAACCAATAGGTGCTTGCAGATTTGCTTTATTTCTCACAGGTCCATCCACCGGGGGTGCCATTGTGCGGGCCATTGGCTTCCCCTGGCTCATGGTCATCATTGGGGTCGCGAACATCATCTACGCTCCCCTCTGCTACTACTTGAGGAGCCCCCCTGCCAAGGAGGAGAAGCTCGTAAGGGGCTCTAACTACTGCTCAAGAAATAATTTGTTTCTTTCATGTCTCTCTCGTTCCTTTTAATTCTGTGCTTCTTTTTTTATATATCTGTTTTTATTTATTTATTTGACTGTGCTAGGTCTTAGTTGTGCCATGCGGGACCTTAGTTGTGGCATATGGAATCCAGTTCCATGACCAGGGATCAAACCCAGGCCCCCAGCTTTTGGAGCGCCAAGTCTTAACCACTGGACCCCCTGGGAAATCCCTATCTTGTGCTCCTATTTCCTCCCTTTTTGATAGGCTTTCTGCTCTGTCATGTTTTCTGATTCCCCTTTCATCTCCATCTTTCCTTTGTCCCCTTCCTTACTTTTTCCTTCTCTACACAACCACTTTCTCTCTTACACTGGTCAGTTAGAAAGGGTCCTAAGTACAGAAGGAAAATGGGAGGCTTGTAATGCATTGGGGTCAAGGACCATCAAAGGCATCATGTACTTGCAGTACTTATAGCAAAGTGTGAACTGCCAAATGATGCCCACAACGTGGACAGAATCGCACTGGGCACATTCATGCATTCATTCATTCACTCACATCTGTCATTATCCTTATCAGGTCTTTTCCTAAAGTACCAACAGCCCAGGGGAGAGAACCACAACAGATTATTTTAGTTAACAGATACTTTCTTCTTACTGCAGCAGGAGCACCTTGAGGGTCTGGGTGGGTTGGGGGCAGGTGTGTGTGCTGCATGCTAAGTCACTTCAGTCATGTCTGATTCTTTGCAACCCGTGGACTGTAGCCCGCCAGGCTCCTCTGTCCATGGGATTCTCCAGGCAAGAATACTGGAGTGTGTTGCCATCCCCTCCTCCAGGGGACCTTCCTGACCCAAGGATTGAACCCGTGTCTCTTAATCTCCTGCATTGGCAGGCGGGTTCTTTATCACTAATGCCACCTGGTAAGCCCAAGGGTGTGGATGTGGAGGCTGCTTAAAGGAACAGAAAAAGACAGGAAAGTCCGATGAGGGGTGATGCCCATTTCAGCTGGCTCCTATAGCCTGTGCTACTGCTATTAGGATTCAATGAAAAGTTTATCACATGATTGTCCTAACCAGCATGGCTCCATCTGGTGCTTTGGGTGGACTGTGCACGTATATGAAGCAGAACGAGGGTCCTTTTCTGGTTCCTTGAGTCTTTTCTGAGCAGCCCTAGACTTGGATGAGCTAGTGTGGGAGGAGGAATGGGAAGCTGGTGAGAGACGGGCAGTGATTTCTCTTCCTGCTTCTTGCTGCAGGCAGTTCTGAGCCAGGACTGCCCCATGGAGACCTGGGTGTATGCAGCCGAGAAGCACACAAGGCAGTTTCCTCTGGGGGAGGACAGCGATGAGGAGCCTGGCTGTGAGGAGTAGCTGCAGAAACCGGCCCCTGGACCTCGTCACATGAAGCTCAGACTTCAGTGACCACTTTGTTCCTAGACCTAGATCACCACGGACTGTTCAATAAGCTTCACTTCTATCTCCCCTGGTGTCTCCTTTCCTCCCCTCCCATGGGTGCTGCCCCCAGGTTCTCTCCTCTTCTTTGTCACTCACAGCTCTCCCTCTAAGCTTTGATGCCTCAGCTGGCCCACCTGTGGTGGGAGGACAGAGTGCTGTTTCTTCCTCGGCTTCTGTCAGGCTGTGATGGGTTCTGCAAGGAGTGACTCATTTCATGGAGGCGGCAGTGAGCACTGTGTTCCCTGAAACCAGCGGGGTGGCTGACAAACCTCATTTCATCTGTTATCTGATTTTCTCTGGCAACTTCCCAACAGTCTATAAGAGTTTTGTTCTCTGTTCCTCGACGTGGTCTTCCCTGAGTTTCCCTAGATGAATTAAAGCGTCCTCAATCCTGTACTGCTGCTACGTGGCCAACTTGGGACATCCTTTGGCTGTTTGTTTCTAAGCTGAGTGTTTTCTGTGTGGCCAGACCTACAGCTGCTGAAATGAGTCTGTCTTCAGTGACAGGAGGGCTCCTATATTCCTCATTACCAAGGGGAACTAGAAAAAATCTGCTTCTCTTATGCTTGAGTTACTGACATTCTCATGATGTCCCCTGTGGGCTTTTTGTGCCTTACCTTAAATTTCTTAGATTCTGAGAAATAAATATAAGAGGAGAGAAAATGCAGTTTCATGGGAAGAAGTAAAGCAGCTGTGCTAAAATCCCTTCCAACGGTGGGTTTCCTAACACGAGGGTTATAATGAGGCATTGTTCACATTTGCTAACGACTAAATTGTTCCCTAATGCAGACATGGCAAACTTTTATAGCATAGGAGAGTGTGGATGGAAATATAGTAGGTCCTATAAATATTTTGACATTTACCAAAAATTTTTTTTGAAATAGTTGCTAAAACAAGATTTCAAAGAGATGGGAGACACAGCAGTTACCTTCAAGTAGCTTCCTATCCCTTCAGGCAAACTGGATATATGCGTTCATGCTCAGTCGCTCAATTGTGCTCAACTCTTTGCAACCCCGTGGACTGAAGCCCGCCAGGCTCCTCGGTCCTTGGGATTTCCTAAGCAAGAATACTAGAGCGGGTTGCCTTTTCTCCACCACAGGATCCTCCTGACCCAGGGATCAAACCCACATCTCTTATGTCTGTCTCCTGCATTGGCAGGCAGACTCTTTGCCACTAGTGCCACTTGGGAAGCTCCAAAGTGGGTATACACCGAATAAAAATGATCAGTGCTGCAAGTTTGTATATACTTTATATTCCAGAATAAAGAGGCAGGGATGCTCATGTTCAGGTGGAGGTGGAGGCAGAGGCAGGAATGGAAAGACCCACAAGCACAGACTTGGGGTTCCTGGATGTTAGATTGGGGGTGGTCGGGCGTTACTCTGGAATGATGCCTGGCTCTGATGACGGAACTCCTCTGCAAGAGTTCGGTGAGTTTAGTGCAAGCCCTGAATCATCAGAACACACTCTAGCTGAACCTCAGTGAATTTGTACCACTTGGATAATGGGTATGTGATTTATGGATGTGTTTTTAGGGAGTTGGCATTAACTAGACTGACTTGATTTGCAAAACACGACTTACATCATCATACTTATATCACCATTTAGTCAGGATAATATTATCTCAGATTTTGAAGGAGCTCAAAGATAGGATTAGGAAATAATTCTTCAAAATATGGAATTGGAGACTGCAAATTTAGACTGAGTGTATGGCCACTGTGATTCTTATACAAGGTGGGAGTGGAACAGGGTAGGGTGTGGAGGCATCAGGGGCACTGACGATGGTGTACGTGTGCGTGTGTGCTAAGTTGCTTCAGTCACATCCGACTCTGTGACCTCATGGACTGTAGCCCACCAGACTCCTCTGTCTGTGGGATTCTCCAGGCAAGAATACTGAAGTGGGTTGCCATGCCCTCCTCCAGGGGATCTTCCAGACCCAGGGGTCGAACTCAGGTCTCCTGCATTGCAAGCAGATTCTTTATCATCTGAGCCACCAGGGAAGCATGACAACAATACACTGCTGACTCTCACATCCACAAGGAGGACAATTTATTATAAAGGGCAGGCTTGTTACAGAAATTGTTCACACATTAAAGAAATAGGAAGAAAAAAAAGAAAGAAGAAGAAAAAAAAAGAACAAGAAGAAAAAAAAGAAATAGAGTTTTTGAAGGAGTAATCCATCTTTAACTTGCCAGTTAACATTCAGCAATTTAAAACACATTTAAGGAAAACCAATGGATGCAATTTAGTCAGGCTTTCAAAATAATGTTGATAACAGTCAACACCAAACACTACAAAGTAAGTCAGGACACATTTTTTAAAACAATTATAGGTCAGAAATAGGTAAAAATATAGCCTATATATGGAAGATTATTTAAAGAAAGAGAATCCTATAAAAATAGGAAATGAATTAGTCTTTATTAATGCTTTTACAAATGATATTAGGAAAAGAATTCATGGTAAACATTCACATTCATAGGTGACGTTAAATTCTTTTAAAAATGAAAATACCAACCCAACAAAAATGAGCAATAAAAAGTTTCTTTTTGTTTGGTTTTTAGTTTGGGGTGGTTGTGTGTGTGTGTGTGTGTGTGTGTGTGTGTGAAAGTAGCATAAAGTTTAGATGGCCTCTACCATGGCAAGGTTGAAGAGTCTTATGAAAAAGAGGAGCTGCAGAGGCAGAGACTATAAACATATTTATAGGGTGAGAAGCTCAAACTAACAATTAGATGCAACGAAGGAGACAGTGGAACTCAAACTATTGTGCTCAATTTGTTTTTTAGTCACTAAGTCATGTCTGACTCTTTGCAATCCCATGGACTGTAGCAAGCCAGGCTTCCCTGTCCTTCACTGTCTCCCAGAGTTTGCTTAAATTCATGTCCATTGAATCAGTGATGCTATCCAATCACCAACAGGCCAGAAAAATACTGGGTTTCTCAGAGTGTTGGAAACAAGTCAGGTGATATTTTATTTCCAAAGTACAAAAACCGAGTGGAAGCCAGAGCTCCACAAATTAAGGCAGTACCTGTGGAGTGAGAGAAAATACAGAAGAGGCCCATGAGAGGATAAATGAGTGGCAGGGAGAGTGGTGTGAAGACAGACAGGGAGATTCTTCTGGGGAGGGACCAAACCCAAAGGGTAGTCAGTGAAACAGCTAAAACTTTTAAGAGAGACACCATCTCGGTGGCCATTGAGCCTCAGAACACTTCTACAAGGGGCTATTTCAAATACACTATGGAGGGCTTCTCTGGTGGTCCAGTGGTTAAGAGTTCAGCTTGCAATGCAGAGGACACCCTTTCAGTTCCCGGTCCAGGAAGATCCCACATACTGAGAAGCAACTAGGCCCAAGTGCCACAGTGACTGAGCCCCCCAGCCTAGAGCCTGTGCTCGGAAACAAGAGAAAACACTGCAACGAAAGGCCTGTGCGTCACAACTGGAGAATAACCCCTTCACAGCCACAAAGACCCAGAGCAGCCAAAAATAACTACATAAATAAATAAAAATTATTTTAAAAAAAGCACTACAGAGCTCAAGGCAAGAGTTAATATTGGAGAATATTATCCCCACTGGGTTGTTTTACTTTATGGAGTATCATAACTCCAAGACATAGCCCAAACTGAAAACAATATATTTTCTAGGAAAATTTAAGTGTTTCTGGAGGCAAACCTATAATACTCATGTGAGTCAGTTCTCTGAGGCTGACCTGAAGAAAGGGCACCATAGTCCTTGCATACAGCATTCCTGGGTGGCCTGAATCTGTCTCTGTCATCCAATACCTGTTTGTCCTTCCCCTGTAGACTGAGCTTTATGGCTGATGCATCAGGGTAGCTGTGTCACACCAATTAGTCATGCTGAGTTCACTTGTACAGTGATCTTGGGAGGAGCACAACTTTCTCTGGAAAAAAGGGAGTATTGAAACAAGTGGTTTTGGCACACAGCACCCCCCCTCCCTTGCTGTGAGGGTCTTGAGAGAGGAATGCTGAGGTCATAAGGTGATAGAAGGAAGACCAGATCAAGAGTAAACAGACCTGATCCTAGTCCTGCTTGGCCACTAGCCAGCTATGTGTCCTGGGATGGGTCATTTCACACCTCTGGGCTCTAGAATGCCCTCACCCTGCAAATCTGGCTTTCTGTGGTTCCATCTCACCACTGGCTTATTTTGGGGGCCATCTGCAGTGAGTGCCAGGAGCGGGGCCCGTGTGAAGGGCCGGAGTCAGAGACTCAGTCCATCCATCACTCCAGCAGCACCTCAGAAATACAAATGTGACTTGAGGCTTCAGTTCCTGGATCCAGGAGATTATGGGAAATAGAACATGTTCCCTCCTCCTCCTCCTCTTTTTTTCTTCCCCATCCTCCTCACCCACCTGTTCTTCCTCCCCTTTCCCCCTTTCTTCTTTGTTCTTCTTTGAAGGGTGAAGGGCATAGGGTAAGCAGAGGCAAGAGGCCTGATCAAGGTCTGCATTCATCCTCCTAACTGAGTCAATACACAGTCTCCCGAAGTCACAAGGAAGAAGATTGAGATTGTTGGGTCAAATCTTGCTTGTTTTGGCTACTCAGACTCTTGGTCCAGGTCAGTGACTGACAACTATTCTTTTTTTTAATTATTATTTTAAGTTTTATTTTATTTATTTTGGGCTGTGCCAAGTGAAATACTGGATCTTTAGCTCCTCAACTGGGGATTAAATCTGTGCTGCCTGCACTGGAAGTGGAGTCTTAACTACCAGACCTCCAGGGAAGTCCCCTGACAATTATTCTTAAAGGGAGAACTGCATGGTCCTGGGTGTTGAAGGGCCAGCCAGACAGGGTGGATGTCACAACTGATTGCTGAGCAAATCCTCGTGGGAAAGCAAGAAGCTCCGTGTGTACCGGTGCAGTATAATAGAGTGACGTGCCAGTGTGCAGGTGGTCTGGCGCTCACCCGAGATCAACCATGGAAGAGTGGAGTGTCGGGGATCTGGAGACAGGGCAGAAAGCTGGTGGCAGAACTCCACCGCATAGAACCAATGTGACAAGAAAAAAGCCCTTATTTGTAAAGTGAAAATAATAGCAATACTATTATTGTGTGTGATGAAGATTAAATGAGATAATAATACATGAAATAGGAATACACTTTATCAATCACCAAGTCCTTGAACGGTAGCCCCCCAGGCTCCTCTGTCCATGGGATTCTCCAGGCAGGAATACCGGAGTGGGTTACCATGCCCTCCTCTGGGGGATCTTCCCAACCCAGAGACTGAACCTATGTCTCTTATGTCTCCTGCATTCGCAGGTGGGTCCTTTGTCACTAGTATCATATCCTTTAATCTGTGTTTTTCTGATGTCTTCTTATGATTAGATTGAGGTTTGCATTTTTGAGACATGCACTACAGAGATGATCAACTCTTCCCAATGCATCACATCAAGGGATACATAATATCTCTTATTATTGGCAATTTTAACCTTGATCACTTGGGTAAGGTGGTCTCTGTCAACATTAATTGAGATTTTAAAAACTGAGGTATAGTTGATATACAATATTACGTTAGTTTCAAATGTACGTCATACTGATTCAATATTTTTATAGATTATACCCCAGTTACAGTTATTATAAAATATTGGCTAAATCCCCTGTGCTATATGACATATTCTTGTTGCCTGTTTATTTTATACATAGTAGTTGCTACTGCTTAGTCACTCACCCCTATATTGCCCCTCCCTCCTCCCCTCTCCCCACTGGTTACCACCAGTTTGTTCTCTATATCTGTGAGTCTGTCTCTTTTTTGTTATATTCATTCCTGTGTTTTATTTTTTAGATTTCCCGTATTAAGTGATACCACGCAGTATTTATCTATCCTGTATAACTCATTTCATTAAGTGTAATACCTTTCAGGTCTATCCATGTCATTACAAATGGTACAACTTCACTTTTTATGGCTGACTAGTATTCCACCATGTATTAATGCTATGTCTTCTTTATCCATTCATCTATTGATGGACACTTAAATTACTTTCATATCTTCACTATGGTAAATAATGCTGCTATGAACATTGAGGTGGATTTATCTTTTCCAATTAGAGTTTTCATTTGCTTTAGATATATAACCAGGAATGAATTTACTGTATCAATAGTAGTTTTATTTTTAGGTTTTTTGAGGAACTTCTATACTATTTTCCATGGTGGCTGCATCAATTTACATTCTCACCAACAGTGTAAAAGGAATCCCGTTTCTCCACATCTTCGCCAACATTGTGGTCTTTTTAATATTAGCCATTATGACAGGTGTGAGATGACATCTCATTATGATTTTGATTTGCATTTCTCTGATGATCAGTGATGCTGAGCATCTTTTCATGTGCCTGTTTACCACCTGTATTTATTTATCCAACATTTTCATCCCAATGATTTCCAAAAATTTCTTACTATTTCATGTAGTTTCATCTACTTTCCCCAAATCTTTCTTCTGAATCCTTTCATCGGGTAGCTATAGAAGCTTATGTGAATTAAAATCTTTCTAGCTCATTTAAAGAAAGATGGAGGAAAAAATTGCTCATAGCTTCAGTTTGCTTATAAAGACATTGAAAAGAGCCAGAGTTGAGAAAGTTTGGAAGAGAGTTTGGTCTGTGCCTGAACTTGTTTTTCACATTTGCTGGAGTAGTCTGAAGTTAAGCCTTTTTTTGTAATTGGCCTGATTGTTCTTGTTAGCAATTAGCTGGGGCAGGACCACAGTAGAACTTGTTTTTGGCATGCAAGTGTTGACTAAAAAAAGATGTACAACTTGAGAGTTTTGAGTGAAGTTTTATTTGGGGCAAAATGAGGACTGCAGCCCAGGAGGCAGTATCTCAGATAGCTCTGAGAGACTGCTCCAAAGCGGCAGTTGGGGAAGGCCAATATATAAGGTTTTGGTGAAGGGGGAGTTCAATATCATGAAGTACTCACTTTACAAAAGGTTTTTTTTTTGTTAGTCATGAGGATCTGATATCACCATGAAGGGATTTAGTGCTTTTGTAGATATGAGGAGATGCAAGGATGGAGATCACAAAATCTGTTCCTAAAAATATCCAGCTATCTAAAGACCCGTCCCACCAGATTCCTTGGAGCACAGGGTGCCTCATTCTACCCTGAACTCCCTCAGAGGTTGTTGAAGGTCAACAGCTGTAGCAGCATGGGGCTCGATCTCCATAGAGGCAGATGGCAAATGCCTTCATTGTTCAGTTGTTGGCAATGCTCTGACTAAGTGCCAAGCTGTAGTTGACACAAGGCTGTGGGTGAATGACTGTGTTGACCCCTGCATCCTGAGCACTTTCCAGAAGTTATGCATGTGTGCTCAGTCGCTTCAGTGGTGTCTGACTCTTCGTGACTCCCCTGAACTGTATGTAGCCCGCCAGGCTCCTCTGTCCATGGGAATCTCCAGGTAAGAATACTGGAGTGGGTTGCCATGCCCTTCTCCAGAGGACTCTCCTGACCAAAGGATAGAACCTGCATCTCATGTCTCTTGCATTGGCCAGTGGGTTCTTTACCACTAGTGCCGGGGAAGCCCCCAGAACTTGTGGTAGCAGCCAGTTTTACATACCCAACTCTACTCTGGCCTCTTGGTCTACCTTGGCCTCCAGTCCCGGCCATCACAAGCCAAGGAGTTTCTTACAGAAATCACTTTCCTGCACACTGCACAGGCTTTCCCTTCACCTGGGTGATTCATAGGCCAGTCTACTGTTGCTGTCTCCTTACACCATATCAGCAGAAATTCCTCATCGTCTCTTCCCATTGGTTCCAGACTGATACAGGCCATTTAATGAGCCCTTAGGAAGAGAGGGATGTTGTTGTTTTTCAGTTGCCCAGTCATGTCTGGAGGGCCATGGATGAGGGGTAGGGTGGGGTAGAGTTAAAAGCGCTTATATCACTATCTCTTACCTTGGACATGAGGTATCTCTTCATGGCAAGAGTGAACGTTGACACTCTAGGAATCAGTGAACTAAAATGGACTGGAATGGGTGAATTTAACTCAGATGACCATTATATCTACTACTGCGGGCAGGAATCCCTCAGAAGAAATGGAGTAGCCATCATGGTCAACAAAAGAGTCTGAAATGCAGTACTTGGATGCAATCTCAAAAAAGACAGAATGATCTCTGTTCACTTCCAAGGCAAACCATTCAATATCACAGTAATCCAAGTCTATGCCCCATTCAGTAACACTGAAGAAGCTGAAGTTGAACGGTTCTATGAAGACCTACAACACCTTTTAGAACTAACACCCCAAAAAGATGTCCTTTTCATTATAGGGGACTGGAATGCAAAAGTAGGAAGTCAAGAAACACCTGGAGTAACAGGCAAATTTGGCCTTGGAATACGGAATGAAGCAGGGCAAAGGCTAATAGAGTTTTGCCAAGAGAATGCACTGGTCATAGCAAATACCCTCTTCCAACAACACAAGAGAAGACTCTACACATGGACATCATCAGATGGTCAACATCGAAATCAGATTGATTATATTCTTTACAGCCAAAGATGGAGAAGCTCTATACAGTTATCAAAAACAAGACCAGGAGCTGACTGTGGCTCAGATCATGAACTCCTTATTACCAAATTCAGACTCAAATTGAAGAAAGTAAGGAAAACCACTAGACCATTCAGGTATGACCTAAATCAAATCCCTTATGATTATACAGTGGAAGTGAGAAATAGATTTAAGGGACTAGATCTGATAGACAGAGTGCTTGATGAACTATGGATGGAGGTTTGTGACATTGTACAGGAAACAGGGATCAAGACCATCCCCATGGAAAAGAAATGCAAAAAACCAAAATGGCTGTCTGGGGAGGCCTTACAAATAGCTGTGAAAAGAAGAGAAGTTGAAAAGCAAAGGAGAAAAGGAAAGACATAAGCATCTGAATGCAGAGTTCCAAAGAAAGGCAAGAAGAGATAAGAAAGCCTTCCTCAGTGATCAATGCAAAGAAATAGAGGAAAGGAACAGAATGGAAAGACTAGAGATCTCTTCAAGAAAATTAGAGATACCAAGGGAACATTTCATGCAAAGATGGGTTCGATAAAGGATGGAAATGGTATGGACCTAACAGAAGCAGAAGATATTAAGAAGAGATGGCAAGAATACACAGAAGAATTGTACAAAAAAGAACTTCACAACCAAGATAATCACGATGGTGTGATCACTCACCTAGAGCCAGACATCCTGGAATGTGAAGTCAAGTGGACCTTAGAAAGCATCACTATGAACAAAGCTAGAGGAGGTGATGGAATGCCAGCTGAGCTATTTCAAATCCTGAAAGATGATGTTGTGAACGTGCTGCACTCAATATGCCAGCAAATTTGGAAAACTCAGCAGTGGCCACAGGACTGGAAAAGTTCAGTTTTCATTCCAATCCCAAAGACAATGCCAAAGATTGCTCAAACTACCGCACAATTGCACTCATCTCACATGCTAGTAAAGTAATGCTCAAAATTCTCCAAGCCAGGCTTCAGCGATACATGAACCGTGAACTTCCAGATGTTCAAACTGGTTTTAGAAAAGGCAGAGGAACCAGAGATCAAATTGCCAACATCCGCTGCTGCTGCTGCTGCTAAGTCGCTTCAGTCATGTCCAACTCTGGGCGACCTCATAGATGGCAGCCCACCCAAGAACACTGGAGTGAGTTGCCATTTCCTTCTTCAATGCATGAAAGTGAAAAGTGAAAGTGAAGTCGCTCCGTTGTGTCCAAACATCCGCTGGATCATGGAAAAAGCAAGAGAGTTCCAGAAAAACATCTATTTCTGCTTGATTGACTATGCCAAAGCCTTTGACTGTGTGGATCACAAGAAACTGTGGAAAATTCTGAAAGAGATGGGAATACCAGACCACCTGACCTGCCTCTTGAGAAATCTGTGTGCAGGTCAGGAAGCAACAGTTAGAACTGGACATGGAACAACAGACTGGTTCCAAATAGGAAAAGGAGTATATCAAGGCTGTATATTGTCACCCTGCTTATTTATCTTATATGCAGAATACATCATGAGAAATGCTTGGCTGGAAGAAGCACATGCTGGAATCAAGACTGCTGGGAGAAATATCAATAACCTCAGATATGCAGATGACATCACCCTTGTGGCAGAAAGTGAAGAGGAACTAAAACACCGCTTGAGGAAAGTGAAAGAGGAGAGTGGAAAAGTTGGCTTAAAGCTCAACATTCAGAAAACGAAGATCATGGCATCTGGTTCCATCACTCCATGGAAAATAGATGGGGAAACTGTGGAATCAGTGTCAGACTTCTGCAGATGGTGATTGCAGCGATGAAATTAAAAGACGGTTACTCCTTGGAAGGAAAGTTATGACCAACCTAGAAAGCATATTCAAAAGCAGAGACATTACTTTGTCAACAAAGGCCTGTCTAGTCAAGGGTATGGTTTTTCCAGTGGTCATGTATGGATGTGAGAGTTGGACTGTGAAGAAAGCTGAGTGCCGAAGAATTGATGCTTTTGAACTGTGGTGTTGGAGAAGACTCTTGCGAGTCTCTTGGACTGCAAGGAGATCCAACTAGTCCATTCTAAAGAGATCAGTCCTGGATGTTCTTTGGAAGGAATGATGCTAAAGCTGAAACTCCAGTACTTTGGCCACCTCATGCAAAGAGTTGACTCATTGGAAAAGACTCTGATGCTGGGAAGGATTGGGGGCAGGAGGAGAAGGGGACAACAGACGATGAGATTGCTGGATGGCATCACCGACTTATGGACATGAGTTTGGGTGAACTCCGGTAGCTGGTGATGGACAGAGAGGCCTGGTGTGCTGCAATTCATGGAGTCGCAAAGGGTTGGACTTGACTGAGCGACTGAACTGAACTGAACTGAGATCACTATCTTGACTCCAGTTCTGATTTCCTCACTTTCACTGAAGTTTTCTTAGTCATTTTCCCTTTTCCTTTCCATTCTCTTTTTCTCTTTTCTTCTCCCCCACTTCGTTTTCCTCTCACTCTCTTTTCTCCTTTTTTAAAAATTATGTATGCTATTGAGAGAGTCATTTCCTAGGCAGATTGATAAGAAGTCTAGGGGTCCCCAAGGAGAGAGAGGTCTGGAATTCTCAAGGAGGGAAAAAGGACAAACATTTTTTCCCCCTCTACATTCCTTAGGATTATATAACAATAATGTATCCTGTTGAGGACAGTCTCTGGATTAAAACTTCTGGGTAATCCTAATATCTTAAAATGTAAATTATGGGAGTAGGTCTAGTGAGGTCTTTACAACCTCCAGACATTGTTTTGATTCATTGTAATAACTAATTGGAGAGTATATAACTCCATTGCTAACACTAGCAAGGGCATACTCTTTCTACCCCCTTCTGATACCTATGTCAGAAGCTTTCTCTATCTCTTTTATACTTTAATGAAACTTTATTACACAAAAGCTCTGAGCAATCAAGCTTCATCTCTGGCCCTGGATTGAATTCCTCTCCTCTGGAGGCCAAGAATCTCGCCGCCTTTTTGTGGTTCAGCAACAACCTTTCACTATATATACAGTAAGGTGCACTGTTGGGTTGCACTCGCCCAGCTTTTAGACCAGAGAAAGAGCCCTGAATCAGCGACAGAGATGTCAGGCGTTTAATGGATGTGGAATCTTACACATCCATGGCAAGATCCTGGAGTGACAGCTTACCATGTGCAGTGGGCAGCGGGCAGAGTATGGTGGCAGTCTTTGTCACCAGGGGGAGAGGGTGACTATCAGTTATAGAGGGAATTGATGTTGGGTTGGCTCTCTGTTACCAGAGAACCCAGCAGAGGGGTATGCCCCTTCAGCGCCCCTTTGATTAGAATAATCACTAGCTGGGGTCTGGAATAAATATGTAGAAGTTCAGTCATAGGCGTTGGATAAAGGTGGAGCAAGCACAGGTCCAGAAGGAAATGTACAGACACCAAGGGAACAGCTGTCTTGAGTGGCCTAACCCTCCAGGTACTAATAAGGGTATACTGGATACATTCATTTATTTATTTTGAGAGCTCTTCCTTTTTCTTATATCAGTATTTGGGGGCTTGGAAGAAATATTTGTCATTGTTGTTTAGTTGTTAAGTCATGCCTGACTCTTTTGCAGCCCCATGGACTGTAGCCTTCCAGACCCCTCTGTCCATGGGATTTCCCAAGCAAGAATGCTGGGGTGGGTGCCGTTTCTTTTTCCAGAATATCTTCCCAACTCGAGGGTTGACACTGCATCTCCTGCAACGACATGAGGGTTCTTTACCACTGAGCCACCTGGGAAGCCCTGGAAGAAGTATGTATTTTTTAAAAAGTATTGATTTATTCTTGGTCATTCTGGGTCTTTGTTGCTGTGCATGGGCTTTCTCTAGTTGTGGCGAGCAGGGAGCTACTCTCTAGTTGCAGTGCACAGGCTTATCATCGCAGTGGCCTCTCTTGCTGTGGAGCGTGGGCTCTAGGGCATTCAGGCTTCATTTGGTAGTCATGGTCCATGGGCTTCATTGCCCCATGGAATGTGGGATCTTCCCAGACCAGGGATTGAACTGGTGTCCCCTGCATTGCAAGGTGAGTTCTTAACCATTGGACCACTAAGGAAGCCCTGAGAACTTTCCCTTTTCTTTGTTTTTAAAATTTATTTGTTCTTGAAGTATAATAGTTGATTTAAATGTTGTGTTAGTTTCCGGTGTACAGCGAAATGATTCACTTATACGTACACATACATATATTCTTTTCCATTATGGTTCGTTACAGGGTAATGAGTGTAGTTCTCTGTGCTGTACAATGCTACCTTGTTGCCCATTCATTCTATACATAATAGTTTGCACCTGCTAATCCTAAATTCATAATCCTTCCCTTCCTCACCCCTCCTCCCTCCTGGCAACCACAAATCTGTTCTGTGTCTGAATAGAATCTGTTTCTGTTTTGTATATAAGTCCATTTGCGTCACATTTTAGATTTCACATGTAGGTGTTACCATGTAATATTTGTCTTTTTCTGACTGACTTAGTGTGATAATCTCTAGGTTCGCCCATGTTGCTGCAAATTTCATTGTTTCATTTTTTTCCTTATAGCTAAGTAATCCTTCTTCTTTATTCTTTCATTTGTTGAGGTTGCTTCCATGTCTTGCCTATTGTAAACAATGCTGCTATTAACATTGGAGTGCATGCCTCTTTTTGAATTATAGTCCAGATATATGCCCAGGATTGTGATTGCAGGGTTATATTGTTACTCTGTTTTCAGTTTTTTGAGGAACTTCCATGCTATTCTCCATAGTGGCTGTACCAATTTACATTCCCACCAACAGTGTAGGAGGGCTCCTTTTTGTCTACACCCTCTCCTATGCTGGATAAATGTATGTATGACTGTGTAACTAACACTCAGATACAAACATAGAACATGTCCATCACCCCAGAAGGCAATACCCGCCTCACACCCAAGTATAAATACTATTCTGACTTCTAGCCCCTTCAGTTGTTTTTGTCTGTTTCTGAACTTCATATATATTTCTCCACGTCCTCTTTATTTTTCTCAAGATGATTTTATAGTTTTCCTCAAGTAAATTTCCTTCTGTTCCTCTTCTTGATGAATGTATAATTGATTTACAATGTTAAATTAGCTTTAGGTATGCAACATGATGATTAATATTTTTATAGATTATACGCTATTTAAGGTTGTTACAAAATAATAACTATATTTCCCCATGAAGGTGACATTCGCTCAGTCGTGTCTGACTCTTTGTGACTCCATGGACTGTAACCACCAGGCTTCTCTGTCCATGGGATTCTCCAGGCAAGAATACTGGAGTAGGTAGCCATTCCGTTCTCCAGGGGATCTTCCTGACCCAGGGATTGAACCTGGATCTCCAGCATTACAGGCAGATTCTTTACCATCTGACCCACGAAGAAAGCCTGTGCTGTACAATATATCCTTATTGATTATCTATTTTATACAAAGTAGTTTGTATCTTCTAATCCTTTACACCACCATCTTGTCCCTTGTATTTCTTAAAGGAAAATCTATGACATATTGGACCTTTTAAACATGGCATCTCACTTCATCTTCCTGGGTTAGCTGTTACTGTCCCCATTTTACAGAGGAAAGACTGAGGTTGAGAGGTGAAATAATCAGCTTGAGCTCACCTCACAGAACAAGCAGCAGAGTCCAGATTTAAATTCATGTTGGCCTGCCTCCAAAGTTTGAGCTCTTTCCTCTACAAACTAGCATCTCAATAAACACCTTCTACTCATGAACAAAATTTAGTGCAGGGCCCTTTTTCACAACAGTGAATTATTACTAAAGTTTGGAGGGACTATAGAATCTTTTCTGTATATTTTGAGAAATATGCTACATTACCATTTTTGCTCCCATCCTGCTTCTCCTTCCTCTCGAAACACCTACCAAATCCTGTCTCGATTTCCACGGTGCAACAATAGGTTTCAGGTTTCTAGTCTTTTTGACCAACTGATACCATCAAGCTGCTGCTGCTGCTAAGTCGCTTCAGTCATGTCCGACTCTGTGTGACCCCACAGACGGCAGCCCACCAGGCTCCCCTGTCCCTGGGATTCTCCAGGCAAGAACACTGGAGTGGGTTGCCATTTCCTTCTCCAATGCATGAAAGTGAAAAGTTTAAGTGAAGTCGATCAGTCGTATCCAACTCTTAGCGACCCCATGGACTGTAGCCCACCAGGCTCCTCCATCCATGGGATTTTCCAGGCAAGAGTACTGGAGTGTGGTGCCATTGCCTTCTCCATATCCCAAGAGTAATGGTCAATTCTCCATTCTTTCGAGAAGAGGGCAGCAGCGCCTACACTAAATTGGTTAGAACCTGGTGGGCTGCTGTCTATGGGGTCGCATAGAGTAGGACACAACTGAAGCGACTTAGCAGCAGCAGCAGCAGCACCGACAACCTTACCTTCTCTCTTTAAATTGCGGTGAAAAATGAAAGTGTTTGTTGCTCAGTCTGTCTCTATGGGACCCCATGGACTGTAGCTCACCAGGCTCCTCTGTCTATTCTCCAGGCAAGAATACTGGATTGAGTTGCCATTTCCTCCTCCAGGGGATCTTCCCGACCCAGGGATTGAACCCAGGTCTCCTTTTAAAACTTCC
This sequence comes from Oryx dammah, assembly GCF_014754425.2. Taxonomy (NCBI): domain Eukaryota; kingdom Metazoa; phylum Chordata; class Mammalia; order Artiodactyla; family Bovidae; genus Oryx; species Oryx dammah. The sequence continues at coordinate 65,748,936 of NW_024070185.1, read as the reverse complement.
TTTACAGATTCTTTACCATCTGAACCATCTGGGAAACTAAAGTCACATACTACAAAGCATACTATTTTAACCATATTCACCTGAACAGTTCAGCGGCACTAAGTATATTCACACTGTTGGGCAACTCTCACCATCATCTATCTCTCCAATTTTTCACCTTCCTAAACTGAAACTCTGTCCCCATTAAACATTAACTTGAACTCCATTCCCCTACCTCCATCCTCACCTCACTCCAGCCCTTGGCACCTACCAATGTATTTTCTGACTCTGTGAATTTGACTATTCTAGGCACCTTGCCTGGAGAAGGGCATGGCAAACTACTCCAGTATTCTTGCCTGGAGAATCCTATGGACAGAGACTGGCAGGCAAGCTCCTGTCCATGGGGTCACAGAGTCAGACAGGACCGAATTGACGTAGCATACATTCGGGTAACCTTGCATAAGTGGAATCAAACAGTATTTGTTTGCACCTAATGTATATTAGACTGCATTTTAAGGTTAATATATGTTCTGCAAACAGATTGCACCTTCTTTTTTTCTTTTTCCTTACCGAAGCCTTTCACTTTCCCTGCTCCTGACCTCCTCCCAGCTGCAAAAGTGAGTGAGAGAGGATTCTGCTTCCTTTGGGCTCTGTTTTCTTCCAGAGTCAGTCCTAGAAAGATGTTTGGTGGCTTGTGTTTATGGCTTACCTCAAAGTGACTGCTAATGTCTGACTCCGGCGCAACAAGCGTGGCCTAACATCTGGTTAGTATTGGCCAAATCTATAAGAAAGTTAAAAAAAAAACTGGAAACTATAAGTAACAGTTTTATTGTTGCTTAGTTGCTAAGTCTTGTCTGACTCTTTTGCGACCCGATGGACTACAGCCCGCCAGGCTTCTCTGTCCTTGGGATTTTCCCAGGCAAGAATACTGGAGTGGGTTGCCATTTCCTTCTCCAGGGGCTCTTCCCGACCCAGGGATCAAACCCAAGTCTTCTGCATTGGCAGGGTGATTCTTTACCACTGAGCCATCAGGGAAGCCCAGAAACAAAAATAACTGACACTTATTGTGCCTTTACTAAGTGCCTGGCACTTTTTAAGCCCAGGTGCCCACACGAGTCTTTGAAGGCCCCTCTGCAGCCGTGCACATGTGGGTGAGTCCAGATTCAAGAGACTGCAGGAGTTAGACCACTTGGAGGACCACTGAAAGTCTAATTCCTGTAACTTAAGAGCTTACTTTCTGGAGAAGAAAATGCAACTGAGAAGGAAATGGCAACTCACTTCAGTATTCTTGCCTGGAGAATCCCACGGACAGAGGAGCCTGGCAGGCTATAGTCCATGGGGTCACAAAGAGTCTGACATGACTGAGCGACTAAACAGCAGCAAAGAACTTACATTAGTGCCAAACTTGCCATTTATCTGGGGTTGGTGGAGAAAAGCCTCTGCTCCACTACTCAGCCCTCAGCGAATGCGATTGACCCCTTCTACCTCTGATGTCGCATAGACCTCATGGCTGTATCCCTTACCTGGATTGTTGTCTACATTGCCTTGTGTTCAACTTTACTATTCTGACTATGGGCTTCCCAGGTGGCACTAGTGATAAAGGACCCGCCTGTCAATGCAGGAGACACAAGAGACCCTGGTTCTACCCCTGGGTTGGGAAAATCTCCTGGAGGAGGGCATGGCAACCCACTCCAGTATTCTTGTCTGGAGAATCCTATGGACAGAGGAGCCTGGCAGGCTATAGTCCATAGGGTTGTAGAGTCAGACATGACTGAAGTGACTTAGCATATACACACACATTCTGATTATATGAATGGTACCTCCCTGAGCCAGACTATGGGTTCCTCAAGGATCCTTCCATGCTGCACAATTTTTGACCCTCTTGTAACTTTCCATGTACATTAGCTTAGAAAGTCTTGATTGATTGAAACTTAGGGTGGAGAGTCCTGTTGCTCGCGTGAAATAAAAGTTCTATTTTTATGGCAAATGAGAAAAATTTAAACAGAAAATCTTCTCTGCCCTTTGGCTTCCTCTCCCCGCACTGTGCATTTTGTATCTGCATTATGCATCACCAGACCTCCCCCACAGACAGGAATGAATAGCTGCTTAACCGTAAACAGCAACTTTGCCCAGCACCAAGACAACTCCTTAAAAGATCACATTCCTTCTTGATCTTGTAAGAGTCACATGATGAACCACAATGGTGACTAGATCTGGATTATGTAAACTGTCAATAATATTGAATACATTGTTTAACATACCTTTAACAGCCTTCTGTCTTAAAAAAAAAATCTTATATAAACATAAACTGTGTCTTGACTTGAAACAGTTCTCAGAGTTTTCTGAGATGCTCTTCCCAGGTTATAATACTCAAATTTGACTTGAATAAAATATTCCACTTCTTTCATAGATTGCCAGATCAATCTTTCACTGACACTAGCACTTCAGTTCATTTCAGTTCAGTCGCTCAGATGTGTCCGACTCTTTGCGACCCATGAATTGCAGGACGCCAGGCCTCCCTGTCCATCACCAACTCCCGGACTTCACCTAAACTCATGTCCATTGAGTCAGTGATGCCATCCAGCCATCTCATCTTCTGTCATCCCCTTCTCCTCCTGTCCCCAATCCCTCCCAGCATCAGAGTCTTTTCCAATGAGTCAACTCTTTGCATGAGGTGGTCAAAGTATTGGAGTTTCAGCTTCAACATCAGTCCTTCCAAAGAACACCCAGGACTGATCTCCTTTAGAATGGGCTGGTTGGATCTCCTTGCAGTCCAAGGGACTCTCAAGAGTCTTCTCCAACACCACAGCTCAAAAGCATCAATTCTTCGGCACTTAGCTTTCTTTATAGACATCCATACATGACCACTGGAAAAACCATAGCCTTGACTAGATGGACCTTTGTTGACAAAGTAATGTCTCTGCTTTTGAATATGCTATCTAGGTTGGTCATAACTTTTCTTCCAAGGTGTAAGCGTCTTTTAATTTCATGGCTGCAGTCACCATCTGTAGTGATTTTGCTGCTGCTGCTGAGTCACTTCAGTCGTGTCTGACTATGTACGACCCCACAGACTGCAGCCCACCAGGCTCCCCCATCCCTGGGATTCTCCAGGCAAGAACGCTGGAGTGGGTTGCCATTTCCTTCTCCAATGCATGAAAGTGAAAAGGGAAAGTGAAGTCGCTCAGTCGTGTCCGACTCTTAGCCACCCCATGGACTGCAGCCTACCAGGCTCCTCTGTCCATGGGATTTTCCAGGCAAGAGAACTGGAGTGGGGTGCCATTGCCTTCTTCTAGTGATTTTGGAGCCCCCCAAAATAAAGTCTGACACTTTCCACAGTTTCCCCATCTATTTCCCATGAAGTAATGGGACCAGATGCCATGATCTTCGTTTTCTGAATGTTGAGCTTTAAGCCAACTTTGTCACTCTCTTCTTTCACTTTCCTCAAGAGGTTTTTAGTTCCTCTTCACTTTCTGCCCCAAGGGTGGTGTCATCTGCATATCTGTGGTTATTGCCATTTCTCCCGCCGATCTTGATTCCAGCTTGTGCTTCTTCCTGCCCAGCGTTTCTCATGATGTACTCTGCATATAAGTTAAATAAGCAGGGTGACAATATACAGCCTTGATGTACTCCTTTTCCTATTTGGAACCAGTCTGTTGTTCCATGTCCAGTTCTAACTGTTGCTTCCTGACCTGCATATAGGTTTCTCAAGAGGCAGGTCAGGTGGTCTGGTATTCCTATCTCTTTCAGAATTTTCCACAGTTTGTTGTGATCCACACAGTCAAAGGCTTTGGCACAGTCAATAAAGCAGAAATAGATGTTTTTCTGGAACTCTCTTGCTTTTTCCATGATCCAGTGGATGTTGCCAATTTGATCTCTGGTTCCTCCACCTTTTCTAAAACCAGCTTGAACATCTGGAATTTCACGGTTCACATACTGCTGAAGCCTGGCTTGGAGAATTTTGAGCATTACTTTACTAGCGTGTGAGATGAGCGCAATTGTGTGGTAGTTTGAGCATTCTTTGGCATTGCCTTTCTTTGGGATTGGAATGAAAACTGACTTTTTCCAGTCCTGTGGCCACTGCTGAGTTTTCCAAATTTGCTGGCATATTGAGTGCGGCACTTTCACAGCATCATCGTTCAGGATTTGAAATAGCGCAACTGAAATTCCATCACCTCCACTAGCTTACTTACTAGCTCTCATTTCCCCAGTGTGGGAATGGTGTCCTCATGTGTTAAACAGAGAGGTTGATCCTTACTAATCCTGCCATTCTGGATTTCTGTGTATCCTTTGTCTTTTTTCGGACTTCCCTGGTGGCTCAGATGGTAAAGCGTCTGTCTACAATGTGGGAGACCTGGGTCGGGAAGATTCCCTGGAGAAGGAAATAGCAACCCACTCCAGTACTCTTGCCTAGAAAATCCCATGGATGGAGGAGACTGGTGCAGGCTACTGCCCATGGGGTCGCAAAGAGTCGGATACGACTGAGCGACTTCACTTTTGTCTTTTTTAAGGTCTGCATAGAGAAATGTCACGTGGCTGAAAGCAGCTAGTTACTTGGTGGGGGAAGCTGGTGGCAAGCGCGGGGTGGGGGTGGGGGGCGCTGCGCAGGGGCGCACATCAATATCAGGTCAGTTCTCAGAAGTCAAAGGGGGACAAGGGGGTTTGGTTGAATATGTCCCTGGGAAGTTTCACCACATTAGATGAGAGTTCTGCATTTGCTTTGGCGTCAGCTTCGCTCTTCAGAAACAATAGAAGCATTACATTTAGATCACTAAAAGGCTTCAGAGAAACGGAGAACAAAGCTCCCCCAAAGGGCCAGGAGAGCCGGTCACCAGCAGAGCTTTCCTTGGCATAAGACTAAATTGAAGAAAAATCTGCATTCAAATAAATGGCTCGCTGAGTAGATACTTTGGCCACCTGATGTAAAGAGCCAACTCATTGGAAAAGACCTTGATGCTGAGAAAGATTGAAGGCAGAAGGAAAAGAGGGAAGCAGAGGATGAGCTGGTTAGACAGCATCACTGACTCAATGGACATGAATTTGAGCAAACTCCAGGAGACAGTGGAGGACAGAGGCGCCTTGGGTGCTGCAGTCCATGGGGTCACAGGATCGGACACGACTCAGTGACTGAACAAAAATAACAACAAAAAGTAGATTTGTTTATGAAACACAGTGATGTCATGTGAATCTGATACATAATGTTATCTTACAGTTGATGACATCGCTTCACATCATTTGTGTTCCATTAAAAGATTTAATTCATTATTGATCAGGCTTGAAATGGTATTCAATGCCAAGGACAAAGGAGATCATGAAAAATGTGAGGGTCATAGAGAATGTCATCCTGAATGAGATAAGTCTGACAGAGAAGCAGAAACATCATATGACATCCCTTATATGTGGAATCTAAAAATAAATGATACAAATGAACTTATTTACAAAACAGAAACAGACTCACAGACTTAGAACAGGAACTTACGGTTGTTGGTGGTGGGGGGAGGGGTGAGGATGGGGGAAGGGATAGTTAGGGAGTCTGAGATGGACAGGTACACACTGTAATATTTAAAATGGATAACCAGCAAGGACCTACTGTGTAGCATAGGGAGCTCTGCTCAATGTTACCTGGCAGCCTGGATGGAAGGGGAGTCTGGCGGAGAATGGATACATGTACCTGTAGAGCTGAGTCCACCTGAAACTCACAACATTGTTAACTGGCTACACTCCAATACAAAACAAAAAGTTAAGAAAAAAGAATTAAAGTATAAACAAAGGTTTTTTTTTTAATGTGAAGGTCAGAGATTATTTATTAAGAGTAATGGACACACTTCGTGGGTATTAAAAACCTCAAAACATTAGTTTTGGTGTGTTCATTTTCTAAAATAATTGTCAAACAGTGGGAACAGGCCTGGGCTTCAAAATGAAGGCCTGTTCAGAATCCCCTGGGGACCCAAGGGAGGTGATGGCTTCACCTTGTTGAATTCCACTCCCTTGAGTGTGAGACTCATGTCTTACATGTCAGGCTGGCTTGGGCAAGTGAGTGAGCAGGTCACCTTGCAGGCGTGCGAGGGGCCTTTAGTGCAGGGAAGAGGGGACAACCAGAATGGAAAGGTGGTGAGGTCGCGAAAGGAGATGGTAGCCACAAACCAGGGTCTAGCACCTGTCTTCTGCAGGCAGAAATCAAAGAAAGAAATCCAAGGTCAAAGCCTGTGGGAAAGAGGGGCTTGGCTGTGTCACAGGGGATGAAGGGGTCTAGAAGATGGAGCTGGACCCTAACCGTCATCTGGCCACATGTCCTCCCCTCACAGAGCATCTAATTCTGCACTTTTAGTCCAGCGCGAGGTGCTGTCTGTTTGGGTGGCTTTTACCAGCTCTGCTCCATTTTTGATTCTGGTCTCCTAGTGCTCTCACCCGGGGGCACTCGTGCCCCTGTGGCTGCCCTGTGGTCTCTGTCCCCTGACAGCCTTGCCTGGGGTGGCCCCATGTCCGTGGCTCGGCTCTGCAGGCATCAGGGCAAGGATAGTGACATCGGTCAGGACCCCTTAGAGCTGGGTCAGGCCCATGAGACAGGACACGATCCACACTGAGCTGTGTCCTCAACACTTATAATTGCGACGAGCTACCCTCTCAGATTCAGCACCCAGGTGTGGCCATCATGAGCTCTAAAGTTTAGTTTTTGTCCTCACGATCTGCTTTCATCTGCCCAGTGCATCTGAGCAGGTCCTGCTTGCCCTGGAACTCCCTCATCCCACCACCACTCATGTCTCTAGATTGCAGCCCTGAGTGTCTTGCTCACCCCTTTGCCAAGGGACAGCCAAGCCTTGCTCCATAGACCATCTAGACAATGTGGAAAAGGCTCCAAGTTTCAGGGTCTGGGTTTTTGGTCTGCGTGCTGGGGGTGTAACTAACACTTGAGCCAGAACCTCAGGGCCAAGTGGGGTGACACATGGGAAGTCACCTTGAGGGCCCCAAAGTGCTGCCCAGATGGTGACGGACATGTCTCAGGCCTCAAGGACTTTGGAAAACGTCCCCTTTTCTAGAACATCTTGAGTTCAGCTGGGGCTTGTGGAGGCTGGGTTTTTAAATGTATTCATTTATGACTGGGCTGGTCCCTTGTTGCTGCCCGGGCTTTTCTCTAGTTGTGGCGAGTGGGGGCTACCCTCTAGTGTGGTGTGCGGGCTTCTCATTGCAGTGGCTTCTCTTCTTGTGGAGCGCAGGCTCTAGGGTGCCCGGGCTTCAGTAGTTACAGTACACGGTCTCAGTAGCTGTGGTCCCCAGGCTCTAGAGCTCAGGCTCAGGAGTTGTGACGCACGGGCTTAGCTGCTCCACAGCATGTGGGATCTTCCCGGACCGGGGATTGAACTTGTGTCTCTGGCATTGGCAAGCAGATTCTTTACCACAGAGCCACCAGGGAAGCCCAAGACTGGATTTTAACCCACAGAAGGGATGACTGTGGGAAGGAGGAAGAGAAGGCCCAGCACATCAGTTTTCAGCACCGACTGGGGTTAACAGAAGTGCCAGGGTCTGGGCATCTGAATCTTGTTTTAGGAGGCAAGAACCAGGAAGGAGGAAAGCTGGCATATTCAAATGCTGAACCTATCCCCGTAAACTCCTTGACTAGTCATAAGTCCAGCTGGGAAGAGAGGAAGCCGGCTCAGCCTGAACCATCTGATCAGCCTGTGTTTGTACAAAGCCAGGAACACAATGAACATACACACGTGACATATTTCCAGCAGGGACCTTCTGTCTGCGGTTTTGAAGTCAGGACCCCGCTCACAGTGCCCTGATCTGTGTCCGCACAAACACTTCACGCTTGTGTTGGTGTAGCGTCTAGACCGGCAGGGCTGAAGGATAGCCTGTGAGCCACACACATGTGCCATGTAGTTAGTGTTCAGTGTTAGTGTCTTTACCAAAGATGGCAAGGAGGGAATTTCCTGGAAGTCCAGTAGTTAAGACTTGACGCTTCCACTGTAGGGAGTGAGGGTTCCATCCCTGTTTGGGGACCTAAAATCCGGCATGCTGCATGTTGCCGCCAAATTAAGAAACGAGCAAACAAATACAGCAAAGAGAGTGCAAAGAGAAGAGCCAGCCTCGGCTATCTTAAAGTCCAGTTGAGGAGACCAGACCTGCGTGACCTGGGACAAATCACACGACCTCTCTGGGCCTGTTTTTCCAACTTCCACAGTAGAGCTTCCCAGGTGGTGCTAGTGGTAAAGAACCCACCTGCTAATGCCAGAGACAGCATGTTCATCAAGAAGGAAACACAACAGGGGGATGCTACACGGAGGAGGTTTGGGGGCGAATGCATACATGTCTATGTACGGCTGAGTCCCTTCACTGATCATCTGAAACTATCACAACGTTGTTAATCGGCTATACCCCAATACAAAATGCTTTTGGTGTTTAAAAAATAAATAAAATTTTAAAAGAGAAAAAGAAGAAAGCACAATTAGCTTTAGAAACAGACATGGATACGTTGAAGACAAATTATCCAGTGAGTGTGTGTTCAATAGCCCAAACACTAAAGGAACGTGTAGCTGTGGAGAAAACTTTTCTCTTTGAGTCCTCAGGACCACTCAGCCTGTGGGCTCCAGGGCTAATTGAAGAAGTCATGTGACTGTCCCCTACTTAAAGTGGGTAATGCATGGCTGCCTCACAGGGAAAATAAAGTGATCATGTGAAAAATGAAGCCAGTATGTTAGAGTCCAGAAGAACGGATATTTGTGTTCTTTATAGGGGACAGAAAATGAGAATCCATTGCTCTCTTTAGGTTGTGTTTTTCTGATCTGTAAAGAAAAAAATTTTACCCTGCAATGAAATTCTCCTTTGTGCATCCTTTCTGTTAGAACTAGTTTTGTGGAAGTTGCCTTCCTGGGAGGATTTCAGGAAAGGTATCCTTTTATTTATTTTTTAAATGTACCATTTATCTATTTCCTTTTTTTTAATGGTTTGACTCTAGTCATCTATTTTTTAATGGTGCTATCAATTTCTTTATTTTATTTTTGACTATGCTGCACAGCATGTGGGATCTTAGTTTCCTGACCAGGGATCAAACCTGCACCCCCTGCAGTGGAAGCACTGAAAGTGTGGGATCAACCACTAGACCAATACGGAAAGTCCCAGGAAGTGCATTCTTAGTAGGTGTGCATTGGTATATCTTTTGAAAGGCTTGAATGTACATCTCCCAACAAGATTGATGCCTTTTAAAATTCAGAGACAGGAAGTATTTGACTGCTGGTGTGATGTATGCTGCATTTCTACTCACACTCGGTACAGTGTTTCTACATTTCTATCCTTAATTTCATTGCCAGATGCCTCATTTGCTTTCCATGTAGCATCTCCAGTCATTAGATCAAAGTATTGGACATAGATTTCCTTGAACTGCAGTGCAGAATAATTCTGAGTGATAGGATCAAAAGATGAACACTTTACCCACGTGTTTTTATTTTTATTTTTTCAAAACAAATTCACTGTTTAAAAAGTATATTTATTTACTTATTACTGGCTGTTCTGGGTCTTCATTGCTGTGTGCAGGCTTTCTCTAGCTGTGGCAAGCTGGGGCTATTTTCTAGTTGCAGTGCCCTGGCTTCTCACTTCTCTTGTTGCAGAGCACGGGCTCTAGGCCTCACCAGCTTCCGTAGTTGCACCACTTGGGCTCCAGTTCATGGCCTCAATAGTTGTGGTCATGAAAACAAACAAGGAACCTTTTGGTTTTATAGCTCTTCAGTGAATTTGCATTATGAATAGGTTGATGGGTGCACCAAACCATATTGTACGCAGAAGTGTCTTCTGAGGTTGATTCATGAGGGGGCATCAGGAAGCCCTGCATGGGAAATACTTCACCCATGGCCCCTCTTTCATCCCATGGCCGTGTGTGGCCCACTCTGCAAGAAATATTTTTGTAATCCACTCACTTTGCAATAAACCAAGAGTGAAAAAACACTTCCTGCTAATTTGTTAGAAATTAATTTCCAGACTTAGCTTGAATCTTTAGGGCTATAAAGAGCTCATCCCTTCCGTTCCTTTGTCGTTTGGAAGAAACCCAGAGCGCTCTGTGGTAGTCTGGCCAGCAGGTGGCACCCCGACCTGCCCACAGCTCAGAAGAGGCTCTGCGATCAAGGAAGCTCTTGGCTCCCTCAGAATCAGAGAGGAGCAATCTTCTTGTGAGTGGAAGGTCTTGAACTTCTCTTTAGCTCCAATCAGAAGAATTTCACTAATCTTCACTGGAGGGAATCTGATGGGCCAGCCTGTTAACAGCGTCCTCTGGAATTAAGTTCTGTGCATCTTTTCCTTTCAGGATTGTTACACAAGGCATAACACATTCCTCTGGTCCAGCCCTCGAATGTGCCCCAAGCTTTAACACGAGGAAGGATTATGGTACCGTCCACAGGAGTAGCCGTCATTCTCTGTGTACATATGTATGTGTGTGTTAGTTGCTCAGCTGGGTTCACCTCTTTGCGAACTAATGAACTGTAGTCCATCAGGATCTTTTGTTCATGGAATTCTCCAGGCAAGAATACTAGAGTGGCTAGCCATTCCCTTCTCCAGAGGATGTTTCTGACCCAGGGATCGAACCTGGGTCTTCTGCATTGCAGGCAGATTCTTTACCATCTGAGCCACCAGCAAAGTCCACTGGTCACTCTCTGGACTTTGGTTAACTTCTTTGTTTGGTCAAAGAAAGTAGAGATTTTTTACCTGCCCTCCCAGAGCTCTAGGGCAATCTATAAAGATGGGTAGGTACAGTCAGTGTTTCCCCAAAATGTTCACCTAAAATCTTGTTTCAAGAAAAGATTGTGTTGCTTAAAGACCAAAGACTCAAGGTTGGCACTCCCTCCCCTACATGGTGTCTGGGCTCCATGTGAGCTTCTTAAACGCTCCCCTTGGGGATGGTTGAGGAAGTGGTAGAGATGGACATTGCCCAGATCAGGTTGCCTGTCCAGGCAGAGACATGGCTCATTTTTACAGTGAGGGGATGTCCTACAGCAGAGTGGCTGCCATGCGGCAGAGTGAGGTCTGGATTAGAGCGAGGGCTGTAGCCAAGAGCCTCTTGGAAGTGTCTCAGAGAGCTGTCTGTAGGGAGCAGGGCTCTCTGATAAATACTCACGCTGAGTCTATTTATCATAGCCAAGAAATGGAAACAGTCTAAATGTCCATCCACAGGCGTTTGGGATTTTAGCAGAGGCAAACTATTATATACAGGATAGATAAACAGCTTCCCCATGGCTCAGATGGTAAAGCATCTGCCTGCAGTGTGGGAGACCCGGGTTTGATCCCTGGGTTGGGAAGATCTCCTGGAGAAGGAAATGGCAACCCACTCCAGTATTTTTGCCTGGAAAATTCCGTGGATGGAGGAGCCTGGTAGTTTAGTCCATGGGGTTGCAAAGAGTTGAACACGACTGAGCGACTTCACTTGCACTTGGGTAAACAACAAAATCCCATTGTATCCTGTGATAGGTAATAAGGGAAAAGAATATGAAAAAGAATATATGTATGTATAAATGAATCCACTGTGCCATATAGCAGAAATTAACACAACATTGTAAATCAACCGTCACATTGAGATGCAAGGGATTGCAGACAGCTTCAGGGCCTCCTTCTTCCGAGGCTCTTCCATTATAATAACAGAAATTTATCTTCTTTTGATTTTTTTTTTTTTGCAAATTGGCAGGAGAAAGTTGGAAGGCAAAGGGTTCAGTTCTAAGCCTGCCGTGGGAAGTAGTGGGGAACAGGCCTTCATTACAGAGACACCTGTGAGCGTCTACAGGTGCTCAGCACTGTGCTGGTGTGACAGAGAGAAATTGGTCTGGTCCTCCAGGGGCTCTTAGCCTGGCTGGGGAGGTCTGGGTACTTACATGCGCAGGTGGATACATTAAGTCAGTAAGTTGTGTCTGATGCTGTGGCTATCATCTGACCTGAGGGTGCTGTGGAAGCCTGATGCTGGACTCAGCTTCCAGTCCTACCTGCTCCACTTTTAAAATTGCAGTGTAGTTGATTTACAGCATTGTGTTAGGTTCAGGTGTACGGCACAGTGATTCAGTTATATATATATGCTTCTACTACCTGATGCTCTCAAAAGCATCACTTTCTCTAGGTTTCAGGGGGGATAGAAAAGTTGAAAACAATCCAGATATAAATCATTAGCAAAAATAGATAAATAAACACACCATTCTTACACAAGAAATACTACGCAGCATTAGGAATGAATGAACTACTGTTTTCTTCAACAATATAGATCAATCCCAAAGCATGATATTAAGAGAAAAGAAAAACCAGATGGAAATGAATATATTCTGCAAGAGTCTATTTATATAAAGTTCAAAATCAGACAAAGCTGATTTATGGGGTTAGAAGTCGGTGGTTATTCTAGAAGGAAGGCGTGGCTGAACAGTGGGTGGGGCATGGGGTGTGTGTGTGTGTGTATGTGTGTGTGTGTGTGTGATGCTCTATTTCTTGATTTTGATAGCGGATTCATGGATGCATTCATTTAGGTTTTATTCACGATTCTGTGTGTATATGATATTTTATTTAGATGTTTACTTAAGAGGGAATGAAGAGATTGGGCTGTGTTCTCCCTTCTAGACTTAATCACATCAAAGAGCTTGGATCTGCACTTAACGTGGACCCACTCTGTACCTTGCATAGGGTGCCTTCTCCAAAGTTTATGTTCAGAACAAGCTAGTGGACTTCAAACCATGTTCCAAGACAAAGACTTCTGCAGTATTGTCCCGGGGCCACAGAGCAGGATTTTTATGCAACCATTTTACATATGTATGTACCCCAGATAGCTCAGCTGGTAAAGAATCTGCCTGCAATGCAGGAGACCCCAGTTCAATTCCTAGGTTGGGAAGATCCATTCCAGCATTCTTGGGCTTCCCTTGTGGCTCAGCTGGTAAAGACTCCACCTCCAATGTGGGAGACCTGGGTTCAGTCCCTGGGTTGGGAAGATCCCCTGGAGAAAGGAAAGGCTACCCACTCCAGTGGGCTGGTCTGGAGAATTCCATGGACTGTATAGTCCATAGGCTCGCAAAGAGTCGGACACGACTGAACGACTTTCACTAGCACGTGGGGAGCCACCCCTAGATCAAGATATAAAGAAATTGCGGCACCCCAAAAGGCTCCCTCTTGCCCAGTCAGTTGAGCCCAAGGGTGACCATTATTTTGTTGTTGTTTAGTCACTAAGTCATGTCTGACTCTTTTTTTGACCCCATGGGCCGTAGCCCGCTAGGCTCCTCTGTCCATGGGATTCTCCAGGTAAGAATAATGGAGAGGGCTGCCATTTCCTCCTCCAGGGGATCTTCCCAAGCCAGGAATTGAACCTGGGTCTCCCAGATTCTTTACTGTCTGAGCCACCAGTCTAGTGGTACCATTATTTAAGGAGGCTCTGTTTTCATTTGTTTTGCTTATTGAATATCCAGGTTAAAATTTTGAGGGTAAACATCACTTAAAAAAATTAAAACCTACGTTTCCAATGGCTCCCATACCTTCTAGGAATAACAGTTTTCTGTGAACATTTAAGCATCCCCTGCTTTTTAAATAGCATTCCTTCTTCTCTGGAAAGGAGATGGCAAAATGGTCTATAAAGAGTGATAGGGCAGGCTCTAGTCCTGGATAAAGAATTAAGGAAATGCTACCCCCAATCCATTTCAACTGAGAAAAATTTCCCAGCCTCCAGAAGAAAGGCAGCCCTTTCAACTCCTTGTTATTAGCCTAATGAGCCTCATTTTGACTTTCTAACCTATAGAACCATAACATAATGTTTATGCTGTTTAAAGTCATTAAGTATGTCATAACTTGTAACTCATCAATAGAAAACAAATACAGATACAAAAACTGATGAAGAGAAAGTTGAATAAATGAATGAGAGAATTAGGCTTCTTTGTTCAGAAGATATTAAGAGGTGCCAAGAATACACAGAAGAACTATACAAAAAAGATCTTCATGACCCAGATAATCACGATGGTGGGATCACTCACCTAGAGCCAGACATCTTGGAATGTGAAGTCAAGTGGGCCTTAGGAAGTATCACTACGAACAAAGCTAGTGGAGGTGATGGAATTCCAGTTGAGCTATTTCAACTCCTAAAAGATGATGCTGTGAAAGTGCCGCACTCAATATGCCAGCAAATTTGGAAAACTCAGCAGTGGTCACAGGACTGGAAAAGTTCAGTTTTCATTCCAATCCCAAAGAAAGGCAATGCCAAAGAATGTTCAAACTACCACACAATTGCACTAATCTCACATGCTAGCAAAGTAATCCTCAAAGTTCTCCAAGCCAGGCTTCAACAGTATGAGAACCATGAAATTCCAGATGTTCAGGCTGAATTTAGAAAAGGCAGAGGAACCAGAGATCAAATTGCCAGCATTGTTGGATCATCGAGAAAGCAAGAGAGTTCCAGAGAAACATCTACTTCTGCTTTATTGATTATGTCAAAGCCTTTAATTGTGTGGATCACAACAAACTGTGGAAAATTCTTCAAGAGATGGGAATGACCTTACCTGCCTCCTGAGAAATCTGTATGCAGGTCAAGAAGTATCAGTTAGAACTGGACATGGAACAGCAGACTGGTTCCAAATAGGGAAAGGAATACGTCAAGGCTGTATATTGTCACCCTGCTTATTTAACTTATATGCAGAGTACATCATGTGATGTGCCAGGCTAGAAGAAGCACAAGCTGGAATCAAGATTGCCTGGAGAAACATCAATAACCTCCGATATGCAGATGACACCACCCTTATGGCAGAAAGTGAAGAAGAACTGAAGAGCTTTTTGATGAAAGTGAAAGAGGAGAGTGAAAAAGTTGGCTTAAAACTCAATATTCAGAAAACTAAGATCATGGCATCTGGTCCCACCATTTCATGGCAAACAGATGGGGGAAACAATGGAAACAGTGTCAGACCTTATTTGGGGGGGCTCCAAAATCACTGCAGATGGTGACGGCAGCCATGAAATTAAAAGACGCTTGCTCCTTGGAAGAAAAGTTATGACCAATCTAGACAGCATATTTAAAAGCAGAGACATTACTTTGCCAACAAAGGTCTGTCTAGTCAAAATTATGGTTTTTCTAGTAGTCATGTGTGGATGTGAGAGTTGGACTATAAAGAAAGCTGAGAGCCAAAGAATTGATGCTTCTGAACTGTGGTGTTGGAGAAGACTCTTAAGAGTCCCTTGGACTGCAAGGAAATCCAACCGGTCCATCCTAAAGGAGATCAGTCCTGAATGTTGATTTGAAGGACTGATGCTGAAGCTGAAACTCTGATACTTTGGCCAGCTGATAATGAAACACTGACTCATTGGAAAAGACCCTGATGCTGGGAAAGATTGAAGGCAGGAGGACAAGGGGACGGCAGAGGATGAGATGGTTGATGGTATCACCGATTCGATGGGCATGAGTTTGAGCAGGCTCGGGGAGTTGGTGATGGACAGGAAAGCCTGGTGTGCTGTAGTCCATGGGGTCCCAGAGTCCTACACGACTGAGCGACTGAACTGACTGTTCAGTTTGTATATAGTTCCACTAGGTGGCGCTCTAACCACACTATTGAAACAGCCCCTCTCTTCGGAAGCGCCTCGTTTTTTTTTCCATCGCAGGGAGGTTTCTTCAGGCACAAAAAGCTGTTACTCCACAAAAAGGTTCAAGGGAAACTTGTGAAGTGGAAATTTTGATCATTCTTTTATCCCTTTCAGGTCAGAATGCAGAGGCCTTCTGGAGGCCAGGAATAGCCCCTCCCCACGTCCAGGGTGGGGTCTGCTCACTGCTGCTTCTTACCTGACCTGGGGATCCAAAGACAGCGCCCAAAGCGGCTGCGCTGCCAGCCAGCAACCCACTAAATAAAACCTACCTAGCCCTTCCATCTAAATAAGACTAGCGTGCAAATGAAATTATGCACAAGAGAGAAATAGACCCACAGACATAGAAAGCAAATTTATGGTTACCAAAGAGAAAAGGTGGGGGAGGGTAAATTAAGAGTTTGGGATTAACATGTACACATTGCTGCTGCTGCTATCTCTTCAGTCGTGTCCGACTCTGTGCGACCCCATAGACGGCAGCCCACCAGGCTCCTCTGTCCCTGGGATTCTCCAGGCAAGAACACTGGAGTGGGTTGCCATTTCCTTCTCCAATGCATGCATGCATGCTAAGTCGCTTCAGTTGTGTCCGACTCTGTGCGACCCTATGGACAGCAGCCCACCAGGCTCCTCTGTCCACGGGATTTTCTAGGCAAGAATACTGGAGTGGATTGCCATTTCCTTCTTCAGATATACACACTGCTATACATAAAATAGATAAGCTACAAAATCTTACTGTATAGCACAGGGGACTCTACTCAATACTCTGTAATGACCTATAAGGGAAAAGAATCTGAAAAAGGATAGATAAACACATGTATAACTGAATCACTTTGCTACACATCTGAAACTAACACATCATTGTAAGTCAATTATAGTTCAATAAAAAATAAATATAACTGGAGGTCCAGCTGTATTTATACAGCCATGTTTATAAGCTAATAAGCTAATTTATGACTTCCCAGGTGGCACAGGAGATGTTGGTTTGATCCCTGGGTTGGGAATATCCCCTGGATATATTTTCCTGGTCATCATTATTATTTATTAAGCTCCTATGAGGTATTGGTTACTGTTCTAGAAAAACAAAACAGTCTTCCTTGGTGGCTCAGACGATAAAGAATCCTCCTGTAATGCAGGAGACCCAGGTCTGACCCCTGGGCTGGGAAGATCATCTGGAGAAGGGAATGGAGACCCACTCCAGTGTTCTTGTCTGGAGAATTCCCTGGACAGAGGAGCCTGATGGGCTATGGGGTTGCAGAGTTGGACCTGACTGAGTGACTAACACTTTCACTTTCAAGTTCCCAAGAGGTATTGGTTACTGTTCTAGAAAAACAATGTTAGGTAAAACTTGGCTGTTACCTGTCCATCGACTCAATATTATCATTATTTTACATTATTTATTTGGCTCTGATGGGTCTTAATTGTGGCACAAGGGATCATTACTCTTCTTTGCGGCATGTGGGATTTAGTTCCCTGACTAGGGATGGAACCCAGGCCCTCTGCATTAAAAGCTTGGAGTCTGAGCTTCTGGACCATTAGGGAAGTCCCATCACTGACTCAATATTGGCTCTATTAGTTGAAGGATGAAAGTGCTATGGGGCCATGAAAGGCACCCAAGTTCAACCATCCTTGGAGAAGGAGAGAGACTTGGCCAGGGGAGGTGATATTTGAGTTGGCCCTGGGAGAGGGTGAGGAGTGTGTTTCTCATAAATGGAAGGTGAGCAGCAGAGAAAAGGGACATGGCTTTTGAGGAAGGTCAGGTCCTTCTGATGGTCTGGAAGGCCAGGTGAGTGGTGGGAGAGGCTAGAGGCAGCCAGCAAAGCACAGGGGGATTCCTTTGTTAAGAGGCTGAAAGGCCAGACCAGGGAGTTTGGACATTAATCCACAGTCAGCTGGGATTATTTAGGGGTTTTACTCATATCCTGACATGGCCATGTTTACATTTTTTAAAAGATCTCTCTGACAAACATGTGGAGGTTCTATGAGGTGGGGAGACCCTCTGAGCAGGAATACCTGCTCGGAATGTCTTCATTACATGTGAGAAAGGGGAAGGATCTGAAAGGGGGCAGAAGCAAAGGTAACAGAGGAGGCGGGATGAGTGAAAGGAGAATTATGGGACTTGGTTAAGATGAACACTGTTAGTGAGGAATAGAAGGAGGTGTCCAAAAATGTGGCCGTGTGTCTTCAATTTGGGAGATGGTTTCTATGGTGAAGCCTTTGACCGAGAGTGAAAATAAAGGAGGAGCAGGGTGTGGGGGCGGTGTGGATTTCACCTGAGAGGCCAGTCAGTCGTACAGGCAAAGAGGAGGGAGAAATAGAGCAGCATAAGTGAGCCCTGAAAACACGGAGTTTGCCTGAAGCTGAGAAAGAAGACAGTTCAAGGAAGTGGTAGTCAGGACATCGGATGCCATGGAAAGGCCAGGCAGGAAGAAGAGCCAAAGGGTATCATTACAGGGACATGTTGGGGTCACCAGGACCATATGAAGGCTTGGTTTAGTGGACATGGGGACAGGCTACAGGATGATGAAGAAACTCATCAGCACCTTGATGCTTCTCTTTCAGGGCTGGACTGCTGAAGAGAAGGCTTGTTATATAGGCAGACAGAAATGTGCAAACTTTTTTTTTTAGTTTAAATTTATTTTTAATTGGAGGATAATTGCTTTACAATATTATGTTGGTTTCTGCCAAACGTCAACATGAATCAACCATAGGTATATGTATATCTGCTCTCTCTTGAGTTTCCCTCCTACCTCCCACCCTTTCCCATCCTTTTAGCTTGTCATGGAGCACCGGATTTTTAAGCTTGCTGTTTCAATTTAGCAAATTTCCACTGGCTATCTAATTTTGCATATGGTAATGTATATGTTTCAATGCCACTCTCTCCATTTGTCCCACCCTCCCCTTCCCCGTCTGTGTCAAAGGTTTTGAGAAATTTTAGAGTTGAATGTTTTGTGGTGGCTGAGGGGAAGTCAGCAAAAAGGGAGAGAGCAAATATAGATAAATGTACTTAACAATTCAAACCAGGGGAACAATTTTGGTCTGAATTTCAGGCACTGCTGGGTAGATTTTGAGGGGGAACATTTCAGTTGGCAGCATCCCAAAGCTCTACTACATTGGCCTCTGTCTCCCCCTTGCCTGAATGGGCAGCCCTGTCTCTTGTGTGTCTCAGAGGAGAGAACTGTGGGGCGCTGATTTCTGGGAAAAGCCTGAGAGGAGCAACTGGACAGAACTAGGCGCCCAGCCATGTCCTGCCAGTTATCACACTCGGCAAGTGAGATCACCTCTGCTCCTCAGTTTGTAGGCTTTCCTGGTTTTAATTTATTTGACTGTGTCGAATCTTATTTTCAGCACACAGGCTCTGCAGTTGCCGTGTGTGTGATTGGTTGCCTTGTGGCATGTGGGATCCTAGCTTCCCGACCAGGGATCAAACCCACATCCCCTGCATTGCAAGGTGGATTCTTAACCACTGGACCACCAGGGAAGTCCCCTGCACCTCAGTTTTCTCCTGAGGAAAAGGGGTAACATCTTCCTTCAGGCCATGTGCTGGGGTTTAATGGTATCATATATGCAAAAACACCCAAGGTGTTGCCTCAGCAGTCCCAAGTGAATTCTAAGATTTTCATTTGCAGTTATTCCTAATAAAGTGTTCCTGACAATGAGATTTCCTTCTTCTTGAGGTTGCCGGCCACCCCTGTGTTTGATTGTAAATTTATATGTACTTGTGGATCTTCTCTGTACACATCGCTGTCTGCGCTCTTCCCATCCTGGAAGTGGGACTTCTAATTGCTGAAATTTTCTTGGTATCTAGTTTAGAGCTAGATAGCCTGAGCACTCAAAAATCCAGCCAATGGAGAGGGTGTGGAGGAAAGGGAACTCTCTTGCACTGTTGATGGGAATGCAAATCGGTACAGCCACTATGGAGAACAGTATGGAGATTCCTTATAAAGCTAAGAATAAAAACACCATATGACCCAGCAATTCCACTACTGGGCATAAACTCTGAGAAAACCATATTTGAAAAAGACACATGTAGCCCAAAGTTCACTGAAGCACTATTTACAATAGCTAGGACATGGACGCAGCCTCTATGTCCATCGACAGATAAATGGATAAACAAGTTGCAGTACGTATGCACAATGGAATATTGCTCAGCCGTAAAAAGGAATATAAAAGGGAACATTTGATTCAGTTCTAATGAGGTGGATGAACCTAGAGCCTATTATGAAGAGTGAAGTAAGAAAGAGAAAGACAAGTATCATATCTTAATGCATATATATGGACTCTAGAGAGACGATACTGATGAACCTGTTTGCAGGGCAGCAGTGGAGACACAGACGTATGGACACAGTAGGGGAAGGAAAGACTGGGATGAATTGAGAGAGCGGCGCTGAAACATACACATTACCATGTGTAAAATTAGATAGCCAGTAGAACTTTGCCATATGATGCAGGGAGCTCAAACTGGTGCTCTGTGACAACCTTTAGGGGTGGGTTGGGGTGGGAGGTGGCAGGGAGGCTCAAGAGAAGGGGGACATATGTATGCTTCTGGGTGATGTGTGGCAGAAACCAACACAATTTTATAAAGCAAATATCCTCCAATTAAAAGAAAAAAAAAACAAAAAACAAAAAACCAAAACAGTCAAATAGCTCTGTCATCCAGTAGGCTGAGGAGAAGGAGCTGGGGAAGTCAGGTCTGGAACAAACAGCATGCGTCCGATCTGAAAATTCCTGGCCCCACCATCTTTCTTAGGAAGCCCACTCTCGGGAGATCCCTGGTGGTCCAGTGGCTAGAACTCTGTGCTCCCAATGTAGAGGCCCTGAGTTCAATCCCCAGTCAGGGAACTAGATCCCACATTCTGCAACCTGGCATGTGTGCGTACTAAGACACTTCAATCGTGTCCGACTCTTTGTGACCCCATGGACTGTAGCCTGCCACGCTTCTCTGTCTGTGGGATTCTTCAGGCAAGAATACTGGAGTGGGTTTCCATGCCCTTCTTCAGGGGATTTTCCCACCCAGGGATCGAACCCCCGAATCTCTTAGGTCTCCTGCATTGTTAGGTGAGTTCTTTATTACTAGTGCAACCTGGGAAGCCTAAGACCCGGCACAGCCAAATAAATAACTATTTAAAAAAAAAAGGAAAGCCCGCCCTGGTAAGTCAGCACATGGGCCTGTATTGGCCTCCTGTGAACAGCTGAGGAGCACATTCCCTCCAGGTCATTTCTCTGCCTGCACACAACTCCTGACACCCAGCAGCATCTAGCTAACCTGGACTTTTATTTTCCTAGAACAGCACTCTGCTGATTTTAGAAATCCTGCTTTTACCCTTCTGGTAAGGATAAAGTCTCTAAAACACCTATCGAAGACAAACTTAATTCAGGCAGGGAATTGTGGACAGTAGCAGGGGGTATGGTGCTGGCTGTGTTGCAGCCTAATAGGGAGGAGATGGTGAAGCTGGCAGGACTCTCTGGTGCTTGGGGGGGTCACCCCTGAGTTCCTCACTGCACTTGGCCAGTGCTTTGGACATAGAAGGTGCTCAAAAAGCATCTGATGAGTAAATGACACACAGGAAAGTATGAATGAATGGATTTGGCTCATTTACTCAAGAGGCTGAAATGAACATGGGGTGGCAGTGGAAATGGTCTTGGGAAGAGGTAAACTGGTAGATCACACAGTGTTGGGGGGCAGGGCGAGCACGTGGATCAGCTTGTATGTTTCAGCGTGTCCTTAAAGCACCTTCCAGCCTTGGAAGCTGGCAGCCACAACTTCATAGCATTCCAAATGCCTGTGTCACTTTCTTTCTTTTTCTGTTTTTAAAATAAGGTCTCTATCATATAAGAAAGTAATCACCAGTCCAGGTTTGATGCAGGATACAGGATGCTTGGGGCTGGTGCACTGGGATGACCCAGAGGGAGGGAGGTGGGAGGGGGCTTCAGGATTGGGAACACGTGTACACCCGTGGCAGATTCATGTTGATGTATGGCAAAACCAATACAATATTGTAAAGTAATTAGCCTCCAATTAAAATAAATAAATTTAAATTAAAAAAATAAAAAATAAATAAAATAAAATCAAGGTCTCTGTTGCATATTTTTTTGTTCTTCAGCTCAGTTCAGTTGCTCAGTCGTGTATGACTCTTTGCAACCCCATGGACTACAGCACGCCAGGCTTCCCTGTCCATCACCAACTCCCAGAACTTGCTCAAACTCATGTCCATTATTAACTTATTTGTATTTATTTATTTATGTGGCTGCATCAGGTCTTACCTGGGACATATCAGATCTTCCATTGTGGCACATGGACTTCCTAGTGGTGCCTAACCTAGAGTGGGCATTCTTTTTTTAAATGGTATTTATTTATGTATTTCCCTGGTGGCTCAGATGATAAAGCATCTGCCTACAGTGTGGGAGACCCGGGTTCAATCCCTGGGTTGGGAAGATCCTCTGGAGAAGGAAATGGCAACCCACTCCAGTACTCCTCTTGCCTGGAAAATCCCATGGCCTTCCACTGTAGCGTGATAGGCTACAGTCCATGGGGTCACAAAGAGTTGGACACGACTGAGCGACTTCACTTCACTTTCTTGTGTGTTTGTTTCTGGCTGCACTGGGTCTTTATCGTTTTGCTCGGGCTTGCTTTTTAGCTGCAGCGAGCAGAGGCTACTCTCTGCCGCAGTGCCCAGGGTTCTCATTGTGTTGGCTTCTCTAGTTTTGGAGGGCAGGCTCTGGGCGTATGGGCTTCAGCAGCTGAGACCCTCGGGCTTTGTTGCTCTGTGGCATGTGGTGTCTTCCCAAGCCAGGAACTGAACCTGTGTCCCCTGCGTTGCGAGGTGGGTTCTTAATTACTGGATCACCAGGGAAGTCCCCTTGTGTTCCTTTCATTCCACACTCATTAACACAATGCTGGAAAAGTGGATTCTAGAATGTTGGGAAAATCATTTCCTAGAGAGAACTTTTGCAGGGCCTGTCTCTAGCTTGGAGAGGCCAGTAGGGAATTATTCTAGCAAAACCACCCCTGGGGCTTGCTCAACTGAGACACTAAACCCAGAATGAGAATGAGAGCATCCATGTGACATTCTCTGGGAATCTGCAGAATTGACTGTTGCGAAGTTTGAATAGAACAAACATGGTGCTAACTCAAGTTAAAAGCTACTATAATCCGTTTATGGGGCTGTGGTTTGTTTCCCTTGAGACATTTCCAGGCTCTGCTCAGTGGACCGGGCTGTGTGTCTGGTGGCTGGAGGCCGCCAGGAAGCTGTGTCACACAGCCAAGAGAGTTGGTAGTGGGTGTCTGGCCCAAACAGGTCACAGAGTTTAGAAGAAGCCTCAAACAGCTAGTGGGCTTCTTGGGCTCCCAGGAGAATCAGGCCAGTGTTACTGATTTTGGGGAATTCATCCTCAATTTTATTTTTCTGTAGCTTTGACCATTGAGGTTTTTCAGAAGTAGCCTACAAAACCTCATACCCTGGAAAGAACTGGGCCCACTTTCCCTTTCTTTCTCCTCCAAGAGTCTAGGATATTTTACCTTCAAGGAGGTAAAGAAATCACTGCAGTTTCTTAGCTTTGACTTTCTCAGCTGCTAATTCATTTTCTTAGTTTAGAAATATGCTTTCACTGTTATGAGTTGCTTTAATTCTTATACATAGCAACTTCATTTGAGCATGTAAAAGTATGCCATTAAATGTATGGAGATATGTCTTCAAATTACCAAAGGAAAAATGCCAGTAGACCCAAGGAATAGTTGAGTCTTGGGGGCCCTATGTTCTCCATTCCAGAGCCTGTTCTGTAGCAGAGTGAATTCCAAGCAGAAGCTGAATAAGCCTCAGCAAGAAAGATGAAAACTTCTTTATTCCCCCAGTGGTTTGCGAAGACAGTGGGTTGCCACATGAGAGGTAGTGCCCAGAAAGAGAGAGATTTATTGGAAGAGTCAGGCATAAGTGTCAGTATGAGAAATATTTGAAGCATTGAATCCCATGCCTGGTCCTATATCAAGGAGAGTAAGGATTTTTTTTTTTTAATGCTAGGTCTTTGTTACTGTGCATGGGCTACTTAGAGAGTAGTAGTTGCAGTGTGCAGGTTTGTCATTGCAGTGGTTTCTTTTGCTGCAGAGCACGGGCTCTAGGACATGTGGGCCCAGTAGCTGTGGCTCATGAGCTTAACTGCTCTGCAACATGGGATCTTCCTGGGTGAGGGATCAAACTGATGTCTCCTGCACTGGCAGGTGGCTGCTCTACCACTGAGTCACCAGCATAGCCTCCTAGGTCTTTTTTGTTTTTAATTATTATTGGAGTATAATTGCTTTATATTGCTGTATTAGTTCTGGGTCTTACTTGCAGCATGTGAACTCCCAGTTGTAGCATGTGGGATCTAATTCCTTGGTGGTGGTGGTGGTGGTTTAGTCACTAAGTTGTGTCTGACTCTTGTGACCCCATGGACTGTAGTCTGCCAGGTTCCTCTGTTTATGGGATTCTCCAGGCAAGAATACTGAAGTGAGTTGCCATTTCCTTCTCCTTGACCAGGAATCACTGGATCGTCTAAAAAGCAAGAGAATTCCAGAAAAACATCTATTTCTGCTTCATTGACTATGCCAAAGCCTTTGACTGTGGATCACAATAAGCTGTGGAAAATTCTTCAAGAGATGGGAATACCAGACCACCTGACCTGCCTCTTGAGAAATCTGTATGCAACAGTTAGAACTGGACATGGAACAACAGACTGGTTCCAAATAGGAAAAGGAGTATGGCAAGGCTGTATATTGTCACCCTGCTTATTTAACTTATACTCAGAGTACATCATGAGAATTGCTGGGCTGGAAGAAGCACAAGCTGGAGTCAAGATTGCCAGGAGAAATATCAGTAACCTCAGATATGCAGATGACACCACCCTTATGGCAGAAAGTGAAGAGGAACTAAAAAGTCTCTTGAGGAAAGTGAAAGAGGAGAGTGAAAAAGTTGGCTTAAAGCTCAACATTCAGAAAACAAAGATTATGGCATCTGGTCCCATCACTTCATGGGAAATAGATGGGGAAACAGTGTCAGACTTTATTTTGGGGGGCTCCAAAATCACTGCAGATGGTGATTGCAGCCATGAAATTGAAAGACGCTTACTCCTTGGAAGGAAAGTTATGACCAACCTAGATAGCATATTCAAAAGCAGAGACATTGCCAACAAAGGTCCGTCTAGTCAAGGCTATGGTTTTTCCAATAGTCATGTATGGATGTGAAAGTTGGACTGTGAAGAAAGCTGAGCGCCGAAGAATTGATGCTTTTGAACTGTGGTGTTGGAGAAGACTCTTGAGAGTCTCTTGGACTGCAAGGAGATCCAACCAGTCCATTCTAAATGCGATCAGTCCTAGGTATACTTTGGAAAGACTGATGCTAAAGCTGAAACTCCAATACTTTGGCCACCTCATGCGAAGAGTTGACTCATTGGAAAAGACTCTGATGCTGGGAGGGATTGGGGGCAAGAGGAGAAGGGGATGACAGAGGATGAGATGGCTGGATGGCATCACCGACTCTATGAACATGAGTTTGAGTGATTTCCGGGAGTTGGTGATGGACAGGGAGGCCTGGCGTGCTGCGATTCATAGGGTCGCAAAGAGTCAGACACGACTGAGTGACTGAACTGAACTGAACTGACCAGGAATCAAATCTGGGCCCCCCTGCATTAGGAGCATAGAGTCTTAGCCACTGAACCACCAGGGAAGTCCCCAGAGTAAGGAATTTTGGCAGCCCACATTGTAGGGGAAGTGCTTGCTGATTTAACAGGGAGATACAAAGAGGTTCATTTGAAAGAGACACTGAAGAAGAAGATCAGGAGGCCATTGTGAGGCATTTCAGTGCTATCCATCTCCACTCCAGCCTCCATATAGTGGGGTTACTTTATATCTAGTATCCTCAGGTCTTCAGGAACCAAATCTTCCTGAGCTGCAATAGAAGGACTTCTATTTTACAACAAATAACAGCTGAGATTCCAAGGCAGGGGCTTGGAATTGTTATCCAGTCAAGCCAAGACCTACTGAATCAATACCTCATGGCACATTCGTGGATGCAGAGCACTGTACTGAGCAAGTAAGGAGCATGGAGAGAAAAGAGGTGTAAACCTTCCTTGTTCCCCAAGAGCCCTTCACTGGTAAGAGAGGAAGACCCACTCATCACTAACCCAGTAAAGAACAGAGTAGTTGAGACCAAGATCTGAGCCCAAACAGCATGCCGTGGATGGTGGAGACATGGAGGGATATACCTACTTAGGCTTAGTGGTGGTTGGGTGGTTTAGGCGCTAAGTTGTGTCCAACTCTTGTGACCCCATGGACAGTAGCCCACCAGGCTCCTCTGTCCATGGGATTCTCCAGGCAAGAATACTGGAGTGGGTTGCCATTTTCTTCCCTAGGGAATCTTCCCAACATAGGGATTGAACCCAGGTCTCCTGCATTACAGGCGGATTCTTTGCTGACTGAGCTACCAGAGAAACCCTGAGGCTTAGAGGAAATAGCATCTCAACAGGATTCTCAACTCCCTGTTGTGCCAGATTTAAGGTGGAGGTGAGGGTGAGGAAAGTGAGGCTTTTGACTAAGGTGCAAAATGTAAAGAAGTGCTAAAAAAATCACCCCATAATCAAGACATTAATATTAATACAATAAATGATGTTTATATTAATATGATTAATATGGATACATTTATGTTCATACACTAATATCAATCATATTGATATAAATATTAATATTTTAACAAAATAGCTTTAAAATTTAACTTACAAAAACATACAATGAACAGAACATAGAATTTTAATAAAGACACGATGTTTGTGACCCTGCATTATTATAGAATGGGAACAGTTTTCTTTTGTTTGTTAAGCTTGTTTATTTATTTTTGGCTGTGCTGGCTCTTTGTTGCTGTGTAGTCTTTTCTCTAGTCACAGCGAGTGGGGGCTGCACTCTGTTGAGCTTGCAGGCTTCTCATTGCCAAGGCTTCTCTAGTTGAGCACGGGCTCTAGGGCACTCAGACTTCAGTGGTTGCAGTACGTGGACTCAGTAGTTGGGGCTCCTGAGATCTAGAGCACGGGATCAGCAGTTGTAGTGCAGGGGCTTAGCTGCTCTGCAGTATGTGGGATCTTCCTGGATCAAGGATCCAACCTTGTCTCCTGAATTGGCAGGAGTGCTCTTTACCACTGAACCACTAGGGAAGTGTTTTTCATCACCTCTCCATCCCTAGTCTCCTATCAGGAGAGCTTCTGAGGGTTGACAGCAAGCTGAGAATAGATGGAGCAGCACACAGTTTAAAAATAATTATTATTATGATTTTTTAATCTTTTGGCAGGGCTGTGAGGCATGTGGAATCTTAGTTCCTCAACTAGGGATCAAACCTGTGTCTCCTGAATTGAAAGCACGGAGTGTTAACCACTAGACCACCAGGGTCGTCCCTGTCAACCTCTATAGACAGTCTTTTTTTTTCTTTTTTTAACTGGGAGACTTTTTGTTAACTTTACATGTGATTCCAAATACGAGAGCATATTTTGATAAGTATACATGGGGGCATGTAGTTTTCCTTTTGCCTCAGCTCCAATATGCTTGCCTTAGCACAGCCCTAGCCAGGTTGGGAAGGAAGGGAGGACTTATGGACAAGGAAGAGTTGAGCAAAGGTTCAGTTCAGCTCAGTTGCTCAGTCGTATCCAACTCTTTGCGACCCCATGATCTGTAGCATGCCAGGCCTCCCTGTCCATCACCAACTCCCAGAGGTTACCCAAACTCATGTCTATTGAATTGGTGATGCCATCCAACCATCTCTTCTCTGTCATCTCCTTCTCCTCCTGCCCTCACTCTTTCCCAGCATCAGGGTCTTTTAAAATGAGTCAGCTCTTCACAACAGGAGGCCAAAGTATTGAAGTTTCGGCTTCAATATCAGTCCTTCCAATGAATATTCAGGACTGATTTCCTTTAGGATGAACTGGTTGGATCTCCTTGTAGTCCAAGGGATTCTCAAGAGTCTTCTCCAACACCACAGTTCAAAAGCATCAATTCTTCAGTGCTCAGCTTTCTTTATAGTCCAACTCTCACATTCATGCATGACTACTGGAAAAACCATAGCTTTGACTAGGCGGAGCTTTGTTGGCAAAGTAATGTCTCTGCTTTTGAATATGCTGTCTAGGTTGGTCATAACTTTTCTTCCAAGGAGCAAGCATCTTTTAATTTCATGGCTGCATTCACCATCTGCAGTGATTTTGGAGTCCCCCGCAAAATAAAGTCAGCCACTGTTTCCACTATTTCCCCATCTATTTGCCATGAAGTGACGGGATGCCACTATCTTAGTTTTCTGAATGTTGAGCTTTAAGCCAACTTTTTAACTCTCTGCTTTCACTTTCATCAAGAGGCTCTTTAGTTCTTCTTCATGTTCTGCCGTAAGGGTGGTGTCATCTGTATATTTGAGCAAAGGTGGTGTCATCTGCATATCTGAGCAAAGGTAAGAGGCACCAAAGCATGTTCAGACCCATGGCGGGTGGGGTGGGTGGTGGGAGTAGGGGGAGAAATTATAAATATCATGTATGAGAAATGGTAGTAAGAGAGAGAGAGAGAGCTGAAAAGTTTAGAAAACGGAGAGATTGTGGGGGGCTTTCTATACAATCCTGAGATACAATAGTATCTATTGTCGGCACTTAAGGGGTCATCAAATGCTTCTGAGCACAGTCTTTGGGGCCAGTTACTTGAGGGGAAGGAGGGAGCACTAGTCAGAGAGAATGAAACAAGAGACAGAATCACCAGAGGGCAGCCACTGCAAGGGACATGGAAGAATAAGCGAGCACTCCAAAACAGCCAAGGTCCTCCGGGATAATAAACTGCATGTTAATAATACACTTTCTGTGAATAATATCTGACAAATTAACTTCCACCTGAGGGCAGGAAATGAACTGTGATCCTGTTTCCCAATGAGGATATAGCAGCCTCACTGAACACATCACTTATCTAACACGTCCACACACTTCCTTCATCAGCTGCTGAATTTCTAGGCGGAGATGGAGTGAGGTCCCGGAAGCTGGTCCCTCCTTCTTGTTCTTCTTAGAACTAATTAGGACACATTTCAGAGAAAGAGCCAGAAGCCCATCTCAGATGTATGGGAGGACTGGGAAATCAGTTCTCAGAAACATTTTCTGGCTTTTTTTCCTTTCCCATATAATAGTGAGTGTACTAAGAAAAGATAAAGCCTTTGCAAAATGTGGACTGATTGGGGGAGAGACCTTATTTTATAAAATGCATATTTTGTATTTTATGAAATGCATATTTTGTTGTTGCTATTGTTCTCTCGCTCAGTCGTGTCTGACTATTTGTGATCCCATGAGCGGCAGCATGCCAGGCTTCCCTGTCTTTCACTATCTCCCAGAGTTTGCTCAAACTCATGTCCATTGAGTCAGTGATGTCATCCAATCATCTCATCTTCTGTTGCCCTCTTCTCCTCCTGCCCTCAATCTTTCCTAGCATCAGGGTCTTTCCCATTGAGTTGGTTCTTTGCATCAAGTGGCCAAAGTATTGGGAGTTTCAACTTCAGCATCAGTCCTTCCAATAAATATTCAGGGTTGATTTCCTTTAGGATTGATTGGTTTGATCTCTTTGAAATCCAAGGGACTCTCAAGAGTCTTCTCTAGCACCACAGTTTGAAAACATGAATTCTTTGGCACTCAGCCTTCTTTATGGTCCAACTCTCACATCCATACATGACTACTGGAAAAACCATAGGTTTGACTGCTGCTGTTGCTGCTGCTAAGTCGCTTCAGTCGTGTCCGACTCTGTGCTACCCCATAGACAGCAGCCCACCAGGATCCCCCATCCCTGGGATTCTCCAGGCAAGAACACTGGAGTGGGTTGCCATTTCCTTCTCCAATGCATGAAAGTGAAAAGTGAAAGGGAATTCACTCAGTTGTGTCCAACTCTTAGCGACCCCATGGACTGCAGCCTACCAGGCTCCTCCGTCCATGGGATTTTCCAAGCAAGAGTACTGGAGTGGGGTGCTAGATGGACCTTTATTGGCAAAGTGATGTCTCCACCTTTTAATATGCTTTCTAGGTTTGTAATCCCATCACCCATGAGCCTGTGCTCTGCAACAAGAGAAGGCACCACAGTGAGAAGCCCTGGTACCACAACTCGAGAGTAGACCCCGCTCCCCAAAACTCTAGGAAAGCCCATGCAGCAGTGATCACAGCCAAACACATAAATAAAATTATTTAAAAATGGGACCTTTTCAAATATTTTCAAAAGGTATACTTCTGTAAATGTAGATAAATCTTTCTTCAAGTGACCTGAAAAGTGAAGTTGAATTTAAATGAGACTCATTCATATTTTGAATGTCAAACCCCTTGGGGAGGCTGAGTTGTTTAAGATCTTAATCTCCAGGACAGTCAGCTATCCTGTTGGGAAGGTAGAAAGTAACATAAGAGAAAAAAATTATCCAGCAAAAGACTTGAAATATTGTCTGTCTTAGTCAACTCAAGTTGCCATAACAAAATACTATAAACCAGGTGGCTTAAATAGCAGATGTTTATTTTCTCATGATTCTAGAGGCTGGAAGTCTGAGATAAGGGTGCCAGCATGGTTGGGTTTTGATGGTTGGCTTGCCATCTCTTGCTATCTCTCCTTGTTCTCACATGGCCTTTCCTTGGTGCCTGTCTGTGTGGAGGGAGAGAGAGAGAGAAAGAGAGAATGCTCTGGTGTCTTCTCTTATATCTTATCAGACCAGGGCACCTGCCTTCATGAACCCATCAAAACTTAGTTATTTCCCCAAAGGCTCCATCTGCACATACCATCACACAGAGTCAAATCTCCAACATCTGAATTTTGGAGTGACACAAAACATTCAGTCCATAACATTATTGAAGGTCGCAATTGTGGGAGATTAACTGATTAAAATGAAAAATACAGAAAATTCCTAAAGCAGTTCAAACACTGGAGAGATCCCTTTGGCATCCCCAAGAAAGAACTAATGTCTACCTGTGCAGAGAAGCTCATAAACCAGCACCTTGAGCAAAGTAACAGGTGACAGGGGGACTGGAAGTTCATTTCATGCTGAGCAGAAGTGGGAGCTAAGAAAGAGAGACCCACTTGGCCTGTGTTATAAGAAATCTCAAAGACTGTGTTGGGGGAGCTGCCTTTCATACTTCCTGGTAGTAGGGAAAGAGGCCCAATGCCAATGCAGATCCAGGAAGAATACTTTGTCCCAGCTCCGTAGGACTGATGACAGGGGCAGCAGGTGGGAGGCAGGGAGGTGAGGAGGCTGCAGGACTGCCCTGAACTGGAGAGATCCAGAGCCTGAACCAGGCATTTCTCTTGCCATGTTGCCACTGGCAATTCCTGGCTCAGAGTTAGAAGCTTGCACAATCTAGTGGAGTGTGCAGATGCTCAAGGGACTCTTTAAAAATCTTTGTCTTATTTGGACTATGGAAATACTAGAGCCTCAGGAGCAGTGCCAAGAAGAATCCTCCAGCCCAGAGGCACCAGGAGTGAACACCTCAAGGTGTTAGAGACATGCCATCCTGATGAGTTATACTGAATAAGAGGGACTACCATGGGATCACAAAATCAAAGCACTCACTGGTAAAAATCGATTTTCTCTCGTCTATTAGGAAGCACAAAGACACAATGGTATTCCTATGCCTTCTCCTGTATCCACATTGGAAGTGAAATAGAGAGAGAATAGGGAATAGGTCTGGTTTTGTAAGACTTACTTTTCCACTATAAAAAAACAATGGAAAAAAACCAACAATAACAAGAGATATTCACTTTCTACCCAGACCAGATATTACTGGATAGTTCTCTGAAAATCATTTCACAATTCGCATTGCTGGGCCAAATGCTCCTCGAGTATATGGCCGTTCCTCCCCTGAGAGCCCTGGTAAAGAAATTTCATGAAGCTACAGACAAATTTTTTAGGTGAAAGAGGATGTGATAAAAATGGTATCAGCCAGACTCTCTACACCGTTCCGTAAGCCCGAATCTAGAAAAAGTCCCAAGCCAACAGCAAGCAGTATCTGCTTTGATTGATCCAACACGGCTGTTACTTCAGCGCTTAGGTATGGTCCAGATGCTGTCATTCCTGCCTCTAAGTCCAGCGGTTCCTAGAGAGGGAGGTCTATGGTTGAATTGGCCTTGCTCTGCAGGGCCACAGGACCAGAAATCGGCTGGCAAGCCACCTGTCTGGAAGCTGGGTCTGTCAGACCAATAACATTATAATACGTGTCAAGTTGTGTCCAGACAACCAGAAGGTCCCGTTTCTGGCCATCTGTGCTGAAGCGTCTTGATCCACACAGCACGTTCAGTCTTGGGGAGGGAGAAAGGGCGCATTCTGGCAACCACTTACCTCCTTGTGGGTCTGAGACAACATTATACCACAGAAAGTTCTCCTCTGGTCTTGGGAGAGATGAAAAGTTAGTGTAGGATATATAAGTGAAAGCCTCTAGTGGTCACTAATAATAATAGAATCATCTTAAATTTATGCGGCACCTTGAAGCATATAGAACTCTCATTTGATCCTCTATGAACAAAATGGGTATTATTCACTCCACTTTGTAGGTGGAGACACAAACCTGTGAGGTTCAATGTAATGCTCATGTCATTTAACTAGTGGATGGCAGAGTCAGAAGGGAAACACAGGTCTCCTGACTCCTGCCCACAGGACTCTTTTCTTTGTTTTTATTTTGGCTGTGCTGGATCTTCATTGTGGGCTTTTTGTTGGGGCACAAGGACTTTCTCTAGTTGTGGCAAGCATGGGCTTCTCTTTCTCTAGAGTAAGCATGCTCAGTAGTTGTGACTGGTGGGCTTAGTTGCCCCGAGGCATGTGGGATCTTAGTCCCCCGATCAGGGATCGAACAGATGTCCCTTGCATTAGAACTCAGATTCTTAACCACTGGAACACCAGGGAAGTCCTTGTCACAGGACTTCCTGAACAGTAAAAAAAAAGCTCTGAAAAATGAACCTAGTTCATTTTCTGAGCAGGTGATCTGTAACAATAGTGGTAATAATAGTCACTCATAATAAATGTTTTACCTGATTTTTATCTGGTTGACAATCATCATTTATGTCTAAAGCCAATAAACACCAGATTTTCTGCTCTTTCCAGTGCAGGCTGGGGAAGGAGGAAAAAAGAGAAATACTGTGCTAAACTGTAGCTCAGCTCTTTCGTTCCTTCACTCTTCTACTTGCTATCAAAATTATCCATCAACTCCCGTATGTTTACCCTAGATATTCAAAACATATCTGGAACCATTCTGAAATCATTTACCTGAATAAAGCTGACTTACATACCCCCTCAAGACTGCACAGTCCAGAGGAAGAAGGGGCTGGTGGGCAGAATGTGAAGCCATGTTTTCATTTCTCTATTAGGCTTCTCATGGGCTCAGTGGTAAAGAATCTGCCAGCCAGTGCAGGAGCCACAGGAGACGTGGGTTCAATCCCTGGGTTGGGAAGATCCCCTGGAGGAGGAAATGGCAACCCACTCCAGTATTCTTGCCTGGGAAATCCCATGCACAGAAGAGCCTGGCCGGCTCATCTAAGGGGTTGAAAAGAGTAGGACATGACTAATCGACTAAGCACGCACACTGAGTTCATAGGATTTGTTTCTTTTTCCAGTTCTCTGCAGAGAGGCTCTGTTCCATCTCCAGCCTGGAAATACAATTTTAGCAACACATACTTTAGAATGAATTCTAGCAAACAAACCATAGATATTCTAGATCATCACAATAACACTTTATTTGGAGAGGGACGAATATCTATTTTTGGAGGGCTTCCCAGGTGGCACTTATTTAACTTATCTGCAGAATACATCATGAGAAATGCTGGGCTGGATGTCAAGCATTGACAAGATTGCCAAGATGGAATCTAGATTGCTGGAAGAAACATCAATAACCTCAGACATGCAGATGACACCACCCTTATGGCAGAAAGTGAAGAGGAACTAAAGAGTCTCATCATGAAGGTGAAACAGTAGCGTGAGAAAGCTGGCTTAAAACTCCATATTCAAAAGACTAAGATCATGGCATCCGATTCCATCACTTCATGGCAAATAGATAAACAATGGAAACAGTGACAGACTATTTTCTTGGGCTCACAAATCACTGCAGACAGTGACTGCAGCCACGAAATTAAAAGACACTTGCTCCTTGGAAGAAAAGCTATGACAAACCTAGATGGCATATTAAAAAGCAGAGACACTACCTTACCTTCACAGGTCCATATAGTCAAAGCTATGGTTTTTCCAGCAGTCATGTATGGATGTGAGAGCTGGACAATAAAGAAGGCTGAGAGCCAAAGAATTGATGCTTTTAAACTGTGATGTTGGAGAAGACTCTTGAGAGTTCCTTGGACTGCAAGGAGATCAAACGAGTCAATCCTAAAGGAAATCAATCAGAATATTCATTGGAAGGACTGACGCTGAAGCTGAAATTCTAATGCTTTGGCCACCTGATGTGAAGGGCTGACTCACTGGAAAAGACCCTGCTGCTGGGGAAGATTGAAGGCAGGAAGAGAAAGGGACGACAGAGGACGAGATGATTAGATGGCATCACCAGCTCAATGGACATGAGTTTGAGCAAGCTCTGGGAGATGGTGAAGGACGGGAAGCTTGGTGTGCTACAGTCCATGGGGTCAAAAAGAGTCAGATACAACTGAGTGACTGAACAACAACAAAGGTGGGGCTAGTGGTAAAGAACCTGCCAATGCAGGAGACATGAGACATGAGACATGAGATGAGACATGAGACATTTTCAACCGAAAATATAAAAATAAAATAAAGAAAAAATAATTTCAAAAAATCTTTTGACTTGTTTTAAGAGCATAAAGCTTGGGTTGCCATTTTCTTCTCCAGAGGATCTTCCCTCCAGGGATTGAACTTGGGTCTCCTACATTGCAGACAGTCTTTACTGACCCCATGGACTGTAGCCCACCAGGCTCCTCTGTCATGGAATTCTCCAGGCCAGAAAACTGGAATGGATTGCCACACCCTTCTCCAGGGTATGGAACCCAGGGAGTCGAAACTTCGACCCAGGGATCTCCTGCATTGCAGACGAGTTCTTTACCACTGAGCCACTAGGGTGAGCCACTGGGGTGTGCCACATCTCAAGCTTTCTGAGGATCACAGTTGGTCACTGAGCCCTCCAGGAGCTGGAGGCAGGGGAGGATGTTCACTGTGGGAGTCGAATGTTGGACAGACCATGCAGTACCTGTGCTCGGAAAAGAGAGTGCTCTGGAACCAAGGAGAGAAGAACTCCTTCCTCCGTCAGCATCCCTCTAGCATCCTCTACTAACAAAGGTTAATGTTGTGCAAGCTGGTGGGGGAGAAATATTTATAGGATCTAGGTCCATTTACACAGAGAAATGAGGGTGGATTTTGAGCCAAGGGTATAAGTTGATAACTGACACAGACCTCGGTATATTACAAGAAGCATGGTGCTCTAGACCCAGCTCTGTGACCGACTAGACATGGGGCCCCAGGCATGTCCCCATCACCAAGCCTCAAATTCCATGACTACAGAATGGGATCCTATGTACTTATACCCCAAGGTCAATGTGAGGATTAAATAAGATAGAAGGTAGGAATGTGTTATTAGTGAAAAAGAGTGAAAGCAACATTCACATGATGGGTTAAAATGATGGGTTCTGTGATGGACTGCCTGAATCCCTATTGTCCACTCACCAGCTGGGTGACCATGGATAATCCACTTACCTCTTAGCTCTGTTTCCTTATGTGTAATGATGGGAAATAGGTGGGGAAACAGTGGAAACAGTGTCAGACTTTATTTTTGGGGGCTCCAAAATCACTGCAGATGGTGACCGCAGCCATGAAATTAAAAGACGCTTACTCCTTGGAAGAACAGTTATGAGCAACCTAGATAGTAAATTCAAAAGCAGAGACATTACTTTGCCGACTAAGGTCCGTCTAGTCAAGGCTATGGTTTTTCCTGTGGTCATGTATGGATGTGAGAGTTGGACTGTGAAGAAGGCTGAGCGCCGAAGAACTGATGCTTTTGAACTGTGGTGTTGGAGAAGACTCTTGAGAGTCCCTTGGACTGCAAGGAGATCCAACCAGTCCATTCTGAAGGAGATCAGCCCTGGGATTTCTTTGGAAGGAATGATGCTAAAGCTGAAGCTCCAGTACTTTGGCCACCTTGTGCGAAGAGTTGACTCATTGGAAAAGACTCTGATGCTGGGAGGGATTGAGGGCAGGAGAAGAAGGGGACGACCAAGGATGAGATGGCTGGATGACATCACGGACTCGATGGACCTGAGTCTGAGTGAACTCCGGGAGATGGTGATGGACAGGGAGGCCTGGCGTGCTGTGATTCATGGGGTCGCAAAGAGTCGGACACGACTAAGCGACTGAACTGAACTGAACTGAACTGAATGATGACAGCTAGCTCATCACCCCATTTTCTTGAGAAGTCAGTGAGATGATACAGAGTGTTTGCACACATTAAGTGCGAAATAAATGTTGCTGTTATTTACTCATATTTTTAGTTACTTCAAATAAAATGTTTAATTGCTGAGCTGTGTCTGACTCTTTTGCGACCCCGTTGACTGTAGCCTGCCAGGCTTCTCTGTCCATGGGATTTCCCATGCAAGAATACTAGAGTGGGTTGCCATTTTCTTCTCCATGGAATATTCCTGACAAGGATCAAACCAGTGTCTCCTGCACTGGCAAATTCTTTACCGTATGAACCACTGGGGAAGCCCTCATATAAACACTTATATGTTTGTTTCTCCCTTATTATGTGTTCACTTACTTTTATTTATCAAGTGCCTACTATTTGGAGGCATTATATTGAGTGTTGCTTTAGAGGTCAGGAATAGAGACAACTCAGAGAAGTGGGAGGTATAATGTTTTCAAGGATGTG
Organism: Oryx dammah; assembly: GCF_014754425.2. Lineage (NCBI taxonomy): Eukaryota > Metazoa > Chordata > Mammalia > Artiodactyla > Bovidae > Oryx > Oryx dammah. The sequence goes on along the minus strand of NW_024070185.1, from coordinate 65,712,543 downwards.
GTTCCTTGGAAAGAAATGCTGTTCATTTTTCTCAAGAGAAGAAAAGCCACCAGTATTTACTTGAATTATGGCCTTTCTAAAATCAACCCAGTGTGGTTTCCCTGATTCTGAGCATTTAAAATGCAAAACAAACTTTAATTTTCAAAGAAATTTTTGCAGAAGAATTTCTCAAAACACTTTCTGGATGACAGGATTGAGGTCTTTCTGCATGTTTGTTTTAATTAAAATGTAATATGATGTAAACTGTGCTGTATGTGTATGCTAGCTGCTCAGTTGTGTCAGACTCTTTGTGACCCCATGGACTGTAGCTTGACAGGCTCCTCTGTCTATGGGGATTCTCCAGGCAAGAACACTGGAGTGGGTTGCCATGCCCTCTTCCAGAGGATCTTTCTAATTCAGGGATTGAACGCAGCATTGCAGGCAGATTCTTCCTCATCTGAGCCACCAGAGAAGCCCAAGAATACTGGAGTGGGAAGCCTATCTCTTCTCAAGGGGATCTTCCCAACCTAGGAATCGAACTGGGGTCTCCTGCACTGCAGGTGGGTTCTTTACCAGCTGAGTTATGAGGGAAGCCGTATGATGTATGTAAACCACTAAATAATGATTCCTTTGCAAGGAAGTGGTATGAGAGCCAACCCAAGACCCTGTAGGCTTCACTGACTCTGTTCTGCTTTTGTACAGCTGATGCTGAGAGGAGAGGCCAACTGGAGCTACATTAAGGGCACACTCAGAGTCCACTGTGCTCTCACTGGGCTCCTACATTTTTTCCCTGATTGTAGCCTTTTTGCCTTTCAAACCTTTTAATGAAAGGATTCTCAGCCTTGGCACTACTGATATTTGGGGTCAGATCATTCTTTGTTGTGGGAGCTTCCTGTGCCTTGCAGGGTATGGAGCAGCATCCTTGGCCAATATTCACTAGATGCCAGAAGCACCTTCCTCTCTCCTCGCACAAACAAAAATGCCTCCAGAAGTTGTCAATGTCCCCTGGGAGCAAAATCACCCTTGGCTGAGGACCACTGATAGCCCTAAAGAATCTTCCTGAAGCAAATCTTTTGCCAGAGTGAAAAAAGTGCACATTCTTGGTATTCAAGATTCTTCAACAACCTGATTCCTTCTATAACCCCTAGTCTTACTTACTCTCCCTTGGACTCCAAACAATAGATCTGCCCAGGTTCCCAGAGTGCTTCACAGCTCTTCAGTCTCACCACTTTTCTGCCTTAAATCTCATTTCTCTCCCCTCCAACCACTGAAAGAAGATTTGAATAAGTGGAAAGATGTAACCTGGTTTTGGGTAGAAAGATTCAATATTGTAAGGAGATCAGGTCTCTCTTAAATAATTTATAATTAATATGACCCTGGTAAAGGAATTATTTTGAAAAGTTAGGCTAGTTTTTTCCAAATTTTAGTATAGAAAATAAACATGTGAGAACAACTAGAAAATTTTTGAGAATATTGAGGTACAAATTCTACTAGTTATTAAAATATAAAATAAAATAATTAAAAGAATCATGATGGTGTTGTATAATTACAGATTAATTAATAAAATAATAAAATAAAGTAGATATTCCAAAAATATGACCAAATATAAGCATGAATTTAATATATGATAAAGAGGGCATTTCGGATCATTGAATGATGGATTATTTCATAAACAGTTTAGGGGCAACAAGCTAGCCATCTGGAAAAAATAAATCTCTACATTAATTTTTACCTTAAATTATTTCCCAGGTAGTTCATAAATGTAAACATGGAAAAACATATAGACATCTAAGAAAAAATGGGATTGTTAGGAATTTGTAAGTAAGAAGCAAAACCCAAGGACCATGAGAGAAAAATATTGATAACTATACTTACTAAAAGTTGTGCATCACCAAAATCACCATTAAAGAAAAAGATAAAAATAACCAGCTGTGATATTTGTAAGACATGTGGTTGAACAGAGAGTTAATTTCTTTTCTAAAAAATTTATTTACTTTTAATTGAGGGATAATTGTTTTACAACATTGTGTTGGTTTCTGCCATACATCAATATGAATTAATTTCTTATAATGAAGAGTTTATGATTAAATAAGAATTGAATCAAATAGAAAAATGACCAATAGGCATGAATTGGGGAACACAAGGAAGTAAAAATCTCAGGATAGTTTCAAAATCAGCTTTATTACAAAAAAAAAAAAAAGGAAGAAAAAACAATGAGACTCCGTTCTTATCTATCAAAATGTTAAAGGTCAGAAATTGTTAATAAATGGAATTTCTGGAGTGTAGGGAACTAGTGCACTCTAACACTGATACAACTTCAAGGGAGAACAATTTGGAAATATCTTTCAAAATTTCATGCACATATCCAGTCCTTCCATTTACAGAAAATTATCTTACAGATAATGCATATGACACATGCAAAGACTGTGCAAGGTAGTCTCTGAAGGACTGTGTGTGTGTGTGTGTGTGTGTGTGTGTGTGTGTGTGTGAGTCATGTCCCACTTTTGCCACCTGTGGACTATAGCCTGCCAGGCTACTCTGTCCATGATTCTCCAGGCAAGAATACTGGAGTGGGTTACCGTTTCCTCCTCCAGGAGATCTTCCTCTTCCTAACCCAGGGATTGAAACTGAGACTCCTGAGTCTCTTTAAAATAATAAAATTTTCCTCATCAGACAAAATGAAAAAAGAAGAAAAAGAAAGCTTTGATAAAGCTTTTTGTGACTACTCTTGCCCACGCTCTCTTCATTTCTGAGACTTCTTTTTGCTGAATATTTTGTACATGGCACATTCACTTCTATCTCTCAATTTTAATAATCAAGAGTCCTCTTGTGGTACCATCTCAGGCCTATCAGAATGGCTGGTATCAAAAAGTCTACAAATAATAAATGTTGGAGAGGGTGTGGAGAAAAGGGAACCCTCTTACACTGTTGGTGGGAATGCAAACTGGTACAGCCACTATGGAGGACAGTGTGGAGATTCCTTAAAAAACAGGAAATAGAACTACCTTATGACCCAGCAATCCCACTGCTGAGCATACACACCGAGGAAACCAGAATTGAAAAAGATATGTGTACCCCAGTGTTTATTGCAGCATTGTTTACAATAGCTAGAACATGGAAGCAACCTAGATTTCCATCGGCAGATTAATGGATAAGAATGTTGTGGTATACATACACAATGGAATATTACTCAGCTATTAAAAAGAATGCATTTGAATCAGTTCTAATGAGGTGGATGAAACTGAAGCCTATTATACAGAGTGAAGTAAGTCAGAAAGAAAAACACCAATACAGTATATTAATGCATATATATGGAATTTAGAAAGATGATAACAATGACCCTATATGCGAGACAGCAAGAGAGACACAGATGTAAAGAACAGACTGTTGGACTCTGTGGGAGAAGGTGAGGGTGGGATAATTTAAGAGAATACCATTGAAACATGTATATTACCATTTGTGAAATAGATCGCCAGCCCAGGTTTGATGTATGAGACAGGGCGTTCAGGGCTGGTGCACTGGGATGACCCTGAAGGATGGGATGGGGAGGGAGGTGGAAGGGGGGTTCAGTATGGGGGACAAATGTACACCCATGGCGGATTCATGTCAATGTATGGCAAAAACCATTACAATAATGTAAAGTAATTAGCCTCCAATTAAAATAAATAAAGTAAAAAAAAATAAAAAAAATAGTCATGATAATTAATAGTCATGGTAGTTAAAAAAAAAAAAGAGTCCTTTTGTGACTTCACATACAATTACTTATACATCTCTATTCTCCCCTAGTAAACTGTTGGATGTCTTTAGTTCCTTTCCATTCTCTACAATACTGATGTAGAGTCTTAAAAATAATTCCTCAAATGAGAAGTTTAAATAATCAAATACTTTACAGTACTAGGTACTGGGAACTAAAAAGTAGGTTATCAAAGAAAGATAGAATAACAGTCATGGAAAACATCTAGTCACTTTTTTTTCAAACTTTAAACATTTTATTTTGTATTAGGGTATAGATGATTAACAATGTTGTAGTTTCAGGTGAACAGGAAGGAACTCAGCCATACACATATCTCCCTCAAACACCCCTCCCATCTAGGCTGGCACATAACTTTGAGTAGAGTTCCATGTGCTATACAATTCGTCGTTATTGGTTATCCGTATTGAATATAGGAGTGCCATCACTTTTTTTAAAGTAATTTTTATTTCCATACAATTTCCATCTCATCACTTTGCAGGTAAAAATATGAGTCCCAGAGGAAAGAAGCGTGTCACCCCAATTTACTCAACTAATTAGTGGTAGAGTTGAGACTAGGAACCAGGTCTCAAACCACAACATTAGCTATAGCAAACCAATCTCTACTCCAAGAAGATGAAGACATAATTTAAAAGTAATAAGTAACAAAATAATTTTAAAAGGATTTTTTTCTTTTTGGTACAGCTGTAAGGTACTAATGGAAAAGCAATCTTCTATTTCTTTCATTTTCTTCAGCTCATAAGTACTTCTACTTCTGTTATATCACTGTTTCCCAAACTTATCTCATGATAAGAATTATATAATTCTCTGAAAAGAACAGGAATCTGGATAATCACAATTGTTTTTTAATAAGCAACTCAAGTAATTCTTGTAATTAAGAATTCTTAAAAAATCCTGTTCACTTCACTCTGAAAGTAAGCTTGTAAAATATTTATGGATGAGGAACCTGAGCCTCACTGAGTTTAGGTGACTGTCCCTTTACCACAGAGTGATATTTCTGAGCTCCAACATTTCTTTTCATTGTTGAATATTGTTTACTGGAGGGACATTATGTCTTTTAAAATCTTTTATTGAAATATAGTTGATTTACAATGTTGTGTTAATCTCAGGTGTACTGCAAAGTGATTCAGTTATACATCAGTTCAGTTCAGTCGCTCAGTCATGTCTGACTCTGTGATCCCATGGACTGCAGCATTCCAGGTTTCCCTGTCCAACACCAACTCCGGAGCTTGCTCAAACTCATGTGCATTGAGTCTGTGATGCCATCCAACCATCTCATCCTCTGTATCCCCTTCTCCTCCCGCCTTCAATCTTTCCCAGCATCAGGGTCTTTTCCAATGAGTCAGTTCTTCACATCAGATGGCCAAAGTATTGAAGTTTCAGCTTTAGCATCAGTCCTTCCAATGAATATTCAGGACTGATTTCCTTTAGGATTGACAGGTTGGATCTCCTTGAAGTCCAAGGGACCCTCGAGAGTCTTCTCCAACACTACAGTTCAAAACAATCAATTCCCTGGTGCTCAGCTTTTTTTTTTTATAGTCCAAGTCTCACATCAATACATGACTACTAGAAAAACCATAGCTTTGACTAGATGGACCTATGTTGGCAAAGTAATGTCTCTGCTTTTTAATATGCTGTCTAGGTTAGTCATAGTTTTTCTTCCAAGGAGTTATATATATATATATATATATATATATATATATATATTCTTTTTAAAATTCTTTTCCATTATAGGATATTAAATATAGTTTCCTCTGCTATATAGTAGGTCTTTCTTGGCTATCTATTTTATATATCGTAGTATGTATATTTTGGGCTTCCCAGGTAGTGCTAGTAGTAAAGAACCTGCCTTTTAATGCAGGAGACATAGAGATGTGGGTTGGAACCTTGGATCAGGAAGATCCCCTGAGGAGGGCATGGCAATCCATTCCAGTATTCTTGCCTGGAGAATCCCATGGACAGAGGAGCCTGGTGGGCTACAGCCCATAGGGTGGCAAAGAATCAGACACAACTGAAACGACTTAGCTCATATGCATAATACGTATATTTTAATCCCAAACTCCTAATTTATTGTTTCCCCCATCTTTCCCTCTTGGCAGCCACAAGTCTGTTTTTTATATCTGTGAGTCAATTTTTGTTTCGTAAGTAAATTCATTTGTATCATTTTTTAAGATTCCGCATACCAGTGATATCATATGGTATTTGTCTTTCTCTAGCTGACTTACTCCACTTAGTATGATAATCTCTTGGTCTATCCATGTTGCTGCAAATGGCATTATTTCATTCTTTTTATGGCTGGGTAATATTCCATTGTTATATATACCACATCTTCTTTATCCATTCACCTGTTGATGAACATCCATTCTTTTTTAAAAATTTTATTTATTTTGGCTGTGCTGGGTCTTACTTTCAGCATGCAGGATCTTTGATCTTTGTTGTGGCAAGTGAGATCTTTAGTTGAGGCATGTGGGATCTAGTTTCCCAGCCACAGATTGATCCTAGGACCCCTGCATTGAGAGGGCGGATCCACTGAACCACTAGGGAAGTTCCCAACATTTATTTTACTAATAATATATCTTTATCTCTTTCATAATCTAACTCATGATCATTATTCACTTCTGCAAATAGAAAGGAAACTATTAGAATCCTAATTAAAGTTGCCACTCATAACTGTACCACTGTGTACAAGCCCATTCTTTAAGTCATGAGGAAGGAAAACAACTGGGGGTGGATATGGAGTAGAATATAAATGCTTACATAAATTCCACCCAGCTCTTCCCATTTTAGAATAAAAATATGGAATGAAAAGGGAAGGGGAAAGTTTTGCAAGTCAATAAACTAATTCTGGCCTGTCACTAAATTGCTATAGGAAGCATTTTTTTGTCATCTAGAAGACCTTTTCTAAGGCATAGTAGGAGGGGGAAGTAATTGCATGAATCATGCTGCCAAGTCTTATGGACTAAAAAGAGGAGAAAAGAGGAAGCAGTGCCTCGAAACTACATGTGTCAGTCAGAAATTGGGAGAGAGAGGTTACAGGCTAAACTTGATTAGGATTACTTGGACTGAAGAAAACTCCTAACTATTCATTTTTCCAAGGACCCTTTCTGGACCTTGCCTTCCCAAGTGAAAGTGAAAATGTTAGTCACTCAGTTGTGTTGGACTCTTTGTGACCCCACGGACTGTAGCCCACCAGGTTCCTCTGTCCATGGAATGCTCCAGACAAGAGTACTGTAGTGGGTTGCCATTCTCTTTTCCAGGGCATCTTTCCAACCCAGGGATTGAACACAGGTCTCCTACATTGCAGGCAGATTCTGTACTGTCTGAGCCATATTTAATACTTAAGTATTTAATATTTCCTAAGAATCTTAGGAAATTAGTCATTTCTTTTTTTTTTTATTTAAGCATTTTTTAAAATTGAAGTATAGCTGATTTACAATGTTGTGTTAGTTTCAGGTGTACAGCAAAGTGATTCAGTTTATGTATATATACGTATGTATATATACATATATATAACTTTATATATCTTTCTATTATGTATATATATAAATATATATACTTTATATGTATGTATTTTTTCAGATTCTTTTTCCTTATAGATTATTATAAGATACTGAGTCTAGTTCCCTGTACTATACAGTAAATCTTTGTTGGTTATCTTTTTTATATATGTAGCAGTATGTATCTGTTAATCCCAACCTCCTAATTTATCTTTCCCCTCTGGAAATTAACCATTTCTGAAGGCCTAATTTTATTTTAATACCTGAGGATCTATGCCTTTGAACACCAAAATATGAACACATTCTACTTGTTTTGGATGGATGTATATATGCATGCCTGTGTACTCAGTCATGTCCAACTCTGTCACCCTGTAGCCTGCCAGGCTCCTCTGTCCATGGGATTCTCCAGGCAAGAATACCAGAGTGGGTTGCAATTCTTACTCCAGGGTGATCTTCCTGACCCAGGGATTGAACCTATATCTCCTGCATCTCCAAGATTGGCAGGTGGATTCTTTTACCACTGAGCTGCCTGGTTTTGGATAGAAATCAGCTTAAAATATATCATATTTGCAGTCTTTTGTACAGACTACATGGAACACACTCAAGTTTTCCCCCATGACTAAGAGTCATCACCAGAAATATGAGTCCTTTTAGGTTGCTCTGTCAAGACTGATTTCAGTCAGGGCCTAAGGAAGTATGTTGAAATTATGGAGATGACCTTTCCTTTTTATTTTCCAATAAAACTGTATTTACAAAAACAAATGGCAGACCAGACTTAGTACATGAGTTGTAGTTTGCCTACTTCTGCTTTAGAAGATCAAAGAGATTATTTTTATCCTTGACATTTTGAAATTTCCTAATGAACTGTCTATTGATTATTCCTAATTTCGTTGATTATGCTTGATCACCTGATGAACAATTCAGTTCTGATACTCATATGCTTCAGATCTGATAAATTCCTCCTATTTTTATGTATGGCAGAAACCATCACAAATTATTATTCAATTAGAATGAATTTTAAAAAGTCAAATCCAATGGCTAACAAATCAAATCCAATAGCTTTTTGTGTTGTTTCTTATACAACAAAAAAGAGAGAAAGAAAATAAGAGGGATACTGAGTAAATCAGGGAGGTCCAATGGATATTGGATAATTAATGGAACTCCTATAAAATGGAGATGATCTTTTTGACCCTAGACTAAAATTAAATGACTTTAAGTCTACATAACTATTTTTAAAAAAATTTTTGGGGGGTTTTCTTCAGTTGATGATTTCAGTATCTAATGTCTCAAATCATTAGTAATCTTTTCACATGTTTCTTTTCTGTAGCTACACTGAAACTCCTAGAAAACGAAGACTATGCACTGACTCTTGAGATACCAAAGCTGAGAGTAAATGTGCTTGGTTTAAGCTGCTAATTTGAGGTATTTCTTATGCAACAGTAGAAAATGTATACATTTTATTATGTGTCTCTCCTTAATACAAAACAAGTTCCATGAGGCCAGAGATCTCGTCTGATTATGTTCTCTGATATATCCCAAACTCCTAGAACAGGTACATAGTAGGTTTTCAATAAATATTTATTGAGTGGATTCAGGAAGAAATAAGCCTATTGGAAAGACTTCAGTCTTGATTAAGGATACTTGAACAATTTAGCAAAAGAGAAAAAAAAAAAAAAGAAAAAAACCCTCAAACAAGAGCAAGGTGCAAATATTCAGGCAAATTTACTTTTACCTTCATTCTTCTAAAATGTAAATACTGTAGACACAACTGTAATTACATCTAGAATAAGTTTGCTGAGTGATGGTGTAAATGTGGAGTTTTAAGATGCGCTTAATTTATAAAATTTAACTCCATGTAGGAATATGTCAAAATGAGCATCAGTTGAGTGATGGCATTGTTACCTACATACCATGTTTTTGCATGCAGCCAATGGCACCCCACTCCAGTACTATTTTTTTGTGTGTGTGCTTTATTTCAATATTTATTTATTTTTTAAATTTATTTTTTATTTTACTTTACAATTCTGTATTGGTTTTACCATACATTGACATGAATCCACCACGGGTGTACATGCGTTCCCAAACATGAACCCCCCTCCCACCCCCCTCCCCACAACATCTCTCTGGGTCATCCCTGAGTACCAGCCCCAAGCGTGCCATATCCTGCATCGGACATAGACTGGCAATTTGATTCTTACATGATATTATACATGTTTCAATGCCATTCTCCCAAATCATCTCACCCTCTCCCTTTCCCACTGAGTCCAAAAGTCTGCTGTACACATCTGTGTCTTTTTTGCTGTCCTGCACACAGGGTCATCGTTGCCATCTTTCTAAATTCCATATATATGTGTTAGTATACTGTATTGGTGTTTTTCTTTCTGGCTTACTTCACTCTGTATAATTGGCTCCAGTTTCATCCATCTCATCAGAACTGATTCAAATGTATTCTTTTTAACAGCTGAGTAATACTCCATTGTGTATATGTACCACAGCTTTCTTATCCATTCATCTGCTGATGGACATCTAGGTTGTTTCCATGTCCTGGCTATTATAAACAGTGCTGCGATGAACACTGGGGTACATGTGTCTCTTTCAATTCTGGTTTCCTCCGTGTGTATGCCCAGGAGTGGGATTGCTGGATCATAAGACAGTTCTATTTGCAATTTTTTAAGGAATCTCCACACTGTTCTCCATAGTGGCTGTACTAGTTTGCATTCCCACCAACAGTGTAGGAGGGTTCCCTTCTCTCCACACCCTCTCCAGCATTTATTGCTTGCAGATTTTTGGATCGCAGACATTCTGACTGGTGTGAAGTGGTACCTCATTGTGGTTTTGATTTGCATTTCTCTAATAATGAGTGATGTTGAGCATCTTTTCATGTGTTTGTTAGCCATCCATATGTCTTCTTTGGAGAAATGTCTATTTAGTTCTTTGGCCCATTTTTTGATTGGGTCGTTTATTTTTCTGGAATTGAGTTTCAGGAGTTGCTTGTATATTTTTGAGATTAGTTGTTTGTCAGTTGCTTCATTTGCTATTATTTTCTCCCATTTGGAAGGCTGTCTTTTCACTTTGCTTATATTTTCCTTTGTTGTGCAGAAGCTTTTAATTTTAATTAGGTCCCATTTGTTTATTTTTGCTTTTATTTCCAGAATTCTGGGAGGTGGATCATAGAGGATCCTGCTGTGGTTTATGTCGGAGAGTGTTTTGCCTATGTTCTCCTCTAGGCCCACTCCAGTACTCTTGCCTGGAAAATCCCATGGATGGAGGAGCCTGGTAGGTTGCAGTTCATGGGGTCGCTAAGAGTCAGACAGGACTGAGCGACTTTGCTTTCACTTTTCACTTTTCAGCATTGGAGAAGGAAATGGCAACCCACTCCAGTGTTCTTGCCTGGAGAATCCCAGAGACAGGGGAGCCTGGTAGGCTGCCTTCTATGGGGTTGCACAGAGTTGGACACGACTGACGTGACTTAGCAGCAGCAACTTTTAGCTTGTTATGATACCATCTAAGAACTTTGAAAATTTTAAAAATCAAGGTAATTAAAATTTTATCAAGTTATACCCTAAAAGTGCAGATTTGTTATACAAATGCACAAATTTTGGGTCTTATTCTGTTTTAATTTGTGCTTAGTCATTTCTACATTGTGAATGAGCTAGTTTTAGAGACTGAGGCTGACAATTAGTTTTTGTAAAGAACTCTATGGAATTGAACTTCTTGGTTTTTATTTAAAACATTTTAAAAGCTAAAAGGCATGTTCCAGAGGATAAACAGAACATATTTTCGACTTGGTGAGAAAATATACCAAAGAAGCCAGGTTGTTTATGTGTGTGTGATTATGCATGCATGCAAGAAAGCATGTGTGAATATTTATATATAGATCGTGTATGTGAACCCTTGTCCCAGGGCACTCCATTTATGGTTAATTTCCACTCATATGACATTTCCAAATAGTGTGTGATACTATTATACACTGATTTAGAGCAGGACATCACCAGAGGCCCTCAGAGTCTCAGAGTCATCGCTAAGAAATGTGGTTAGGAAAAAAAACATGTTGTACTGGGGCCCACCAGGAGTTATTATCCAGAGGAAACCCAGCTCAAAAGATATTTAGGGAAGCTTTAGAAAGAAAAATGTCCCTAATGGTTATGTAAGGGAGGATTAATTTACTTACTCATCCAACCGCTAGTGAACCACTTCAATGTGCTGTAGGCACTGTTGTAGACACATGAATACAGCAAGGAATTCAGTAGAAAGATCCTGACACATGAAGCTAATGTTCCAGGGGGAAGAGGAGGGGGGGACCTATGATAAATAAATGAGTTAGTTCTAGGTGATCTTGTGATATGTGCCTTGAAGAAAAATTAAGCAGAGTAAGAGTGACAAGGGAGAAATCTTGTTTTAGAGAGTGGGTGAGACAGTCTCCAGCAGAGACCTGAATAAAGGGATTGAAGAATCAGGCAGATGTTCAGAGGAAGGGTATCTGGGCAGAGGGAAAAGTAAGGAGAAGGGCTCCAAAGTGGAAGCTTGCTCCAAATCACCAGTGACTACACTACTCTCTCATGTCTGTTCTCCCAAATCCTTCCACTGAGAACACAGCTGCAGTTCTGTCTGTTGTAAGCCACCAGCCATAGTAAATACTTATGAGTGGAGAGGGGCTTCCTAGGTGACACTAGTGGTAAAGAACCTGCCTGCCAATACAGGAGATGTAAGGGCATGGCGGCCCACTCCAGTATTCTTGCCTGGAGAATCCCCTGGACAGAGGAGCCTGGAGGGCTATAGTCCATAGGTTGCAAAGAGTTAGACAGGATTGAAGCAACTTAGCATACATACTTGAAGCAGGATGAGCACAAGGTGGATGAGGGGTAGAAATGAGGTCAGAAGGCAGATGAATGAATAAACATGATGTAATATATATACAATGGAATATTACTCAGCCATAAAAAGAATGAGATACTGCCATTTGGAGCAACATGAATGGACCTAGATATTATCATACTAAGTGAAGTTTGGTTCAAAAGACAAAGACAAATACCATATGATATCACTTACATGTGGAATCTAAAATATGACACAAATGAGAATATCTATCAAACAGAAATAGACTCATAGACAATAGAAAGCAGACTTGTGGTTTCCAAAGCAAGGGGTGAGGGAGGGATGGCATGGGAATCTGAGATTAGCAGATACAAACTATTATATATGGGATGGATAAACAACAAGGTCCCACTGTATAGCACAGGAACTATATTCAATATCTTATGATAAACCATAATGGAAAAGAATATGGAAAACAATGTACAAATGTGGGTAACTGAGTCACTTTGCTGTACAGCAGAAATTAAATGCAACATTGTAAATCAGCTATACATCATTAAAAATAAAAGAAATAAGAAATGAGGTCAGCAAGGCAGCCACGGAAAGATTCTGGAAATATCAGCATAGACTCTTTCAATTTACTTTCACAATGAGGTACGAGATGCACTGCAGCTGGTTAAATGGAGTGATATCTCTTGATTAATTTTGTTTGAACATTTTGAATGTTTACTCTTGAGCTGTATGCAGAATAAACTGATGGTGGGAGGTGGGAGCAGGGAGACATTTATAGGGTATTGCAATAATTCAGTGAGAGCTGATTGTGACTTGTACTAGGATGCAGCAGAAGGAATTGAAGGCGTTATTTGCCTTCTGGATATATTCAAAGAAATAGCCAACAAGACTTGCTGGTTGAGTGGATGTAACATTGGAAAGAAAGAGAAATCAAGCATAATTTCAAGGTTTTTAGCCTGCACAGCAGGAAAAATGGAATTGTTGTTTTCTGAGATGAGGAAGATCAGATGGGTAACAGATCATCTGGAAATTATTTGGTTATGCACATGCAGTTTTCAATGCCTATTAGAACTGCAAATGCAAAGGCCAAGTAGAAAGTTTGCTATAGGACTCTGGATTTAGTGGGGAGGTCTAGATGAGAGAAAGAAAGTTGAAAGTCACTTACTATGTAGATGGTATCTGGGGCTATGGGATAGAATAAGATCATCCAGGAAGTGAATATAAAGAGAAGCTATCTGAGGACCAAGCCCAGGACCACTCCAAGTTGTAGAATCAGAAAGATGAGGAGGAACCAGCCAGGAATTTGAGACAAAGGAGCTACTGAGATGGGAGGATAACCTTGAGGCTAGGTCAAAGGAAAATTAAGAAAGCGAAGTAGTGATCAAGTCTGTGGATTATAGTTGAATAAGTTAAGGACTGAGAGTGTCTAAACTTTGGATTTGATGCGTGAAGGCAATTAGTGTACTTGTAAGGACAGTTTTCATGGACTGGTGGAGGTGAAAATCTGACTGAAGTAAATGTAAAAGAAGATGGGAGGGCAAAAAGCTGGAGTGGGGGAAGGATGTGGAGATACTAAACTACTCAGCTTTTTTTAATAATTGAAGGAGGAGCAGAGAAATGGTGATTGCCAAAGAGGATGTAGGCTAAAGAAATTTTTTTTTCTTTTGCTACAGTATATTGTATGGTGTTGACAATAATATCCAGGGAAAGGAAAAATGATGAAAGAAAACGAACAATTCCACAAACAGTTCTACTGGCCTGGGAAGAGAATGTGGAAACAGAACCCAGGTAGAACTATTGGTGAGAACAAGGAGGCTTACCCCCTGAAACAGGTAGGAACACAGCATAAACATGTAGGTACTTTAGTAGACTTAGCAGCAGAGGCTTGGCCTCATTGAACAGCCAAGCTTTAGTTTTTTCAATGGTTTCCAACTCTAGCTACCTATTAGAGTCACGTGGAGACATTAAAAAAATACCAATGAAAAATGCATAAAAAACCCCCACAGTAAGTTGCAACTACAGTAAAGAAACTATACTCTAATAAAAATTAAAAAATGAAAGATACAGAGACTTCCCTGTGGTGCAGTGGTTAAGACTTCATGATTCCAACATATAGTGCCTTGGTTCAAACCCTGGTCAGGGAAGGTAACACATGCAGTGTGGTGTGGCCAAAACATTAAAAAAAAAAATCAAAAAAACAACCACACACCTGTGAAAATGGCTGAGATGAAATATAAAGGCAATACCAAATTCTGGCAAGGATATGGAGCAGCAGAATCTAGTATGCACTGATGGAGAGACTGGATGGCCTCTTTGGAAAAACAGTTTGTTTCCTATCAGACCTAGCAATCCCTCTCCAAGGTATTGACCCAGGAGAAAGAAAATTTATGTTCACAGCGAAACCTAGACATAGCAGTTCTGTTACTGGTGCCTGAAGACCAGAAACAATTTAAATATCTCTTGAACAGGTAAATAAATTGGTCCATCTGTACAATGGAACATGACTCAACAATGAAAAGGAACAAAGTGTAAATACAGCAACTTGGATTGATTTCAAGGGTCTTATGCTGAGTGAAAGAATCCAGTCTGAAGAGGTTACAAACTGTATTATTTCATTTATATCACATTGCCCCGAAGGCAAATTTACAGTGATAGGAAACTGATGACTGGTCATGGGAGGAGGGTTTAACTAGAGAGGGGTACCCGATTATTCAGGGTGATGGATCTGTTCAGTTATGTGTGTTAAAACACAAAATCGTACATAATAAAAACAAAAAAGTAAATTTTGGGCTTCCCTGGTGGCTCAGTGTTAAAGAATTTGACTGCCAGTGCAGGAGACATGAGTTCAATCCCTGGTCTGGGACGATCCCACACAGTGTGGAGCAACTAAGGCCTGTGTGCCGCAACTGTTGAACCTGTGCTTAAAAGTCCGGGCACTGCGACTATTGAAGCCTGCGTGTCCTAGAGCCCGTTCTCTGCACCAAGAGGAACATAATGCGATGAGAAGCCCATGCATGCAACTAGAAAAGTGGCCTCTGCTTGCTGCAACTAGGGAGAGCCTGCCCAGCAATGAAGACCCAGCACAGCCACAATAAAAAAAATAAATAAAAAGTCAAAAGTAGATTTTACTGTGTGTTAATTATCAGAAACAAAACCAAAACTTCCTTCTGGCAATGAGGACCACATAGGGGAATGTGTGGTGAACAGACTCCAATTCCTGGTGAAAGTGGCAGTGGAGACCTCCCTCTACCCAGGGCAGCCCCCGGGAAGGAGGGTTAAGCTTTGTTCTGGCCTCCCCACTGACCCAGCTGGAGTTCTGGCTGTTTTCAAGGCCCTGTACATGGCCTAATATTTGTTAATAAGCCCCTTCCTGTTTGATCTTAAAATAAAGGCCTTAACTCCATCCTCCCCTGATTCTGACTTAAATATTTGGGAAGAGAATATGAATTCTTTTTGGAGGGGGAGAATGTTTTTAAAAAATGTTTTTAAAAAATTAAAGTGTAGTTGATTTACAATATTGTGTTAGTTTCTGGTGAGCTGCAAAGTGATTCCGTTTTATGTAAATTTATCTATCTATATATGTTTGTGTATATATATATATATATATATATATATATATATGGCTTCCCTGATGGCTCAGTGGTAAAGAATCTGCCTGCAATACAGGAGATGAAGGAGACACAGTTTTAATCCCTTGGAAGAGGAAATGAAAAGAACCCTTGGAAGAGGAAATGACAAGCCATTCCAGTATTCTTGCCTGGAAAATTCCATGGACAGAGGAGCCTGGAGGGCTACAGTCCAAAGCGTAGCAAAGAGTTGGGCATGACTGAGCACAGCAACTGAGCGCGCATGTGCACACACACACACACACACACACACATTTGTATCATTTTTTGTTTTTAATTTTCACATGTAAGTAATATCATATTACTCTCCTAGAGGCCCTATACACTACCTAAAACTTGTTAATAATCCTCTTTCTGTTTTACCTTAAAAGAGTCTTAATTCCATCCCACCCTACCCTGCAACACTTTTGATTTAATTATTTGAGAAGAGAGTATGGATTTTTAAATTAAAAACGAAAAGGCATGCTTTGCAGGCAATTCGAATGTGCAGCCAGGGATGAAACCCACTGAGTAAAATCAAGAAAGGGAGAGGAAAGTTCAGGATAAGCTGAAGATGAAGTGGCATTTTTCTGATGAGCAGCAGCTGCTGCAGAGGGCACTGGGCCAGGCTGCAGGGGTGAGGGTCATCTGGGCACAGGGCATGGTAGTAAGTGGTTTTGAGTTTTTGCCAGCTGACCTTATAGGCCGTGAGGAGATTAGCTGTGGGTGCTGGGGCAGGGGTCCTGACAGAAGCCCATGGAGCTCTCTGGATCTTTCCCTAAGCCTCTCTCACAGCTGTGAGGTTGGCACAGGAAATACAAGGAGCTCGATGGTGCTCTCTGTCAGAAAGGGGAAATATTCTACCCTTTTACTCTAATAAGAGTGGACAAGGGAGTGTGGTTATAGAAACATGATTTAATGTACTTGATAAATACATAACACTTTTAAAGTACTTAAAATAATACCTTACATGTAGCAAGAGCTTAGTCAAGGTTAAGGAGAAAATTTTTTAAATGATATCTCGTCTCTGAAAACAACTTTTCTTTTCCTTCTGTGTATCAATGGCAGACATTGTCTTCAAAGATTATATGCAATAGACAAAATCACTGTTTATCTATCAGATATGTTTTCCTGGATCTCTTGGGGCCCTGGTCAGATTCTGTGATCTGGCTCCCTCTCAGACTAGCTTTGTGTGTAGCAACAAGTTTCCTACAGATACATTCCAAAAGACCCATGATCCAGAAAACACTTCTGGGACCCTGCTTGGCAGGAGGAGAAGGGACCAACAGACGATGAGATGATTGGATGATATCACTGACTCAATGGACATAAGTTTGAGCAAACTCCGGGAGACAGTGAAGGACAGGGAAGCCTGGCATGCCTCAGTCCATGGGGTTGCAAAGAGTTGGACGTGACTGAGCAACTGAGCAACAACTTGGTTGAAAGCACAGGTGGAACACACAAAGAAACTTTCCACTGAACTCAGATATTTCGAGTTCCCCTGGGTTGAGTGTTTACTGGTTCAGAGCCTGCCTCCCTCTGCCTCTTTGCTTTACTTCTTTTCCATAATTGATCCCATAATTGATTCCAGGAGAGGATCTCCTCAGGGGAATGAGGACCGTGAGAAGAACATGTCCTACCTTCTCCCTGATGAGTTCCTTGCATGGTGAACTTTCCTGCTGCATGCAATGGGACAAAACCTAGCTTATGTCTGCTTTGGAGAGAATCTAGTAGGCATGTTGAAAAATTAGTCCTTACTATGTCCTAGGTACTGTGCTTTGCTCTCTTCATTGTAATATTTTTATGACAATCCCGTGAGGTAAGTCAGGGAAGAAATGAAGATTTTAAAGATGAGGGAATTAAGGCTCAGAAAGTGACTTGTCTATGGCTGTAGAGTTGGTGGCAGAACTGGGGTTTAATTTCTATCTAATTTAACAAAAATTTAATATTTATTTTATATAATTATTTATTTGGCTGCAGTGGGTCTTGGTTGTAGCATGTGGGATCTAGTTTTCTGACCAGGGATCAAACCCAGGCCTCCTGAATTGAGAGTGTAGGAGTTTTAGCCACTGGACCACCAGGGTAGTCCCAGAGCTGGAGTTTATACTCATCTCCTCCCCAAACAGGGAAGGGCTTTTCTGGTGGCTCAGACAGTAAAGAATCTGCCTGCAATGTGGAAGACCCGGGTTTGATCCCTAGGTTGGGAAAATCCCCTGGAGAAGGGAAGGGCAACCCTCTCCAGTGTTCTTGCCTGGAGAATCCCATGGACAGAGGAGCCTGGTGGACTACAGTCCATGGGGTCACAAAGAGTTGGACGTAACTGAGCAACTAACACTCATACTTCCCCAAACAGGCTTTTCCTCTCTCCTAAGTTCTGTGACCTATAGCTTTTCTCTGAAACACAGTAGTTGCTCTGAGCAATACATGTCCCCAAGCATCTTTCTAAGTGTGTGCTTCCTCTTAGAAGGGGTTTTTTGGTGGAGTACGCATTCATCAGTTTACTCAGCCTTCTCATCTGTTTCTCAGGGCTGAAGGGTCCCAAGGATTTAGAAACCCGAATTGAATACACCCGCTTCCTTGCTCCCTAAACGGATTTGCCTCCAGGCGCTGGTGTCCCAAACCCTGTTGCTTCTGTGTTTTTCATCTTCCCATGTCTCAGAGGCAGAGAGTGTGGAAATCACTGACCTTTGACTTAAATGGAAATACTGAGCGAGGCTTCCAAGACTCCTGTGAATTTGATGATCATGCCTGCTCTGTGTGACTGTCCAGCTTCAGATGTAGTAACAGAGCATGCAGGTCAGGCTCTCTGCTGGACTCCAGCCTCTCTGTGACCCTCCTGTGGGCTTCTCATTCCAGGGGTGAGAAGCTGTCTTTTGCAAAAAGGTTTAGACATCAGCTCTGAAATCTTAAAATGGAGAGGGGTCATTTGATACAATCCCTTCAGGAAGCCCAAGGGAGGTCACACAAGTAGGGAAGTTGGGACCAAGAATTAGAACAGGTCGTTTGTCTCTGTTCAGTGCTTTCACTGGCAACAGTGTGAAGGGCCGTTTTCAGAAATGTGACATTTCTGGAAAGTGAAATCAGGTTTTCAAAGTAATAGGTGCAGATACCCATTCCTTTTCTGTGAAATTCTAAAACCCTGGGTCAGACTTTGAGTACATTGTAATCTCTTATATTGACTGATACACAGAAATCAAGTGTTTTCAATTCTGGTTTCCTCAGGATATACAAAAGAGACACAGATGTAAAGAATAGACTTTTGGACTCAGTGGGAGAAGGATGATTTGAGAGAATAGCATTGAAACATATACACTACCATACGTAAAACACATGACCAGTACAAGTTTGATGTATGACGCAGGGCACTAGAAGCCGGTGCTCTATGACAATCTGGAGGGACGAGGTGGGGAGGAAGGTGGGAGGGAGGTTCAAGAGGGAGGGGACACCTGTAATATCTAAGGCTGATTCATACTGATGTATGGCAAAAAGTTCACAATATTGTAAAATAGCTATCCTCCAATCAAAATAAATAAATTTAATTAAAAAAAAACAGAAAAAGTGTTTTGAGAGATTAGGTCTTTTATTTCATCCTTAATTTTTATTAAGCTCTCCCTATATACTAGGCATTGTTTTAAGTACTTTAAAATGTGTTAACACATTTAATCTTATACATTCTATCATGTCAATTTCTAACACATTAACAATATTGTTGGAAAATAATAAACACTGGCCAGCACTTACGAACAGATGCTGAGTTAAGCATTTTATAATGTGGTCTAATTTAACCAAACTTCTCTGAGCTCCAGACTCAAATTACCGTCCCCTACTTCAACATCTCCTCTTGAGTATTTCAGCAGCACCTTGACTCCTAAAGCAAATTACCTACTTACCTTTCCCCTCCCTGCCTTGTGTTTGTGTGTGCTAAGTTGCTTCAGTCATGTCCAATTCTTTGTGAGTTGGACTATGGACTATAGCCCAACAGGCTCCTCTGTCCATGGGATTCTTTCGATGGAATACTGGAGTGGGTTGCCATGCCCTTCTCCAGGGGATCTTCCTGATCCACAGATCAAATCCCTGTAACTCATGACTCCTCCATTGGCAGGTGGGTTCTTTACCACTAGTGTCACCTGGGAAGTGTAGCAGCTCCCTGCCTCAGACAACAGCATCTATTTACACTTCCTGGACCAAGAACTTACCCTTGACTCTTCTCCGTAGCTCTCCTAACTCCCCACTTTCCATCCATCACCAACACTCTACCTCCTCTCTCAGATCTTTCCATATTTCTCCATCTCTATCAAATTACCTTTATGTAAATACCATCATTTCTCACTTAGATTTTAGCAAAAGCCTCCTAATAGGTCTGCTCCCATCTATTCTCATACTACTTAAATCTGCTTTGCAAATTACATCCAGGGTAATTTCTTTAATGGGGCTTCTCTTGTAGCTCATATGGTAAAGAGTCTGCCTGCAATGCAGGAGTCTGTGTTTGATCCCTGGGTTGGGAACACTTTGTCTCTTAAAACATGTTAACGACTTCCTATTGCTCTTCGGATAAAGACAAACTCGGCACAGTTGACAAGGTTCTGCTTGGTCTGGCTGCTGCCTCTCTCCCTCTTTTTCTATCAAACTTTCCTTCCATTTCAACTACATCCTTCTTTCTTTAGTCTTATTATATATAATGGTCCCTCCAGCCATAGGACCTTTGCACATACTGTTTCCTATGCATAGATTGTTCCTTTCCCTTGTCCAGGTAAATCAGTCATCCTTTATATCTTGGCCTTCCCTAACTCCCCTTCTGTCTTCTCAGTACCATGGACCTTTCATTTGTGAGATTTAGCATAATTATCTTTTTCATTTAGTTGTGTGAGTCACATCTTTTTTTTTTTCTCACTAGGCAGTAATATCCATAAAGCAGGTATATTTGCTCAAAATTGTATTCCCATTGCTAAGAATACTGCCTAACCTAGAGTACGCATTCTTTTTTTTAAATTTTTATTTGCGTATCTATTTTTGGCTGCACTGGGTCTTCATTGCTTTGCTTGGACCTTCTCTAGCTGTGGGGAGCAGGGGCTACTCTCCAGCTGTGGTGTGAGGGCTTCTCACTGAGGCTTATCTTGCCATGGTGCATCGGCTCTAGACACTTGGGGTTCAGTAGTTGCAGCACACAGGCTCCGTAGCAGTGGCCCACGGGCTTAGTTGCTCCAAGCCACGTGGAATCTTCCCAGACCAGAGATTAAATCCATGTCCCCTGCACTGGCAGGCAGATTCCTATCCACTGCACCCCCAGGGAGGTCTGGGCACTCATTTTTCAAGTGTTATCTGATAGATGAAAGAAATCTATAAGTAGATTTGCCCAGCATGGTAGAAATTGTAATGTTACTACTATTGCAGTCAATTTTATTCTGACCACAGAAAGCCTTTTACATGTGATGGAATCACAAACTCAAAATCTTCTAGGACCAGGCAGGTACTGTACATGAGAGGGACGCCATTATCTGAAGGGAGCAGGTACGGAAAATATATGCTCAGTGATTTTTCAGAGAGACATATGTGTGAATTTTTAAAGTGATTTTTATTGTTAGAGAAAATACTGAGAGGATTGTCCAAAGAGATGAGGGAAAGGAATGGAGAAAGCGTGTTTTTAACAAAGTTTAAAATGTGCTTCCCTAGTGGCTCAGTGGTAAAGAATCTGCCTGCCAGTGCAGGAGATGCAGCTTTGGTCCCTGAGTCAGGAAGGTTCCCTGGAGAAGGAAACGGCGACCCACTCCAGTATCCTTGCCTGGAAAATCCCGTGGACACAGGAGCCTGGTGGGTTACTCTTTACAGGGTCTCGAAGAGTCAGACATAACTTAGCAACTGAACAACAACAAAAGCATTTAACAAAGAAGATGTAGTGAGTTGAAGAGTGTTCCCCCATGCCCCACAAATTCACACCTACCCAGAACCTCAGAAGGAGATCTTATTTGCAAATAGAGTCTTTGCAGGTACATTTAGTCAAGGATTAAGATGAGATCATATGGGGTTAAAATGAAACCTAAAACCAATGACTAGTGTTCCTATGGGAAAAAGGAAGGACATAAAGAGTCTCAGAGAGATAAAGTCCATGTGGAGACAGAGGCAGAGATCAGAGGGTGCTGCTCACACCAAGAAACTCCAAGGATTCATGTTCCTTGCAACCACCAGAGGTGAGGAGAGAGGCGTAGAGTAGACTCTCCCTCAGATTTGCTGAAGGAAGCCATCCTGCTCATACCTTGATTTCAGATCTGGGGTCTCATAAACTGTTAAAAAAATTGTAAATCCTGAAGATTTCTTGTTTGACTCACTGAGTTATTGGTATTTTTTTTATAGTTCATTAGAGGTCTTAGTAAGGGGTATTCCAGAAGAGAGGTTTAAGAAGTGAAAAGGAAGTGAGCAAGTGGAAATTCTGTGTCTATTCCTGCGCTGAGTCACTCACTCAGCAATCCATGCTGTGAATAGAAACTTCTAGGGGCTTCCCATGTGGCTCAGTGGTAAAGAATCCATCTGCCAATGAAGAAGATGCAAGAGACACGGGTTCAATCCCTGGGTGGGGAAGATCCCCTGGAGTCATAAATGGCAATCCATTCCAGTATTCTTGCCTGGAAAATTCCAAGGAGAGAAAAGCCTGGTGGACTACAGTCCATGGGGTCGCAAAAGAGTTGGACACGACTGAGCACACACATGCCCCACATGCCCCAGGGCATGGCCAGCTTGCAGTCTGCCTGTGGGTCTGTCTTGGATACGTGGAGAAGAGGGACTTCCAGGGCTTGGCCAAGTTCCTGGAAACACACGAGACTGGCTGAGTCCACAGCCAAAAGGGAGTTTGGCTCTGCTCAGAACCAGGAGCGTGACACACGCAGGAGAAGTGGAGGGACTGGGAGGAGGAGGCCAAAGGTGGATGGAGACAGAACCCCTCCTGTGGGGGAGCAGGGTCCATAGAAGAGCCAGGGAGTGGATACGATTGCAGAGGCCAGTCCCAGCATGGGCAGTCAGAGCCCCAGGCCCCATCCAGGTAGATGTCAAGCTCAGGCATGGCTCAGAAAAGCACCTCAGGAAGCCAGTCCAGCCAGTGGGGAAGCTGGCTAGGGATTCGAAGCAGTGGATGATTAAGAGAGTCGAAAAGTGGAAGTACCTTGTGACTAAGAATTGTGCCTATTCTTGGTCAGACCCTGGGAGCTGGGCAGTGTGAACAAGGATGCAGGGCCCTAACAGAGGAGAGTGGCAGGGCAGGATCTGGGTCTAAGGCAAGCCCCTGGGTCCTTCATTCCATAATATTCAACACTTTTATCTGGATCTGAGCAGCTGACCTCCAGCTGCTTCCCTTAATTATTCCCACTGTATCACTTAACACTCACTTATGCTTTTATTACTTTGATTTGCATGCTATTTATATAACTATTTCCCCTGCTTTCAGTAAATGCTCAGGTGTGTGTATGCTTGTGCGTGTTTGACTTTTGAAACCCATGGACTGTAGCCTGCCAGGCTGCTCTGTCCATCGGATTTCCCAGGCAAGTATACTGGAGTGGGTCATTTCCTCCTCCAGGGGATCTTCCAAACCCAGAGACTGAACCCACATGTTCTGTGTCTCTTGCATTGCAGGCATTCTTTACCCGCTGAGCTACTGCGGAAGCCCCCTAAATGCTCAGGAATTCTTTAAAAAAATATTTATTTGCTTGGCTGTGCCAGGTCTTAGTTGTAGCATGTGGGATCTAGTTCCCTGACCAGGGATTGAACCCAGGCCCCCTGCATTGGGAGTGCAGAGTCCCAGTCACTGGACCAGTAGGGAAGTCCCAGGAAATTGTTGATAACTCATTTTAACAAGGTTAGCCATTATGAAGAACTCAAAGCAATTGTCAGAAATGGCCATTTCTCTATCCCTGGAAAGTGAGATGTATAAAGGAGTTATCCCTGTGACTGTTTCTTCCTTGTCTTTGTGGGCATATGATAGTATCAGCTCAACACTTTCTTGAGCAATAAATCATATAATTCCCATAGCACAGTTCATTTAACATAAGCCCAGTTATTCTGTTTAAAGAAAATAAAAACAATAAAATTTTACTTCAATAATTAAAAAAAAAATGTGCTTGTTTCTCCCTAGAACACAGACAGTAGTTATGTGGGCTTTGGGTCCAAAAGTGCTCTTATGGGGCAGCCACTGGGAGTAATTTGAAAATATAAATAAGGTGATCTTAGTTAGGAAAATCCTCAGCAGATTCATCCATTCATTTATTCATTCCAATAAATATATTCCTTAATTGTCTACCTTGCCAGGCATTATTACGGAGTAAAGAAGCCCTTGTCTTCAGGGAATAAACAATGAATGTTTATGCCAGCACCATGGGTCATAAGTGCTAAGAAGAGTTACAGGATAGAGAGTTAGAATAGGTGTTATTTCAGATCAGTGTTCAGGGGAAGCCTCTGTAGGGAGGTGAGATCTGAGTGAGTAGGGTCTTGGATGAAGTGAGGGAATGAGCCAGGGGTACATATGAAAGAAAGAGGTTCCACTGGAGAAGAGGGCATTTTGGAACACTCTTCCCTTGCTGGGAGAGGTTGGGTCACAGGAGGAAACTGCAGAAGATAAAAGTTGGAGAGGAATCCAGAGGCACAATTACATAAGCCAGACCAAGGCTGTTTCATTTTATTATACACAGGAAGGAGGCCTATGGAGGTTCTGAGCCAAGTAGTAACATGGCTGATTTAACTTTTTTAATAATAATCTTGGCTACATTTTGCAGAACACATTGTGAAGAGGCAAGATTGGAAGCAGAGACTGGTAAGGAGAATTTGCACTGGTCCTATGGAGAGGTGAGGACATCTGGGCCCACAGTGGTAACAATGAAGGTGGTGAGATTGGGTCAGAATTGTGATGTATTTATTTTTAGTTTATTTTTAAAAAATTTATTGGAGTATAGTTGGGAAATGGCAACTCACTCCAGTGTTCTTGCCTGGAGAATCCCAGGGACCGGGGCGCCTGGTGGGCTGCCGTCTATGGGGTCACACAGAGTCAGACACGACTGAAGTGACTTAGCAGCAGCAGCAGCAGCTGCTTTGCAGTGGTGTCAGTTTCTGCTGTACAGCACGGTAAGTCAGCTAGATGCATATGTATACCCCCTCTGCAATGTACTTAAAAGGCAATTGTAGTGGATCAAAATGATGGCCCCCTTCCCTCCCCCCAAAAAGATATGTCCACATCAAGTCCCTGAATCTGTGAGTGTTACCTTATTTACAAAGAGTCTTTGCAGATGCAGTTACTCTAAGAATCTTGAGACAAGGAGATCCTGATGGATTATCCGGGTAGCTCTGAATCCAGTGACAAATGTCCTTACAGGAGGTATGGAGACAACTTCGGCACGCAGTCGAGGCTCTGGCCCACATCCTCCCTACTCAGCCTGCCTCCTGACTGACTGACGCTCACCCCGGTGTCCATCCATGGTGTCCTGTGCCCCTTCTCTTGGGATCTGTGGGAATAACAAACTCTCTTTTCAATGGCAGTCATCTCTGGCTCTGTTGGCCTTGTCATATCTAAATATTTATGTTGTTGTTTAGTCACTCAGTCATGTCTGACTCTGTTATGACCCCAGGGATGTAGCCCACCAGGCTTCTCTGTCCATGGGATTTTCCTGGCACGAATACTGGAGTGGGTTGCCATTTTCTTCTCCAAGGGATCTTCCCCACCCAGGGATCTAACCCGCATCTTTTGAATTGGTAGGTGGATTCTTTACTGCTGAGTTACCTGGGAAGCCCGTCTAAATAATACTGAAACCTACGTTTAAAGCAGTTGGTGCAGTGAGCAGGGCGATCTGACTTCAGACTTCAGTGATATGCCAACGGACGGTTCTTGACATACTAACTGGTTCCACTAGAGGGCAGCAGTAGCCCGGGAGGGTGCCCCTGCTTACTGGAGTGCAATTTGGCTGTGGTTGCAAACCTGTTTGCTGCATTTGTTGGGTGTTGCCATTAACTCTTATGCTAAATTCAGAAGTCAAAAGCTGGGTTCTAAAAAAAAAAATTAAAAAAAAAAAACGCTGGGTCCTCCCCATATTTTGATCTGAACTGAACTATCTGCCTAGATCCCGGGGTGATACCCCAGGGGCACCTTTTTTTTTTTTTAATATTAATCAGCCAGGCTTACCAAAGCATCCTCTGGAGGGAGCAAGGTGTGACTTCCCTCCATGCGCTAGGGGACCAGTCAGCACTGGTGTGTGTGTATATTGGAGGGTGCAGGGGGAGGGGGAAGGCAATAAGTCATTATTTCCCCCTGCACTTCATCTTGCCCATCTATCTCAAGTAGAGACAGCATGCTCTTCGGAGGTTCTTCTGAGTTGCCGGCCAGGCACAGGGTCAGTATGAGGGCATCCAGCCCAGAGACCAGGGCTCCTGCATAAGGTGCTGTTTTGGGTTAAACCTGGTGCTGTTGCTGGCTTGTCTCCTGAACCAGTGTGGTATAAAGGATCACATGCTTGGAGACAGGTGGCATAATGCTTAGTCAAAAAGGAAACAAAGCAGGGACACGCTTTCCTTGACCCGACTAAAACCCCCAAGGAGGTCATGCAGTTGATTCAGGCATGGAAAACTCTGGAGTGATGTGCATGGGCTGCTGCTCACCAGCACACCAAGAACTGCATGCTCAAAACACAGAGCCTCAACATGCTGTTAGGACCACTGTCACTGTCCTTGGAAATAGATCGAGACCAGTATAGTGTAATGGAGACGTCCTAGAGAGGGGGCCACACCCACAGGCAGGACCACTAGGAACCACTAGGAATCTATCCAGTAAACAGTGAAGGGACAGACAACAGCTAGGGGAGATAGGAGACCAAAAAAAGAAAGAAAAACAATGAAAAGGGCCAGTACTTTGGGCAAGGGGGCTGGTTGTACCATCCAGGGAGAGGCTGCTATAACTCTCTAAGTGCACAGCTGGAGGCTTCTGATGCAAGAAACTGCCCTCCCCAGATTCATGCAATATACCATTAAAAGAATAAATGACGGGTCACTTACTGGGCTCTCCTGGACATAGAGATTCTCACAGACTCTGAGTCTCTGAACTTTGCATACCCCATTGCCCATTATGCTTTGTCTCATGGAAACATCACCCACACCTTCAGCATGGCTATTAAGACCTCTTTAATACATACTGGAGCCAAACTTGGCCCTCTGGCATATTCCACCTATAGGAAAAAGTGGCCTCCTCTGTCTCCAGTTTCTTGCCAAATGCCATGCTGGAGGAGGTCATCCTTGTCCTTTGCTCCTTGGCTACCTGGAGAGCCCCTTGGTTAACTGAATGAACAGCAATGGGAGTTCACACACTGTACAGATGGCTTTGCCAAACATAAAAAATGATGGTGCTCAGTGGAACGTTGCTGTTTTTACCCCTTAGTCAGGATGTCCTGATAAAGGATGGGATCCAAGGATGAATACTATTGGTCAAATCTTAAGCAGTCAGTAATCTTAGCACTGGACTCCCTTTAAAAATTCCTCTATCTTAAGACTTCTCTGATGGTCCAGTGGCTAAGACTCTGCACTCCCAATGCAGGCACCGTGGGTTCTGTCCCTGGTCAGGGAACTAGATCTCACATGCCACAGCTAAGAATTTGTATGTTGCAACTAAAGAGCACACAGTCACAACAAAGTTCGAAGACCCTGAGTGCTGCAGTTAAGACCAGGCGCAGCCAAATAAATAAACATTTAAAGAGTGGTCTATCTTGCCCAGGACTCTCTTAATCCAAGACATCTTGGCTGATTTACATCAGATATCAACTTCAAGAATTTTCACATCACCTTTCCCTATATCAAAAGGGGAATTTCCATGCGTATAAAGACTCAGTATACATGAAGTCCTTTAATAATGTCTTCTCTTATCTTTATATCCATTTGACTATACCCTCATCCCATAAGTGCTGGAAATGAAAGTGTTAGTTGCTCAGTCATGTCCAGTTCTTTGTGACCCCGTGGACTATAGTGGGCCAGGTTCCTCTGTCCATGGATTTTCCAGCCAAGAATACTAGAGTGAGTTTCCACTTCTCCTTCTCCAGGGTATCTTTCTGACCCAGGGATTGAACCAGGGTCTCCTATGTTACAGGCAGATTTTTCACCATTTGAGCTGTCAGGGAAGCCCATAAGGGCTGGAGGCTGGATCTGAGATGCATACTCTTCTGGAACTCATTAACCATAGATTGTTCCATGAGTCAGGAAATTACTCATATGATATGGGACACATTTGGGCAGAAACTTTCACCAAATAAAAAATAAAAGCAAAAACCGTCAAGTGCAGCTGCATACCTTTGGTCTGGGTTCTTTTGATGGCTTGCAATCTGGAGGCTCAAACCTTCCAAGAAAGCCATTGTTTTGTTTTGTTTGAAGTTTACTCTTTTGTTTGTTTGTTTGCTTTTTTTTTTTTTTTTCCTGTGTTTTGGCTGCACAGCATTTGGGATCGTAGTTTCCCAGCTAGGGATCAAACCTGTGCCCCCTGCAGTGGAAGCATGGAGTCTTAACCACTGGACCACTACGGAGCTCCTAGAAGCCATTGTTTTAATCAGACATGACAATGCTGAGACCCACAAGCTATCAAGTTTGGCTGATACAAGCCCTGTGACCCAAAGACCATCAGTGATGAAACCAACAATTGAGACTAAGGGTCATAGCAATTGGCCAGACTGGAGGGCCTTTCTGCAGGCAAATGCTGGAGTTCCAACCTAATCCACAGATATTTTAATTGGCAAACAATCTGACACCCTATTAATAACATACTGCCCCTTTTAGGTCTATCAAATTTCTAGAGATAGTAAACAACTCCCGGAACAGGCATACTAACCTATCCAAAGCCCATGGCCCCAGTCACCTCTTCTATGAAGCTTTCAGACTTTCTACCTGCCCTAATCACCCCTGGGCCAGTTACCAGACAACAAGGGATAGCCTCTAAGCCCCACAGCCTGCTGAAATGATTCAAACCAGCCAATTTAAGCTTGTTTATCCTGCCTTGCCTTTTCCCTCCCAAAGAAACCACAGTAAAGGCTCTTAGCCCATTTTCCCAACTCCTTGAACATTTTGACTAACCCTGGAACTACCCCATGTTATGCCCTCTTCTCTTGGAATCTGTGAGTGTAACTATCATCCCAATAGAACTGATCTATTGGCTTTACAGTATTTAAATGATAATAAGACCTATATTTTAAAAAACTTAGGCCAGAAAATGTCTTTGGTGGCTAAAGAATCCACCTGCCAATACAGCAGATGTGGGTTCGATCCCTGAGTCAGGAAGATCCCCTGGAGAAAGAAGTGGCAATCCACTCCAGTATTCTTGCCTGGAGAATCCTGGAGGAGCCTGGTGGGCTATAGTCCGTGGGGTTGCAAAAGAGTAGGACATGACTTAGCGACTAAAACAACAAAATAATGCCTGGGCAATCTACCTTTTAGGCTCATCAAATGAAGAGGCTCATGGCTACCTCTCCAAGGTGGATATGAGATGAATTCTCTGTCAGCACCATGCTGAGGTTCCCTGGTGCCCCTGCTGCCTCTTCCCTAACCCCATGGTGCCCTCCTCTCCACAACAGCACTGCTCACCCTACCTGGAATATTATATCCTGGGTGAGGAAGAGCCCCTTACACTGGTCTGAGGATGCTGTTGGGGACCAGTTATTACCCTGTTCAGACTATTCCTGCCCTTGAGACTGGGCTGGGCCCTTTGAAAGTGACTCACAGATTATTTTTCATCATTTTAGTGATCTCTCAGGTTATCTCTAAATGCTGCTGTTGTTGTTCAGTTGCTAAGTTGTGTTGACTCTTTGCAACCTCATGGACTGTAGCAAGCACACCAGGGTCCTCTTCCTTCATTATCTTTAATTACCTTATCATAAAACTCTGAAAGTCTCAAAACTAAACTAATTCTAAGCCATTGGCATTTTAATGTGGATTTGTGCCACACAATTCAGTACTGAATTGTTTTTGTTTTAACACAGTTCTCATGGATCCCTCTATACTTGAGTTACCTTCTTGCCAAACTCATTATGGGTAGAAACCCCTATTTCTCCTTTATATGCACACAATGTGGGAGACCGGGGTTTGATCCCTGGGTCAGGAAGATCCCCTGGGGAAGGGCATGGCTATCCACCCCAGTATTCTTGCCTGGAGAATCCCATGGACAGAGGAGCCTGGCAGGCTACTGTCGCAGAGAGTCAGACACAACTGAACGACTAATACTTTCACTTTCACTGCTCAGTCGTGTCCAACTCTTTGTGACCCCATGGACTGCAGTCCAGCCCTCCAGACTCTTCTGTCCATGAAGTTTTCCAGGCAAGAATACTGGAGTAGCTTGCCATTTCCTTCTTCAGGGGATCTTCCTGACCAAGGGATCGAACCTGCATCTCCCAAGTCTTCTGCACTGCAGGTGGATTCTTTACCACTGAGCCACCTGGGAAGCCCCATTTCTCCTTTACAGTTTGAATAAATGTTAGGTGCTCATTAAAGTCTTGTCTCATCAACTCACATGGACAGAACTGATGATAATAGCTGCTGTATCTTCAGGTTAAAATCAGACAGAAAAATGTCATTAGGTCAAAGGTTTCCCAATTCAGTTAAGAAATTCAGTTTAATTGCCAAAAATGTGGGCTTTAACACAGGACACTGATGTAACAAACAACACATGGGCAGCTGTCCATTGTTCTGTCCACATGTGTGGCTTTATCAAAGTTATCCGTGTGTTAAGGCTCATCTCCTTATGCTTCTGCTCTGAACAGTCTGAGACAAATGGGCAAAAGAGACAGACTCTCCCATTTCTCAATCCACAATTGATGCAAGCAATTGTTAGGCAATCAAATTGGAAAACCAGCCATAGATGACCCCAAAACAAATCCATGAACCCTGAGATTAGTGTATCCCAACTTTTATGATCATTTTTGCTCATGTTTTACTAGCACCCTTACCACTGGGTCTCTCTAGGTTCAAGCTGCTTACAGTGTGCTCTGTGGA
Source organism: Oryx dammah (assembly GCF_014754425.2). Taxonomy (NCBI): domain Eukaryota; kingdom Metazoa; phylum Chordata; class Mammalia; order Artiodactyla; family Bovidae; genus Oryx; species Oryx dammah. The sequence continues at coordinate 65,681,902 of NW_024070185.1, read as the reverse complement.
CTGGTAGGCTTTACCTCCTTCAGGAGGTTTTGGAAAAGCACACTATCAGACTCCCTGACCCAAGACCTCAGAGTCGGAATCTTCATTTTAATCAGATCCCAAGGTGTATGTCAAGTTTGAGAAACACAGGTATAGGAGAACTGAAATAAAAAGACTCCATTTTCACCCTGTGTAGCTTTTGTTTGGGGGTTTCTTTTTCTTCTCACCAAATTTTGGAAAAGGTAGAATAGTTCAGGTATAACACTGAGAACAGCAATGAAACTTTTAATCATTTGCATTGTCGACTCCAATAGCGTTAGTTAGGTAAGTCCATCTCTTAGGGAAATTCCAACGAGACAGTGTATTAATTCATCTCTTCTACCTAGATCCTACATGCTATTTCCTGCCCTTCCAAACCTTTAGCTTTAGCTATTTAGTTTAGTTTCTTTAGTTATTTAGTTTCTTCAGCTATTCCTTGGATTCTGTGATCATCCTTATACCTTTCTCATAATTTCTCCTTGTGCTTGACTTAGGTAGATTTGGTTTCTGTTGCCTACATTTAAAGAACTCCAGTATGAATAGCTCCTTCATAGAGCAGCTATGAGGATCAAATGAAATGATGTAAATGAAGCACTTAGCATGGTTTCAGTTCAGTTCAGTTCAGTTCAGTTCAGTCACTCAGTCGTGTCCGACTCTTTGTGACCCCATGAATCGCAGCACTCCAGGCCTCCCTGTCCATCACCATCTCCTGGAGTTCACTCAAACTCACGTCCATTGAGTCCGTGATGCCATCCAGTCATCTCATCCTCTGTCATCCCCTTTTCCTCCTGCCCCCAATCCCTCCCAGCATCAGAGTCTTTTCCAAGGAGTCAACTCTTCGCATGAGGTGGCCAAAGTACTGGAGTTTCAGCTTTAGCATCATTCCTTCCAAAGAACACCTAGGGCTGTTCTCCTTTAGAATGGACTGGTTGGATCTCCTTGCAGTCCAAGGGACTCTCAAGAGTCTTCTCCAACACCACAGTTCAAAAGCATCGATTCTTCGGTGCTCAGCTTTCTTTATAGTCCAACTCTCACATCCATACATGACCACTGGAAAAACCATAGCCTTGACTAGATAGACCTTTGTTGGCAAAGTAATGTCTCTGCTCATATTGAATGCTATCTAGGTTGGTCATAACTTTTCTTCCAAAGAGTAAGGTCTTTTAATTTCATGGCTGCAGTCACCATCTGCAGTGATTTTGGACCCCCCAAAAATAAAGTCTGACATTGTTTCCACTGTTTCCCCATCTATTTGTCATGAAGTGATTGGACCAGATGCCATGATCTTCATTTTCTGAATGTTGAGCTTTAAGCCAACTTTTTCACTCTCCTTTTTCACTTTCATCAAGAGGCCCTTTAGTTCTTCACTTTATGCCATAAGGCTAGTGTCATCTGCATATCTGAGGTTATTGATATTTCTCCCAGCAATCTTGATTCCAGCTTGTACTTCTTCCAGCCCCGCGTTTCTCATCATGTACTTTGTGTATAAGTTAAATAAGCTGGGTGACAATATACAGCCTTGACATACTCCTTTTCCTATTTGGAACCAGTCTGTTGTTCCATGTCCAGTTCTAACTGTTGCTTCCTGACCTGCATATAGGTTTCTCAAGAGGCAGGTCAGGTGGTCTGGTATTCCCATCTCTTTCAGAATTTTCCACAGTTTATTGTGATCCCATGGTTTAGACCCATAGAAAAATGTCAATACATTTAGATACTCTGACTGCAGTGATTGGAACTTTGAAGGGCTGACTAGAGAGAAAAGGGTTACTAAAGATTCTTGCTTCTGTTCCCAGGGATACTAAGAGCTTTGAAACTGAGGCTGAAATGGGTCAGGCCTCTTTTTATACCTTCTATAAATAGGCATAAAGAGTCTCAGGCCAGTCATCGTTAGCTTTCAAAGTTATGTCTATATGATTTCATAATGAATTACTCTCTAAAAAGGGAGAAGTGGTACCTGCCCAGAGACCACCACCTCCTGTAGCACAGTTCCTCCAGAGTATTACAACAGAAATTAAATTATCAGGAACAAGGTAACAGGATCAAATTGGTGACAGTGATCCCAACAAAATATCATGCTCCTTTTGTTCCCCCCAACCAATAATATTTCCCTTTGATGGAATCACTTACTGAAAGTTCTGGTCCTCAAACACCTAATACAGACTTAAGGCACACGGGAACTCCACATATGACGAAGCTGGTATCTCAGAAACAGTAGGGGAAAAGTACTACCTTACAAATGACAATTAAGCAGTTAGTTGGGACAAAAATATTGGGTCTATGCCTTAAACACACACTCACATAAGTTCTGCATAAGTCCAATATTAAACTGTAAGAAACAAATTCACTAAAGGACTAGAGGAAGGCATTGGAAAATTATTTTTGGGTCTTTGGAGTGAAAAGCCTTTTTAAGCAGAACTCAAATCAATAAGACACCAAAGGTTGATAAATTGGACTTTGTAAAAGTTTAGAAAACTGTGTATGATAAAGTATATACAAGCATATGCCATTTACTGCACTGAGTCACTCAGTCATGTCTCTTTGCTGCCCCATGGACTTTAGCCTGTCAGGCTTCTCTGTCCAAGGGATTCTCCAGGCAAGAATATTGGAGTGGGTTGCCATTCCCTCCTCCAGGGGATCTTCCCAACCTAGGGATTGAACCCAGGTCTCCTGGATTGCAGGTGGATTCTTTACCATCTGAGCCACCAGGGAAGCCCAAGAATACTGGAATGGGTAGCCTAACCCTTCTCCAGGTGAACTTCTCGACCCAGGGGTTTCCTACATTGCAGGCAGATTCTCCACCAGCTGATCTACCAGGGAAGCCTCACATATGCCATAGACAATTTCAAAAGACAAATGACAAATTGAGAAAAAATACTTCTCAAATCATATCACAGACAGAAGGTTAATCTCCCTAACACATTAAGAGACCTCTAAAATTAGTAAGAAAAAAGATAATAAACTGAAAATGAGACAATTTTTTTAAAAAGAAATAATAAATAGCTCCTATTAGTCCATTTAGGAACTAAATTGTTAAACACACACGCACAACTTGAGATTGTACTGAGACAGCATTTTCACCTCTCAAGTTGGCAAAACATTCAAGATTTGATAACACCCTCTGTTGGCGAATACACAGTAGAGATATGGTACTTTCAAAGAAATGAGAAAGCTTTTAGTGTACTGATATGGAAGCTTCTCTAAGGAAAAAAAGCAAAATACAGAACAATAGCTGTAGTGTATCATCATTTATGGTTAGAAAGGGGGAGGGCAGAGAATGTATTTTGAGAAAAGTTTTCAATTAGCAAAAATCACAGCTCAGATAAAACTCATTGACTGTGATACTGCCACTGTGCCAAGCTTTATTTTGAAATGTATAAATGTCTTCTCCTGTGCGTGTAACCATGAGCTCTGAGAGCTCACACACACACAGACACACACAGACACGCACAGACACACAACAAACCTCATAACAGGATGTGGCTGGAATTTGAGGGTGGGGAAGGAAGATCTTTCACTGTCATAACTTTTTGTGTGTTTTCTTTTTTTAAATGTTTTTTGAGGTACTTGAATGTATGGCTTAATAGTGATAACTAAAAAAATGACATCAAAGAACCAAGAATAAAGATAAAATAAAGTTCATATCTTTTAAGGAAGACTCAGGAATTTGAGGTTTTCCATGTGCTGAAGTTCTGAGGAAATTAATTATGCGGTGAACATTTGTAGAGCCTGTATACTTTAAAAAGTACTTGTTTCCTAGTTCTCTCTGCATTGTACCATTGCTCCTTTTATTTTTAAGGCAAACAGCAAAGTCGGTTTTGTTATCGACATTTAATAATAGCTGAGAAATTTCCTGGTGGAGCAGGGGATAAGCATCCTCCTGTTAATGTCGGGGATACACGTTTGATCCCTGGTCAAGGAAGATCTCACATGCCATGGAAGAACTAAGCCTGTGGGCCACAGCTACTGAGCCCACATGCCTAGAACCTGTGCTCCACAACAAGAAAAGCCATCCCAATGAGAAACCTGCTTACCACAACTAGAGAAAGCCCCCACAGTAGCAACAAAAATCCAGCACAGCTGGGAAAAAAAAATAGCACCTGAGAAAATTGAGCCTTGGCTATCCACAAATCGCCAGATCTCATGTGCATTAACACAAAGCTGGAGCATAACCTGAGTTTCCTCTCTCAAGACTGACTTCTTTGTACCATGCTATGCTGCACTGGGGCACTTGACCTTGTCTGTTGGCCTGGGTGGCTACATTCTACATGTTCCCGTTGTCTTGTGGAATGTACAGTGTTGTTAAGTCACTTCAGTTGTGTCTGACTCTTTGTGACCCTATGCATGATAGCTTGCCAGATTCCTCATCCATGGGATTTTCCAGGCAAGAATATTGGAATGGGTTGCCATTTCCTCCTCCAGGGCATCTTCCTGACCCAGGGACCGAACCTGCGTCTCTTATGTCTCCTGCTTTGGCAGGGCTCTTTACCACTAGTGCCTCCTGGGATGTACAGTCATGCTTATTCTCTGGAGTGATGATACAGATGGATGCTTGTGCTGAACCTGTCTCGAATCAAGGTCCCTAGAATCTCCCTCCTGGGTGGGAACATGTATTATGGATATAATCATACTGTGACATGCAGAGTTCCAAGGAATAGCAAGGAGAGACAAGAAAGCCTTCGTCAGTGATCAGTGCAAAGAAATAGAGGAAAACAATAGAATGAGAAAGACTAGAGATCTCTTCAAGAAAATTAGAGATACCAAGGGAACATTTCATGCAAAGATGGGCTCCATAAAGGACAGAAATGGTAGGGACCTAACAGAAGCAGAAGATATTAAGAAGTGGTAAGAATGCACAGAAGAACTATACAAAAAAGATCTTCAGGACCCAGATAATCATGATGGTGGGATCACTCACCTAGAGCCAGACGTCCTGGAATGTGAAGTCAAGTGGACCTTAGGAAGCATCACTATGAACAAAGCTAGTGGAGGTGATGGAATTCCAATTGAGCTATTTCAAATCCTGAAAGATGATGCTGTGAAAGTGCTGCACTCAATATGCCAGCAAATTTGGAAAACTCAGCAGTGGCCACAGGACTGGAATAGGTCCGTTTTCATTCCAATCCCAAAGAAAGGCAATGCCAAAGAATGCTCAAACTACTGCACAATTGCACTAATCTCACATGCTAGTAAAGTAATGCTCAAAATTCTCCAAGCAAGGCTTCAGCAGTGAGTGAATGATGAACTTTCAGATGTTCAAGCTGGGTTTTAGATAAGGCAGAGGTACCAGAGATCAAATTGCCAACATCCACTGGATCATCGAAAAATCAAGAGGGTTCTGGAAAAACATCTATTTCTGCTTTATTGACTATGCCAAAGCCTTTGACTGTGTGGATCACAAGAAACTGTGGAAAATTCTGAAGGAGATGGGAATACCAGACCATCTGACCTGCCTCTTGAGAAAACTATATGCAGGTCAGGAAGCAACAGTTAGAACTGGACATGGAACAACAGACTGGTTCCAAATAGGAAAAGGAGTACATCAAGGCTGTATATTGTCACCCTGCTTATTTAACTTCTATGCAAAGTACATCATGAGAAACGCAGTGCTGGAAGAAGCACATGCTGGAATCAAGAGTGGGAGAAATATCAATAACCTGAGATATGCAGATGACACCAGTCTTATGGTAGAAAGTGAAGAACTAAAGGGCCTCTTGATGAAAGTGAAAGAGAAGAGTGAAAAAGTTGGCTTAAAGCTCAACATTCAGAAAATGAAGATCATGGCATCTGGTCCCATCACTTCATGGCAAATAGATGGAGAAACAGTGGAAACAGTGTCAGACTTTATTTTTCTGGGCTCCAAAATCACTGCAGATGGTGACTGCAGCCATGAAATTAAAAGACGCTTACTCCTTGGAAGAAAAGTTATGGCCAACCTAGACAGCATATTCAAAAGCAGGGACATTGCTTTGTCAACAAAGATTCGTCTAGTGAAGGCTATGGTTTTTCTGGTAGTCATGTATGGGTGTAAGAGTGGGACTATAAAGAAAGCTAACCACCAAAGAATTGATGCTTTTGATCTGTGATGTTGGAGAAGACTCTTGAGAGTCCCTTGGACTGCAAGGAGATCCAACCAGTCCATCCTAAAAGAAATCAGTCCCGGGTGTTCATTGGAAGGACTGATGTTGAAGCTGAAACTCCAATACTTTGGCCACCTGATGTGAAGAGCTGACTCATTTGAAAAGACCTTGATGCTGGGAAAGATTGAAGGCAGGAGGAGAAGGGGATGACAGAGGATGAGATTGTTGGATGGCATCACCAACTCAATGGACATTGGTTTGGGTGAACTCCGAGAGTTGATGATGGACAGGGAAGCCTGGCGTGTTTTGGTTCATGGGGTCGCAAAGAGTCAGACATGACTGAGCAGCTGAACTGAACTGAACTGAACTCATATAGTGGGAACATTCACATCCTATCATTGCTGTATTCACCAGTTTGAGAAAATAAGCTACGAGTATTTTCAGATGATTAAGAGGTGTCCTCTTTTCTAGACACTCTCCTGTTTCCAAAAGGTCGGAAAATTTCTTTAACCACCGTATAGTAAGGTAATTGTGTCCTTACATAAAAAGTTGATCCAGAAGCAAGTCATTTAAGAATAATTTTGCACCAGGTTCTAGGCCAAGAGATAATAACTCCGAATGAGAACATAACCCCCAAGGGGAAACAGATATCTTGCTGGCAGAGCTCTATATGCTTTGTAGTTCTACGGCAATACCAGATTTCTCTAGTTACTGAGTTAAGACAATAGTTTTTTAAAAATATTTATTTATTTATTTGGCTGCACTGGGTGTTAGTTGTGGCATTCTAACTCTTAGTTGCGGCACGTGGGACCTAATTCCTGGGCCCCCTGTGTTGGGAGCTCAGATTCTTAGCCACTGGACCACCAGGGAAGTCCCAAAACAATGTATTTTATAAGAAAAACCCAAAGCATGAGCGATAAGTCAGTGGACTTCAATTTTTTTTTTTGCTTTTACAATAACCAACACATGTTTCTTAAATGTCTGGTAAACATTCCATTCTATAGTGTGATGCTACCTGTTTTCACTGCCTTGTGAGACTCTTACCATACATTCTTATTTACTACCATAAACTTATCATATGTCTCAATTCATTCATCAGCAAATGTGAATAACTGAGCATACATTTAAAAAATTTTATTTCCTGGGCAATAACCAATGGGGATATGTTAAAATTTTAATGAAATGTTTTGTAGCATTAAAGGGAACCAGAGCAAAAGTCAAGTGGACAGATAACAAAGTGCTGACACGAACATTTGTTTGGGTGGAGTCAATTCAATTAAGGGTGGGATGGGAGTTGGGAGGGAGGTTCAAGATGGAGCGGATATACGTATACTTATGGGTGATTCACATTGTTGTATGGCAGAGATCAATACAGCATTGTAAAGCAATTATCCTCCAATAAAAAATTTTTAAATAATGCAGAAAAAAATGAAGGGCAAAGCCATCTTGTTATGAGTGAGAATTTGTGATTCTGAATGACTTTCTCCCTTTCATTCATCCAGTATTTTTTTTAATATATATATTTTATTGAAGTATAGTTGACTTACAATATTTCAGGTGCACAGCAAGGTGATTCAGTTATACACATATATTATTTTTCAGATTATTTTCCATTATAGATTATTATGACTATTATTATTAGTAGTGATCAGTTCAGTTCAGTTCAGTCGCTCAGTCATGTCCGACTCTTCACGACCCCGTGAATCGCAGCATGCCAGGCCTCCCTGTCCATCACCATCTCCCAGAGTTCACTCAAACTCACGTCCATCGAGTCGGTGATGCCATCCAGCCATCTCATCCTCTGTTGGCCCCTTCTCCTCCTGCCCTCAATCCCTCCCAGCATCAGAGTCTTTTCCAATAAGTCAACTCTTCACATGAGGTGGCCAAAGTACTGGAGTTTCAGCTTTAGCATCATTCCATCCAAAGAACACCCAGGGCTGATCTCCTTTAGAATGGACTGGTTGGATCTCCTTGCAGTCCAAGGGACTCTCAAGAGTCTTCTCCAACACCACAGGTCAAAAGCATCAATTCTTCAGCTCTCAGCTTTCTTCACAGTCCAACTCTCACATACACATGACCACTGGAAAAACTATAGCCTTGACTAGATGGACCTTTGTAGGCAAAGCAATGTCTCTGCTTTTCAATATGCTGTGTAGGTTGGCCATAACTTTTCTTCCAAGAAGTAAGTGTCTTTTAATTTCATGGCTGCAATCACCATCTGCAGTGATTTTGGAGCCCCCCCAAAATAAAGTCTGACACTGTTTCCACTGTTTCCCCATCTATTTGCCATGAAGTGATGGGACCAGATACCATGATCTTAGTTTTCTGAATGTTGAGCTTTAAGCTAACTTTTTCCCTCTCCTCTTTCACTCTCATCAAGAGGTGTTTTAGTTCCTCTTCACTTTCTGCCATAAGGGTGGTGTCATCTGCATATCTGAGGTTATTGATATATTATTAGTCTAATAGTTACTATTATTAAACTATTGTTAGAGTCTATAGACTATAGTTCCCTGTGATATTCAGTAAACCTTTGTTACTTGTTGCATATCTATGTTTTTTAAATTAGAATAGCATTCTCTTCACGCTGAGTCTAACAAATGGAATAAAAATGTCATACATTTTTTAGCCAGGCAAAAATCCATAAGTTTTCTAAAATATTTATATTATACAAACTATGGACAGAAGAGCTAGGTGGGCTACGGACCATGGGGTCACAGAGAGTCAGATACAACCTGAGCGACTAACACACACACGTATACGAAAGTTTTTATACTATCCTTGGTAAAAGCTTGAGAAAGAACATCAGAAAAAAGGAAGAGATGGAGAAATTGCAAAACAAACTAAATGAAATGGGAGCACTGAATATGAAACAGAAAAAATGAAACAAACTAAAATAAAAGTAAATGGTCATCATATAGTCCAGCTGTTTTTAAATGTGGCTGCTCATTAGAAACACATCTGGAGCTTTGAAGAAAAAGAAAGCAATACCTGGCCATTTGTATTTTTCAGAAAATTCCAAGATGATTCTCATATACATTTGGATTTTAACTAAATGATAGTATTGGTGATATAGAATTCTATTACTCTCTGCTGATCAATCATCATACAATAGTATTAAGAGAACAATAGCTACATAATCATTATAGTAAAAGATGTTTATAAGTTTTCACACGAAAAATAAAAGATAATTACAACTGCAAGCCATAATGGAAACATGATTAACCTAACAATATAAAATAATTACATACAATTTGGGAGGTCAAGCAGAGTGATGTGGTAAGTGAAAGTGCATACATGCACACGTTTTCATCCTCCCAGCCAGTTTATGTCTTTTGGTTGGTGCATTTAATTCATTTATATTTAAGGTAATTATCGATATATTCATTGGAAAGACTGATGTTGAAGCTGAAACTCCATTGCTTCAGTCACTTGATGCGAAGAGCTGACTCATTTGAAAAGACACTGATGCTGGGAAAGATTGTGGGCAGGAGGAGAAGGGGACGACAGACGATGAGATGGTTGGATGGCATCACTGGCTCAATAGACATGAGTCTGAGTAAACTCTGGGAGTTGGTGATGGACAGGGAGGCCTGGCATGCTGCTGTTCATGGGGTTGCAAAGAGTTGGACAAGACTGACTGACTGAACTGAACTGAACGATCCTATTACCATTTTCTTAATTGTTTGGGTTTATTTTGTGTAGGTCTTTTTCTTCTCTTGTGTTTCCTGCCGAGAGAAGTTCCTTTAACATTTGTTGTAAAGCTGGTTTGGTGCATCCAGTAGTTTTTGAGTGCCTACCAACTTTCTAGATTTTATTTTTGGCTTAGGATACAAAACATATATTTAAAAAAATCCCCGATTTCCAGGTGAGAAAAGATAGAACATACACACAATAGCCAGACTTCCCTGGTAATCCAGTGGTAAAGATTTTGCACTCCCAATGCAGGGGGCCAGGGTTCTATCTCTGGTCAGGGAACTAGATCCCACTTGCTGAAAATTAAGATCCCACATGCCTCAATGAAGATCTCGTGTGCCACAACTAAGACCCAGCACAGACAAATAAATAAATGAATAAGTAAGAATATACACAAAATAGCAAGTAAACTAAATTTTGTATTAGAGAGTGATGTGTTTTGGAGACAAAATGAAATAAGGGATGGTGTTCGGGAGTGCTAGAATATGGGCAGTTTCAAATAGTGTGTCTTTGGGGAAAACTTCACTGGAAAGTTGACATTTCGAGCAAACCTGAAGGAGATGAGGGAGAAAGGCAAGCTGATCCAGGAAGTGAGCCTTCCAAGCAGAAGGAAGAGTAATCTGTAGAGCCCTGGAGAGATGTGAGGAGTGGACACTAAGGGAATGGTGAAGGGGCCAGGGTGGCTACAGCAGAGAGAAGGATGTGAGGGTGTAAGGAGGTGAGATCAGGGAGGGGGAAGGAGACGTGTAGTGTGGGGCTTTGCAGGTCATTAAAAGTTCTTAGCACCCTGCTTAACCATGACCAGAGCATCGTTTGTAACCTCATCATCGGTAAAGCATTACTTACTTATTTATCGTCGATCAGATTTGAGTTGATCTTGCAAGACCGAGAAACACAACAGGTATTATTGAACTCCTTTGAGAGATGAAGAGTCAGACTCAGAAAACACTGAATGAATTACCAGCTACTCAGAGAGTGATTTGACCTTATGTCTCCTCATTTCTGGGGCTTCCCAATTGGCTCAGTGGGTAAAGAATCTACCTGCAACGCAGGAGATGCAGGAGACGTAGGTTTGATCGCTGGGTTAAGAAGATCCCCTGGAGGAGGGCATGGCAACCCACACAAGTATTTTTGCCTGGAGAATCCCATGGACAGAGGATCCTGGTGGGCTACAGTCCATAGGATTGCAGAGTCTGAAACAACTGAGCATGCAGGCACTCCTCATTTCTAGACCATTTTTCTTTCTATTAGTGCCTTATCTTGATTCTATCCCAGAATATCTACGCTTTTAAAACAGAGAGCAGGAAACAATGCAGAACTTCCATTCTTAGCAGCAGCAGCTCCCTATTTTGTTCCCTGGTCCATTTCACTATCTACAGATGCAAAGGACTGCAGGTTACACACAAACTAACCATGTGGGACACAATTTATATTGACTGCAGTGTGAATGGTGCCCCCTGGAGTTGAGCGAAGCACTGACTCTGCTATTATCTACCAGCTTTTCTCATCTTGACTTTGTCTCTTCTTTCTAGGCCTGCACTTGCCCTCTGAACTCAATGGCAGAATTCCATATACTTAATTTTGATGCTTGGCATCCCCTAGTTTATGGTTTGTACTGATATTTTGGCAAATAATTTGCCTAAACCCAGGCCAACCTTGAGATTTCATCTGGCATTTTTCTCCTAGGCAGCTCTTCCTGCCTTCCTGTCCCAGCCATGCTGAATGAGAAATGAGGCAGCACCCTTCTACATCCATCTATGCAGCCTTGAGAAAATCAGTTCATCCCCTCAGTTGCTATTTATCTTTGATTCTTGTGTTTATTCCAAACTTCCCAAAGCTCTAGACTACAATTTTTGCTTTTACTTTCTATATGCCATCTTTGCAGGGTCTTTGACAGTCTTTTTTGCTGATCAGTAAGCCTGAGTCACTTTGATGAATGGGATTCTTCAGAAATGGATACTCATTAAACAAACAGATCTGCTAAGCTAATGCACTTTGTTATGGGCGAACAAGTTTCCTCTTATGTAATCTTCTCTCATGAGAGTGGGCTGTGCTTGGGAAGAAAGCAGCTGCTTTCTCAAGGGTCTTTGTGTCCCTAGTCACTGCTGCAATTTATAGTGGGGTGACCACAGCCTTGTACTTTCCCACGCCCCGTCTCCTGACTCCTGGGTTTGCGAGTGAATGTTAGACTCCTTGAAGCTGCAGAACTGAGACCTCCAGCAGCAGATTGCCTCTATGTTCCTAACCACTGTGAGAGCTGGTTTCTGGCATTGTGTTCTGTTTCTCTGCTGAGGATGCTCTGTTCTCTCTCAATGAAACTTCTTTTTCTTCCTCTAACCCTTCACTCCTGGATCTCTTTCGATCACATTGTTCTCTTAACATAGAATAATAAGCAGCTTCCTTTGGAGGGAAAAAAGGCATCCTTTGTTTATCTTTTAACCTATGAATAGAAATATAAGGTAATCACATACCAGTATAGCACAGCACAAGTCAGGAGCAGACACCCCCTCAATGGGGCAGGCCAGATTTTCTTTCTTTCCATACCTGCTTTCTATTTTCTTGTTTCTTCCTGGCAACTATTTTCTCCCATTTTCCCAAAGAGATGTGAGTCTATGCCGTCAGACATAGGGCAAACTCATCTCCACGTGGCTTGATACAGCCCCAGGAGAAAGGGGCTATATCCAGGAGTTGGAATTGTTTGACTTCACTTTTTATTTAATTAATTAATTTATTTTTGGCTGCACTGGGCTTTTGTAGCTGCATGTGGGCTTTCTCTAATTATAGCGAGCAGGGGCTACTTTCTAGTTGTGTTACATGGGCTTCTCATTGCTGTGGCTCCTCTTTCTTGTGAAGCACAGACTATAGGTCTCGGGCTCAGTAGTTATGGCACCTGGGCTTAGTTGTCCTGAAGCATGTTGGATCTTCCTGAACTAGGGATCAAAGCTGCACCTCATACATTGGCAGGTGGATTCTTAACCACTGAACTAGCAGGGAAGTCCTGAGTTCACTTTTTAGTATTACTGCAAAGGTCCTGTTAAAGAATCTTCTGGTGCTGAGGCAATGATAGCAGCATCACTTGTTGTTAAAGAAGGAGCATAGAGGGCCTCATCAATGCTTTTGGTTCTCACTGTCCAGCTGCTCTTGCTGAGCACAGCTGCCTTCCCCTAGTTACACCCATAGATCCTCTGTTGTGCTCCAGTGCCACCCTTCCCAGGACCCTGAGAAGTCAAAGCCAGTTGATAGGAAAACTCTCTGTATTTGTTTCCTGAAGTTCCCATAACCAATTACCACACACATGCTGGCTAAACCAACAGAAATATATTCTCTCAAAGTTCTGGAAGCCAGAAGTCTGAAATCCTGCAGGGCTGAGCTTCTTCCAGGGGATCTGGTGGAGAATTTTCTCTGTCTCTTCCAGCTTCTGGTGACTGCAAGCTTTCCTGGGCTTGTGGCCCCATCATGCCAATATCTGCCTTGATCTTCATATCTCCTTTTCCTCTATGTGACTGTTCTCTGTGTTTCTTATAGGGACATTTGCTATTGGATTTAAAATCCACCCAGGTAAGCCCGGATGAACTAATCTTGAGATCTTTAACTTAATTACATCTGCAAGGACCCTTTTCTCAACAAAGTCACATTATAGGCTTCAGGAATTGACATGGACATGGCTTTTGGGGAGGGGCATCCCACATGCCCATAGCATGTGAGATCTTAGTTTCCATTCCTAGTTCCCAGGGATTGCACCCATGTCCCCTGCGCTAGAAGCAAATTCTTACCCACTGGACCACAAGATGGTTAGTCATATATGATTTTTTTAACCTGGGCACTAAGGTGGTCTCTTGGCCTTAAATGGAAACCAAGCAAACAAGCAACCCTCCCTCTCCCAAGCACTGTTTTATTCCAAAGATCTTTATTTGGGGACCAGATAAGTCCTATGCTGGAGTAAAAGATCAGTCCCTAAGATTGATATCTTACCAGTCCTCCCATTTGCCTCTCCCATGGCTCCCTCACATCATTTGCCAAAACCCTCAGGAAGCTAACAAGGTAGAAGCTCTGGTGTTTTCCCACAGGCAGCCATCTGCCTAGATGGATGGTTTTGCCAGAATCAACACAACCAAGGCAAAGCCAGGACCTCTCTCCAGCCATAAACAATAAGGATATATTATATATGGCTGGGAATTCCAGCCGTTATCTTGAAATAAGTTAGAATGAAATATGAAAGTGAAAATGAAAGTGTTAGTTGCTCAGTCATGTCTGACTCTTTGTGACCCCATGGACTATAGCCCACCAGCCTCTTCTGTCCATGGAATTCTCTAGGTAAGAATACTGGGTTGCCATTTCTTCTCCAGGAGATCTTCCTGGCCCAGGGATCAAATGTGACTCTCCTGCATTGCAGGCAGATTCTTTACCATCTGAACCACACAAAAATACTGACTCACTATGCTGTATACCTGAAAACAATATAGTTCTGTAAATCAACTATACTTCCATAAAAAAAGTCTTGATAACAGTTTCTCTCCAGAATTAAACCATACCAAGAGGCTTTCACAAAATTAATACTCAACAAATATTTCTTGAATGGAGAAATGAATAAATCATAAGCTATTGCTTTCACAATTAAATCTTTATAATTCCTTTTACTGAAATATAGTCTACTGAAACTACTGATTAAGTGAAATATTTGGTGAATTGAATTGAACCAAAATAAAAATGAAATAGACACATGAAATGAAATAAACCCATTGTGAGGGTTCATTTTGTGTGTCAACTAGGCTGGGTCATGGTACTCTTTGGCCAAACTTTATTCTAGGTGTTTGTATGAGGGTGTGTTGGGTGACATGTATGTATCAACTGGTGGCCTTTTTAAAAAAAATTTATTTATTTTAATTGGAGGCTAATTACTTTACAATATTGTAGTGGTTTTTGCCATACACTGATATGAATCAGCCATGGGTTTACATGTGCTCCTCATCCTGAACCCCCTCCCACCTCCCTCCCCATCCCATCCCTCTGGGTCATGCCAGTGCACCAGCCCTGAGCACCCTGTCTTATGCATAGAACCTGGACTAGTGATCTGTTTCACATATGATAATACACATGTTTCAGTGCTATTCTCTCAGATCATCCCACCCTCGCCTTCTCCCTCAGAGTCCAAAGGACTGTTCTATACATCTGTGTCTCTTTTGTTGTCTCACATACAGGGTTATCGTTACCATCTTTCTAAATTCCATATATATGTGTTCAGTTCAGTTCAATTCAGTGGCTCAGTCATGTCTGACTCTTTGCGATCCCATGAATCACAGCACGCCAGGCCTCCCTGTCCATCACCAACTCCCAGAGTTCACTCAGATTCATGTTAGTATACTGTATTGGTGTTTTTCTTTCTGGCTTACTTCACTCTGTATAATAGGCTGCAGTTTCATCCACCTCATTAGAATTGATTCAAATGCATTTTTTTTTAATGGCTGAGTAATATTCAGTTGTGTATATGTACCATAGCTTTCTTATCCATTCGTCTGCTGATGGACATCTACATTGCTTCCATGTCCTGGCTATTATAAACAATGCTGCAATGAACATTGGGGTACACATGTCTTTTTAAGTTCTGGCTTCTTCTGTGTGTATGCCCAGCAGTGGGATTGCTGGGTCATATGGCAGTTCTATTGCCAGTTTTTTGAATCAGTTCTGCTGAGATGGATGAAACTGGAGCCAATTATACAGAGTGAAGTGAGCCAGAAAGAAAAACACCAATACAGTATACTAACACATATATATGGAATTTAGGAAGATGGCAATGATGACCCTGTATGCAGGACAGCAAAAAAGACACAGATGTGTATAGCGGACTATTGGACTCAGAGGGAGAGGGAGAGGGTGTGATGATTTGGGAGAATGGCATTGAAACATGTATAATATCATGTAAGAATCGAAATGCCAGTCTATGTCTGATGCAGGATATGACACGCTTGGGGCTGACGCGCGGGGATGACCCAGAGAGATGTTGTGGGGAGGGGGGTGGGAGGGGGGCTCATGTTTGGGAACGCATGTACACCTGTGGTGGATTCATGTCAATCTATGCCAAAAGCAATACAGAATTGTAAAGTAAAAATTAAAAATAAATAAATAAATTAAAAAAAAAAAATAAAGTATCTCCACACTGTTCACCATAGTGGCTGTACTAGTTTGTATTCCCACTAACAGTGTAAGAGGGTTCCCTTTTCTCCACACCCTCTCCAGCATTTATTATTTGTAGATTTTTGGATAGCAGCCATTCTGACTGGCATGAGATGGTACCTCATTGTGGTTTTGATTTGCATTTCTCTGATAATGAGTGATGTTGAGCATCTTTTCATGTGTTTGTTAGCATCTGTATGTCTTCTTTGGAGAAATGTCTGTTTAGTTATTTGGCACATTTCTTGATTGGGTCATTTATTTTTCTGGAATTGAGCTTCAGGAGTTGCTTGTATATTTTTGAGATTAATTTTTTGTCAGTTGCTTCATTTGCTATTATTTTCTCCCATTCCAAAGGCTGTCTTTTCTCCTTGCTTATAGTATCTTTCACTGTGCAAAGCTTTTAAGTTTAATTAGGTTCCATTTGTTTATTTTTGCTTTTATTTCCATTACTCTGGGGGGTGGGTCATAGAGGATCCTGCTGTGATTTATATCAGAGAGGGTTTTGCCTATGTTTTCCTCTAGGAGTTTTATAGTTTCTGGTCTTATGTTTAGATCTTTAATCCATTTTGAGTTTACTTTTGTGTATGGTGTTAGAAAGTGTTCTAGTTTCATTCTTTTACAAGTGGTTGACCAGTTTTCCCAGCACCATTTGTTAAAGAGATTGTCTTTATTGTATATTCTTGCTTCTTTTGTCAAAGATAAGGTGTCCATAGGTGCATGGATTTATCTCTGGGCTTTCTATTTTGTTCCATTGATCTATATTTCTGTTTTTGTGCCAGTACCATACTGTCTTGATGACTGTAGCTTTGTAGTAGAGCCTGAAGTCAGGCAGGTTGATTCCTCCTGTTCTGTTCTTCTTTCTCAAGATTGCTTTGGGTATTTTTTTTTTTTTTTGTATTTCCATACAAATTGTGAAATTATTTGTTCTAGTTCTCTGAAAAATACCATTGGTAGCTTGATAGGGATTGTATTGAATCTATAGATTGCTTTGGGTGGCATCCTCATTTTCACTATATTGATTCTTCCAATCCATGAACATGGTGTATTTCTCCATCTATTTGTGTCCTCTTTGATTTCTTTCATCAATGTTTTCTATATATAGGTCTTTTGTTTCTTTAGATAGATATATCCCTAAGTGTTTTATTCTTTTCATTGCAATGGTGAATGGAATTGTTTCCTTAAATTCTCTTTCTGTTTTCTCATTGTTAGTGTATAGGAATGCAAGAGATTTCTGTGTGTTGATTTTATATCCTGCAACTTTACTATATTCACTGATTAGCTCTAGTAATTTTCTGGTAGAGTCTTTAGGGTTTTCTATGTAGAGGATCATGTCATCTGCAAACAGTGAGAGTTTTACGTCTTCTTTTCCAATCTGGATTCCTTTTATTTCTTTTTCTGCTCTGATTGCTGTGGCCAAAACTTCTAAAACTATGTTGAATAGTAGTGGTGAAAGTGGGCACCCTTGTCTTGTTCCTGACTTTAGTGGAAATGCTTTCAATTTTTCACCATTGAGGATAATGTTTGCTGTGGGTTTGTCATATATAGCTTTTATTATATTGAGATATATTCCTTCTATTCCTGCCTTCTGGAGAGTTTTTATCATAAATGGATGTTGAATTTTGTCAAAGGCTTTTTCTGCATCTATTGAGATAATCATATGGTTTTTATCTTTCAGTTTGTTAATGTAGTGTATTACATTGATTGATTTGTGGACATTAAAGAATCCTTGCATTGCTGGGATAAAGCCCACTTGGTCATGATGTATGATCTTTTTACTATGTTGTTGGATGCTCTTTGCTAGAATTTTGTTAAGGATTTTTGCATTTATATTCATCAGTGATATTGGCCTGTAGTTTTCTTTTTTTGTGGCATCTTTGTCTGGTTTTGGTATTAGGGTGATAATGGCCTCATAGAATGAGTTTGGGAGTTTACCTTCTTCTGCAATTCTGGTGGCCTTTGAGTAAAGCAAATTGCTGTCCACAATGGGAGTGGGTCTCATCCAATCCACTAGAACAACATGCTGATCTCTCCTCCAGGGGGCATTCTGCCAGCAGGTCGCCCAAAGATTTCATCTGCAATACTGTCTCTTCCTGATTCGCCAGCAGACTGTCTTTGAACTAAAACTGCAACTTTTTTCCTAAGTCTCCAGCCTTCTGGCCTCCCCCAGATTTTGAACTTGTGAAACCTTCACAACGGCATGAGTTGATTCCTTAAAATGAAAAGAACTAAATAAAAACTTAAAAGAAAAAAGAAATAGAACCAATAGGCTACATATAAATATCAATAACCTCAGATATGCAGATGACATCACCCTTATGGCAGAAAGCAAAGAACTAAAGAGCCTCTTGATGAAAGTGAAAGAGGAGAGTGAAAAAGTTGACTTAAAGCTCAACATTCAGAAAACTAAGATAATGCCATCCAGTCCCATCACTTCATGGCAAATAGATGGGGAAACGATGGAAACAGTGAGAAACCTTAATTTTTGGGCTCCAAAATCACTGCAGATGGTGATTGCAGCCATGAAATTAAAAGACACTTACTTCTTGGAAGAAAAGCTATGACCAATCTAGACAGCATATTAAAAAGCAGAGACATTACTTTGCCAACAAAGGTCCGTCTAGTCAAAGCTATGGTTTATCCAGTAGTCATGTATGGATGTGAGAATTGGACTATAAAGAAATATTAGCACTAAAGAATTGATGCTTTCAAACTGTGGTGTTGGAGAAGACTCTTGAGAGTCCCTTGGACAGCAAGGAGATCAAATAAGTCCATCCTAAAGGAAATCAGTCCTGAATATTTCTTGAAAGGACTGATGCTGAAGCTAAAACTCCAATACTTTGCCACTGATGTGAAGAAGTGACTCATTGGAAAAGACCCTGGTGTTGGGAAAGATTGAAGGCAAGAGGAGAAGGGGATGACAGAGGGTGAGATGGTTGGATGGCATCATCAACTCGATGGACATGAGTTTGAGCAAACTCTGGGACAAAGTGATGGACAGGGAGGCCTGGTGTGCTGCAGTCCATGGGGTTGCAAAGAGTCGGACATGACTGAGCAACTGAAATGAACTGATCCTGTTGGTTCTATTTCTTTGACAAGCACTGACTAAATACACCTTGCTATGCCAAAGACCAAACAGAAAACCAGTGGTGATAACACTGCTTTCTTTTAACCTGATTAAAGTTGATTATGCCTCTGTTCCCTATTGACTTAAAAGACTTAGTATTCCTAGAAGTCACATTGTAATGTGTGTTTTTTATATCCTACAATCTCAAACAACAAACTCAGCTCCTTTAAACACATATATACTTTGTTTTTATTCTTAGGTCATTGATACAAAGTTTCCTCATGGCTGTGGCTGGCATCACTATCACGTTTTATACGTAGGGATAGGAGTGCCCACTTCAGCTTTCAGTGATTCTCAATGCCTAGTCTCCAAACAGCAGCATCAGCATTACCAGGTGTTTGTAGGAAATGTATATTCTCGGAGCTTTCCTGGTGGTCCAGTGGGACTCCACGCTCCCAATGGAGGGGGCCTGGGTGTGATCCTGGTCAGGGAACTAGATTTTGCATGCTGCAACTAAGAGTTTACTTGCTGCAACTAAGATAGGTCTCACATATTGCAACTAAAGATTTGCATGCTACAAAGAAGATTGAAGATCCTGCATGCCACAGCTAAGACCTGGCATAGCCAAATAAATAAATAAATATTAGAAGAAAAGAAAAAAATGTGTATTCTCAGGTCTAACCAAGACATATTGAATCAGAAACTCTGAAGGAGTGGCCCAGTAATCTGTCTTTTAACAAGCTTCCAAGTTCTGATGCAAACTAAAGTTTGAGAATCACTGCTTTTACTATAGAATGCCAAAACATTTCCCCAATTTCTGCAATTACAGAAGGTAAAGGTATTCCTCCCAATACCGATTTTGACTGGGAGGGCCCTGAATAGAATCTGTCTAGATTGGCTACTGGAAAATTTTGTACAACCAGAAATGCAGAGAGATATAGAAAGCAGTCCCAATCTGACTTTGGTTGCACCTCAGAAATAGCAACAGTGGTAAAAATAAGGAAACTTCTATCTCTGCTTAAACCTTATCCTCCACTTTAGATTCCATTCCTCTTCCTTCCTGTTTCTGTATCTTCCCTCGTACTTTTTACCCTGTCACCTAAATTGCCAACCCTCTCTCTGATTCATTGATTACCCACTCAAGACCAGCTGAAGTCTCACCTTCCTCGTGATGTCTTTTCAGCTACAATGTTCTCTCCCTTTACCAAATATCTGGTAGGATTGTTGCATTTTCTGGTTTAATTACTTTAAGCTAGCATGGGATTATGGTGATGCTCATTTTTTTCTCCTTCCCAGACCCTTCAAAAGATTGCAAACCTTTGAAGGAAAGGGTATCCAACTTTTAGGTGTACAACTTTGGTCAGCTCAGGCCTCTAAAACAACACATCCTGAAGTAGGTGACTTGTCAACAATAGAAATTTATTTCTTACAGTTCTAGAAGCTGAAAGTCTAAGATTATGGTGCTGGGACAGCTGGGTTCTTGTGAAGACTCTCTTCTGAGTTGCAGATGGGTGACTTCAGGTTGTATCCTCTCGTGGTGGAAAGAGCTAGCTAATTCTCTGGCCTTTTCTATAAGAGCACTAATCTCATTATGAGGGCTCCACGTTCATGACTTAATAATCCCCCAAAGTCCCCACTTCCTCATTTAATGATACTGGAGATTAGATTTCAACATGGGGAGGACATAAACATTCAGCCCATAGCAATGCCCCAAAGCACCTGGCACCATGCTAAACACACAGTAGATAAGCAACCAATGAAAGTTGAGCACCAGAGAATTGCTGCTTTCAAATTATGGTGCTGGAGAAGACTCTTGAGAGTCTCCTGGACTGCAAGGAGATCAAACCAGTCATTCCTAAAGGAAGTCAACTCTGAATATTCACTGAAAGGACTGATGCTGAAGCTCCAATACTTTGGCCACCTGATGTGAAGAGCCAACTCACTGGAAAAGACCCTGATGCTGGGAAAGATTGAAGGCAGGAGGAGAAGGGGGTGACAGATGATGAGATAGTTGGATGGCATGACCAACTCAATGGACATGAGTTTGAGCAAACTCTGGGAGACAGTAAAGGCTAGGGATGCCTGGTGTACTGCAATCCATGGAGTCACAAAGAGTCAGACAATTTAGCCACTGAACAACAACAACCTGTATTTGTTAAACTGATCAACAGGTCACCATCAGTCTTATTGGTCTCTGGCAATTGCTAAAAGATTTTCCTGTCTTTATTTAGCTATCATGAAGAAATCTCCATTTTGTACCCTGGGGGAGTAATATTCTAGGAAAATAAATATATACAAATAAATATCAAAAATCAAACTGGGCCTTTATAGAGCTGCAAACAGTGAGGTGTAGGATTATAGAGGTGGGAGTGACCAAAAAAAAAAAAAATCCAAACTGTATCTTTAGCATCCAGAGCACCGTTGGAGCTCAGTAAATATTTCTGATGGACTATATAAGGTCCAGATTTCATTGTTTTTGTAATAAGAACAGAACATGATATACTCAAGAAATATTTGTGAAATGAATGAATCAGCTCTCAGGTTAAATATTAGCCCTGATATTCAAGTGTTCTCCCAGCCTCATGGCCAGAAGTATACCCTAATATGTGATATACACTCTGGTTTCTAATGTCTGTGCTCTGGGTATTGAATCTGTAGCAGGAATTTGCCTTTGCAGAGGGAAAGTCAGAAGCTTCTTCCTATGCAAGTAATTGGGATTCTGTTATGGTGACTATATCATGTTTCCCTGAGAGAGTAAACAATATTTTCTGCATCACCTGATGGTCCCCAGGTATCTCCTTAGAAAACTCTGCATCCTTGGGGAGCTGAATACTCAGTTCCCACTGGTGGTCCTGAATTTGATATGGTGGAACCGGTAGATGGATGTACTGATGCCTCTGCTAATATGACTCACATGTCTGCTAACACAGCTGCCTTCCTTTGAGCTGTGGGACTGCTGAGAAACTCCAGGTTTTGTTAAATCACCTCTTTTTAAAGGGGAAGGTGACTTTGCTTACCTAAGGTTCTGTTGCCCCAAGGGAAGGAGTTAAGTTACCCTGACAGTAGACAACTTTCTGATATACCAGAAAGGGCACTAGAAGGAGAGCCAGGAGATATTAGTTCTAGATTTGTCATTATTTAACTGTATTGTTGTTGTTGTTCAGTTGCTAAGTCCTGTCTGATTCTTTTCAACCCCATGGACTATAGCACATCAGGCTTCCCTGTCCTTCATTATCTCCCAGAGCTTGCTCAAACTCATGTCTATTGAGTTGATGATGCCATCCAACCATCTCATCCTCTCTAGCCCCTTCTCCTCCTGCCTTCAATCCTTCCCAACATCAGGGTCTTTTCCAGTGAGTCAGTTCTTCTCATCAGGAAGCCTAAGAGTTGTAGTATCAGCTTCAGCATTAGTCCTGCCAATGAGCGTTCAAGGTTGATTTCCTTTGGACAGTTCACATTTGTGGGCTTCAGTTTTCTCTGCAGAACAAACAGTCATCTAGCTCCTTTCTAGATCCTTCTAGCTTATGTTTTCTATTATTTCTGATTTCACTGCTTATATGCCTATTTGTTTGTTTCTAGGCATCAACGAATATGTTTTGCCTAAGTGTACTGTGTCCACCTGGATAATATTTTTTTCTGCTTGCTCAAGATTCTGGCTAATTTCTAATCATTTCCTGCATTCTTCTGGGATCTCTGGAAAATTGTAACATCAGGCTGGTTTGTAAAGTATGCAAACTCATCTTCCATTTATTCTGTTTAAACTGCTATATTTCAAAATCGACCCCAACTACCTAGGCTATAAAGGCAAAGCTCTAAACTATAAACAAAGAAATTATCATAATTAAAAAAAAAGAAAGAAATTATCATAATTAGAGCCATTTCTTCCTGAGTGGACTCACTAGAGTTCAGAGAGGTTGAAACTACTGAAGCCCAAGTTACTCAGACCTTGAGGTCTCCAAGGTCACTTGGCCCAGAATGGTTGGTATTAATAGAAACTGGTGTAGAGTTACTATTGAGAAATGTGAGTGTGATAAAATTACTTCCAGCAGTATTTGTTGGCTGACCTGAATAATCTTGAAGCCTGTTTTGTGTTGTGATGACAAGGTGGACAAAGTGTATAGGAGTATGGGATCTGACGCATTCAGGGATTTTTTTCGTAAGCTTCTGGATGAAGATGATCTCAAGCACTAATAAAAGAATGTACACTCTGTCTTGAGGGCTTATATAGGGTCTTTGGTGACTTGAGGGTTATAACATTAGGAATATAGGGTTCTCAGTCTAGGAATCCAAGCGAATGCTTCCTTAATGGGTATAATGACAGCAGGGGTGGCCATGCCAGTAGAGAGAAAGGAGGGGAAGTCCTGGGGCAGCTGATGGTTTCAGGACAAGGGATGGTACATAGAGGTGTGATGCCAGGTGGATCTAAAAGGAAATACTTGGGTGTTCTTAGGTTAATATGGCTAAAGGTCTCATAGAAAAAATCTTGGAAAATTTTAATGAGAATTTTGGGTTTTTTATTCTTTGCCATCTTTCTGGAAATCCAAGCTTCCCATGATTAATCATATCATTCACTATCATCTATTGGGGACCAGTCATCATCTAAGACCTGTGAAGTCTACTATAGTGTTACTGTTTCTTTTTGTTGTTGTTTAGTTGCTCAGTTGTGTCTGACTCTTTCCAACCCATCAGGCTTCTTTGTCCATGAGATTTCCCAGGCAAGAATACTGGAATGGGTTGTTATTATCTTCTCCAGGGGATCTTCCTCACCCAGGGATTGAACTCATGTCTCCTGCATTGGCCAGTGAATTCTTTACCACTGAGCTACATGGGAAGCCTGTGTATCTATCTATCTATCTATATCTATGTATCCTGGGTTGGGAAGATATCCCGGAGAAGGGATAGGCTACCAACTCCAGTATTCTTGGCCTTCCCTGGTGGCTCAGATGGTAAAGAATTCACCTGCAATACAGACCTGTGTTCAATCCCTGGGTTGGGAAGATCCCCTGGAGGAGGGCATGGCAACCCACTCCAGTATTCTTGTGTGGAGAATCCCCGTGGACAGAAGAGTCTGGCAGGCTACAGTCCCTGGGGTTGCAAAGAGTTGGACATGACTGAATGACAGCACAAGCACACACACACACACACACATATGAAGTAGATAAACTCTAAGTTAGGAAAGAAAAAGAGTTTTTGTCAATGGAATGATAAAGATGGGATTATGACTAGAGTAATGGTTCTTTGTGTTGTTGCTTATTTGTCAAAGGCAGCACTAGGCTTTGTATTATTTTCTCTTCTACAGTTGTTACAGATTACCAGCATACAGTTGTTGCTTATTAATTGTTTCTTCAGCTGAATCAAATGTAAGAATTTTCTGCCTCTATAAACCCTGATGAAACAATTAGAATAATGGGATAGATGATACAATATGACATTTTGGTCAATTTCTGGCTAAGAATGGCTTTGTCTGCCTCTAATATCTATATTCTCTTCTGCAGCATTTTGTCTTTGATATTTTGTTCAGTTTAGGTGATTTGCTTGTTATTGTTTA
Organism: Oryx dammah; assembly: GCF_014754425.2. Taxonomy (NCBI): domain Eukaryota; kingdom Metazoa; phylum Chordata; class Mammalia; order Artiodactyla; family Bovidae; genus Oryx; species Oryx dammah. The sequence goes on along the minus strand of NW_024070185.1, from coordinate 65,657,331 downwards.
CCCTCACAAACTCACTGTGAGAAGACCAGCTTCATACCCCTCAGATATGTAGACCAAAGTCAGCAGAGCTCAGGTCCAAGTGCATCTGTGATTCCCCACCTCAGATACACATATGTGCAGCATGCTCAATTGCTCAATCATGTCTGACTCTTTGTGACCCCATGGACTATAGTCCTCCAGGCTCCTCTGCCTATAGGATTTCCCAGGCAAGAACAACTGGAGTCCGTTGCCATTCCCTTCTCCAGGGGATCTTCCCAACCCAGGGATCAAACCCAAGTCTCCTGCATCACAGGTGTATTCTTTACTGCTGAGCCACAGGAGGATAGGATGGTCTCAGTACTGACTGTGAGTCCTTGAAGCTTGGGTGTCTGCCCAATCTGGACAGAGGTGATAGCAGCTCTGCGCAGACAGAAGAGAGGACAACCTGTTTATAATACAAGGAACAGAAATCAAGCCAAGAGGGGAGTAGAGGGAACAGAGTGCCCAGAGGGAAATGCTTTGTCTTGCCAATGTTTTCCTACCTCTCTAGGCAAGGGGTCATCTTCAAAGACACCTCCTGTCAAGGTAACAGTGCTAGAAGGCAAATCCTTCTTTACTCCTGCATGCCATGGATGCTCATACTTCATATTAATAGGACATTATCAGCCTAGGTGCCAGGCTCTGTGATTCACCAAGGAACAAAACAGTCGCATGTGCTGAATTGTTGTTAGCTTTCCAACAGTCCAAATCCTGGAGGTGCGCAATCCTGCTTTGAGTGTGGGCAGCAAAGTTTTGCTGAGTATTCTTTGTCAAGGAAGTCTGCTTAAAGTCACTGAAAACCTAACCCTATATATTTTTTCAAGTCAGGGAGGAGACTTGTACATGTGGATTGGTCGAGGAGCAATTGACTGTTTCCCTCTAACCCAAGAGCATGACAGAGAAGGATCAGTACTAGCCCAGAGAATAAATGAGAAGGAAGGAAAACACTCTTTAGCAACTCTTAAGTTTCTGCTAGTCTTTCAACTTCTCCACAGAGCACTTTAGGAATGTGCAACATACCTGTGCAGGTATGTTGGGGGTCTGCTGCAATTTGTTCATTTAATACACATTGAGTTCTTGTTCAATAGTGTCTGGCCATGTGGAAATTATGTGGGTGTGAGGATTGCCTACATTTAACAAAGGATGAGAGCTAGACAACTGATGAGAACATATTGTATAGCCCAGGGAACTCTACTTAGTGCACTGTAATGTCCTAAATGGGAGGGAAGTCCAAAAGTGTGGGGATATATGTATATGTATGGCTGATTCATTTTTGCTGTGCAGTAGAAGAATTGATGCTTTCAAACTGTGGTGCTGGAGAAGACTCTTGGGTGTCCCTCGGACAGCAAGGAGATCAAACCAGTCTATCCTAAAGGAAATCAACCCTGGATATTCATTGGAAGAACTGATACTGAAGCTCCAATCCTTTGGCCACCTGATGGGAAGAGCTGATTCATTGGAAAAGAGCCTGATGCTGGGAAAGATTGGAGGCAGGAGGATTAGTTGGTTGGATAGCATACTGACTCAATGGGCATGAGTTTGAGCAAGCTCAAGGAGATAGTGAAAGCATGGCATGCTGTAGTTCATGGGTTTGCAAAGAGGCAGATAAGATTTAGTGACTGAACAACAAGAAGCTAACACAACATTGTAAAGCAACTATACTCCACTAAAAATTAATTTAAAAAAAGGAAGTAGGGAACTTATCCCCCAAAGGAAAGATTTCTGAGATTAGATATGCACAATGATAGCAATTAGATAAGAAATTAGAGGAAGGATGTTCTAGGTCCTGAGAGTAGCATATGAAATGACCTATAGGAGAGGGAGAGCATGGATATTCAGGGGAAAGAGGTTCACAGTGACTGGAGCACCAGACATGCAGTGGAAATGGGATAGGTGATGATGGGGAGCTGGGAAGGGCAAGATCCAGTACTCTAAGCCACATCAGCCCAGCAGCTTATATCAGCTGAGTACCTGCATGAGCCCAACACTTTGTTTTATGTATATGATTTTGTTTACTATTGAGAACAACCCTAGGAAGTGGTTACTATCATTTCCCCCAGTTTTAAAGATAGAAAAATTGTGGCTTAGTGAATTTATGTGACTTGTCTATGATCACTGTTCTGTAGTTAATTAATGAGAGTATTAGAATTTGAGTCCAGACAGTCTGTCACCAGAGCACTTCTCAAGATTAAGTGATAGGATTAAATGACATAATTCACTTGTTATTGTTTAGTCACTCAGTCATGTCTGATTCTTTGTGACCACATGGAGTGTAGCACACCAGACTTCCCTGTTCTTCACCATCTCCTGGAGTTTGCTCAAACTCATGTCCGTTGAGTCGATGATGACATCCAACCATCTCATCCTTTGTCGTGCCCTTCTCCTCCTACCCTCAATCTTTTCTGGCATCAGGGTCTTTTCCGATAAGTCAGCTGTTCACATCAGGTGGACAAAGGATCGGAGCTTCAGCTTCAGCATCAGTCCTTCCAATGACCATCCTTTCAATGACTTCAGCTTCAGCATCAGTCCTTCAGCATCAGTCCAATCCAATTCAGGGTTGATTTCCTTTAGGACTGACTGGCTTGATTTCCTTGCACTCTAAGGGACTCTCAAGAGTCTTCTCCAGCATTACAATTTGAAAATATCAATTCTTCAGCACTCAGCCTTCTTTATGGTCCAACTCTCACAGATGCATGACTACTGGAAAAACCCTAGCTTTGACTATACAGACTTTTGTCAGCTAAGTGATGCCTCTGCTTTTTAATATGTTGTCTGGGGTTCCAGAGTTGTTGGTCAAAAGAGACCTTAATCAAGTCCACTGAACCATAGTGCTTTATAACTTGGCTAGAAAGGATTACTAATTAATATTAGAATTTAACTGTATAATTCTTTCATTTATTACTTTAGTAACCAAGTCATTGGATATTTGACTGCCTACTATGTGCTAACACCAATGTAGGAACTAGGAATAAACCAGTAAAAAAAAAAATGCAAAAAAAAAAAAAAAAAAAAGCCTCCGCAGAATCTACAGCTCTAAAGGGAAGAGTCAGATGGTTAATAAAAATTGACAAAATGTACTAAACAAGATTAAGCTTTTTTTAATGAACAGAACTCTTTAATTTTAACATAGTAAAATATATCAATCCTTTCTTATCAATTTAAGAATATTTTCCCTACCTTAATGTCTAAAGACAGTAATGTGTGTTTTCTACTAGTTATTTTCCAACATTTTATTAAAATAAAATTTCAGATTTACAGAAATATTGTGAGAACAGTACAAAGAGCCTTCATATACACTCCACCTAGATTCAGCTAGATTCATGAATTATTAATATTTGGTCATATGTACAAATGATTATTTCTATAATTATTATTAGCTTACTGAATCATTTGGATATGTTTCAGATATTAATCACCTCACCCCTACATAGTTCAGCATATATTTTCTATGTTATTCTACATAATCACTATATAATGACAATACTCAAGAAATGTAACACTGATACTCTTATTTTTCAATATGCATTTCATATTCTAATTTCTCCAGTTATGTTAATAATGTCATATATATGACTATATATGTGTAGGTATATATATATGTGGGTGTGTGTGTATGTATATATATTTGGATTTAGGGTTTAATCAAGAATCACATATTGCATTTACTTGTCCTATTTCCTTAGGCTTCTTTGGTATTCTAGCCTCTTTTTATCTTTTATGACACCGACAACTTTTTATATTTAAAATGTTTATTTTTAGTACTATTTGAGTCAAAGAATTTTGCTGATCCTTTATAAAGTACATTCTGTTTCACTTCCAGAGTTGATTGGCTATGATCAGCATCATCTAGAAAAACAAGTCATATTGATTACTGGATCTAGCCAGATTATTACTTCACTGGTCTAAAAAAAAATAATAACTAGCTTTTGAATAGAATCTAGGCAACAATTATTGGTTTTGCTGATAGATGTTTCCAGTGATTAGGAATTTTTTTTTTTTAAAAATCCTGAGAATGAGGAACAGTGTTAGAGATACCCTAGATCAACGTTATAAATATATCTCTGTCATTTAAAAATTCTGAATACCAAAGAATCTTTTTAAAGGGATTCTAGAGGAGAAACAAATTTCAAACTCTGTCCGTGGTTACATTCTTAGAAACATACTTTCCCCAGCCATGCTGGTTATCATTTGTCATGCACTACAAAATCCAGTTTTTAATGCCTGTAGCCCTTGGTCTTCATAATAAAACCATCAACATGCATGTCAGTTAATGCCAGTTGGGATGACACTGACCATTTTTAATGATCCAGTTAAGTTGTTGTGCAGAATGCCTTCCAATATGGGTTTATCTGATTGCTTCTCCTTGTTTAGATTCAAGCTAGTATTTGTCCTTTGTCTTATTGACAACCATAGATCCTTGAGGAAAGTTACCATTTCCTCTAGGACTTCTGTTAAAAACTTGAGTTCCTTTCAAGTCATTGCATTAATCTGGGCACAGCTACTACAATGAAATCCACAGCTCTAGAGCTGAAACAAGATAGATTTTAATTTCTCTCTCATATAAAGTCCACAGGTGAGTGGTAGCAGTCTTGATAAAGTGACTATACTTCATAAAGTCATTCAGGGACCCAGGGTCCTTTCATCTTGTTCCATCACTGTCATCCTCAAGTATCTGTTCTTCATGAAGTCAATGCTGCCTTGCTAGCCCCATGTCTGCATTTCAGCAGCAGGAAAACCAAAGAGAGTAAAGTGCATGCAATTTCATTTTTTAAAGGATAAGACTTAAAAGTTGCTCTTATTACTTACATTTGTATCCATTGGCCAGACTCAACAGTTGGGCACAAAGGAGGCTGAAAAAAGCAATTAGTACCTGGGAGGCCAATTGCCCAGCTAAAGCTCTAGCAGGTATATTAATAAAAGGAAGGAGACCGTGGACACTCAGGGACCATTACTGGTTTCTACCACAGTCATTCGTTAGGTTGTTATTTCCTATGGTGAAGACTCAATATATAAACAAGTGAATTCACCTCCTTACTCTAACTATCTCCTTAGGTTCTCCTTCATGATACTTATTCAGATGTTTTCTTCTCTGTGTAGAGGTCTTCAGAAGTCTCTTAATGAAGTTTTAAAATACAAAAAGTAATTAGTAAAAAGAAATTACTAGACCTAATTTCTAAAGGTGGGGGACTGTCATCTCAGAAGATTTTTGCATCATTTCTCAAAGGCAAACCTGATGATTATGTCAAAGCTAATTCAAAAGGCAGAAACAAATTGCTTCCAACCCAGAATTGAGGTGTTTAACTTTTCATTCATTACGGGGTAATCTTAGGAGGGAAAGAAATTTATTGGTAGGCTTCTCTAATGTATTAAAGAGTATAAAAACACTGAGAAGTAGGTATAGCATAATAATGCCAACAATCACCTTAGAGGTTGTCGTTAAGTTGCTCAGTCATGTCCGACTCTTTGTAACCCCGTGGAATGCAGCACATGTTGCCAAAATTTATCTCATCTTACTTTTTATTTATTTATTCTTTGGCCACCATGTGGCACATGGGATTTTAGTTCCCTGACCCATGCCGTCTACAGTGGAAACAGGGTTTTAACCACTGGACGACCAAGGAAATCACTATATCCTTATTTTATATGTGATGAAAATTATAGATGCTTCCCAGCTAGTTAACTGTAGACCTGGACTTGAAACCAAATTTCCTGACTGTGGTTCTGATTCTTCCTTCATATTAATATTAGACAGCCTCTCATTGATCTAGGGAGAAGGCAATGGCCCCCACTCCAGTACTCTTGCCTGGAAAATCCCATGGGTGGAAGAGCCTGGTAGGCTCCAGTCCATGGGGTCGAAAAGAGTCAGATACGATTGAGTGACTTCACTTTCACTTTTCACTTTCATGCATTGAAGAAGGAAATGGCAACCCACTCCAGTGTTCTTGCCTGGAGAATCTCAGGGACGGGGGAGCCTGGTGGGCTGCCATCTATGGGGTCACACAGAGTTGGACACGACTGAAGCGACTTAGCAGCAGCAGCAGCATTGATCTAGAGTCTGTTTCTCTATCCTCACATATCTGACTCATTTACTAGAGTCCAGGTAACATCTCTCTCTCTTCCAAGTTACCTGAAAAAGAAGTGCATTTTAAAAAGCAAAACAAATAAAGCAATCTTGGGAAATATTTGCTGGAGTCATGCCTTAGAATCTCTTTGAAGCTTACAGAAGAACACTTGGTACCTCAGACCCAGCGTATCCACCTTCCTTCATACTTAAGGATTATTTGTGCCTTTTCTGCCAAATTCCATGTCAGTCGCGCCTAACTCCCAGAGCCCTTTCCGATTTCACACTCGTGTAAAACTATGTCTGTCAACAGCATCCAAGGCTTCATAGAAAAGCAAAAATTAAGCAGGAAGTCATAAAACTTTCTTTTGAATACTCTTTCCACTCTGATAGGAAAGGGCCCTACAGTATTTTATTTATTTTTCTTTGGATTTTGTATTTTTATTGTGAAAGAGTTCAGATGTAAAAATAAGAACAGGGAATAATATTACATGAATATATCCACTACAGCATTTAAAGAATTCTTTCTGAAACATACCTAGTTTTATTTATCTATTTTTGGCTGTGCTGGGTCTTTGTTGCTGCTCGGGCTTTTCCCTAGTTGTGGCCAGTGAGGGCTACTCTCTAGCTGTGCTGCTCAGGCTTCTCATCACGGTGGCTTCTCCAGTTATGGAGCGTGGGCTCTAGGGCATTCGTGCTTCAACAGCGGTAGCACACGGGCTCAGTAGTTGCAGCTTCCGGGCTCTAGGGCACAAGCTCAATAGTTGTGGCAAATGGGCCTAGTTGCTCCTCGGCATGTGAGATCCTCCTAGATCAGGGATCAAACCTGTGTCTCCTACGCTGGCAGGTGGATTTTTTACCACTGAGCCACCAGAGAAGCCCAGGAATTCTTAACATTCTGCATTATCTGCTTCAGAAATTTTTTTCAGGATATAAAACATTATAGTTACTCTCAAGGCTTGGTTTCATTCTATTCCTTTCTTTCTCTTTCTCCCTCCCCAGGGATAATTAATAATTGAAATTTTCTCCTTTGAAAGTCTTCCATATCGGTCACTGCAGATCTTTGAAAGGTAATTTGGGGCTCATTTCTGCCCTGGGTTGATATTGGGGGATCAAAGATAGTGTCACAGAAACAAACTCTAGTTGGGAGATATGAAATGAGTACAAGTAATGTACCATATTTTATGAAGTGCAGGAGGATGCAACACTATTTTGTGTAGTGCCACTTATGGGAAAAAAAGAAAAAACAAGCCTTCCAAGTAAACCTTGCCATAATGCTTTGTTCACATATAATTTTTATTTTATTAAAATACTTATTTAAAACAGTTCTTTTGATGTAGGCATCAAGTTTTACTGTGTATTACTCTGTATATACATAAAAGTCAACAGTGTTCCTAGAATTTCTTCACTTTTTTTTGATTCAGACACTGATGTCCATATTTTTTCACATCACATTGGTGCCAGGTAGAGCATAGATGATGCCTCCACTTCTTAAAATGTATTTAGGGTTTTCTTCATGCCTCCAATCCTCATCTTCTGATCTATCAAGGATAGCTGTCTCACAGAGAGCTCCTGGCCACCAGAAATTCTGAGAAACTTTCAGATGTATTGAAGTATGAAAAACGCACATCATGAAATTGATTTTTAATTAGCAATTACTCATTGTACTCCTATCCAGAATAAGATATTTAATAGAACCCAAGACATTTTTGAGCTTCCCAGGTGGTGCTAGTGGTAAAGAACCTGCCTGCCAGTGCAAGAGATAAAAGAGATGTGGGTTCAGTTCCTTGGCGGGAAAGGCTTCCTAACCCACTCCAGTGTTCTTGCCTGGAGAATCACATGGCCAGAGGAGCCTGGCTGGCAACAGTCCATACACAACATAAGTCCATAAGGTCGCAAAGAGTCAGACACGACTGAAGGGGCTTCCCAGGTGGTGCTAGTGGTAAAGAACCCACCTGCCCATGCAGGAGATGGAAGAGATGCAGGTTTGATCCCTGGTCCTGGAAGATGCCCTGGAGGAGGGCATGGGAAAACCAGTTCTGCCACTTATTAGCAAGCTGATTAATAAGCTCGCTGTACCCCAGTACTTTCCTCATAGGGTTGTGAGAGAATTAAAGAAGTTAGTTTGTGTAAAGCACCTAAGACAGTGTGAGTGTTCATAATTATCTGTCTTCTCAGTCTTAAACTTTTCTAATTGCCTGATTCCAAGTTCTTTTTTTTTTTTTTTTTTTTAATTTCTTTTCACTGTTGGGAGGATCTCCACTCCAGCCCCTGGCTTCTAGGTGTTAGCTTGGCTCAGGGCAGGCCCTCTTCTCTCCCCACCCCAACCCTTCCCACTTGAATAGGGCTTGGTTTCAGTCAACTTTTCCTGGCAATGTCCCAACTCTGGTCACAGTGCCTGTTTCCAGGCCCAAAGCCTATCCCTATTGGCCCTGTTCACTGCTTTGGCATTGGCCCATAGAAATGTTTGTCCAGTTTCTGGACTCAGCCATGTCTTCCAGGTTTTTTTCTTTTTGTATTTTACCTGTGTTAAAAGATAAATTAAGGTTTATTAAAAATTTTGAGTTCCTTTGAGCAAAAACTTAATCAAATGAAGCAACAACAAATCAGAAGTGGTTAAGAGCACTCCCATGACAGAGGTTAGAAGAAAGATTTTATAAGGAAAATGTGGAAGAAAAGCAAGGAACTTATTTGATTGGCTACAGCTCAATGTATTATTTGGAAAAGACTAATTGCTTGTGATTGGTTGTCCTTACGTTTTGATTTCCTAACATAGAGGCACATACAAGCTTAGATTGTAGTCTGTTGACTGAAAAAAAAAGATACACAACATAAAAATTGAGTTATGTTTTATTTGATGGACATTCTCAGGACTTCAAGCCTGGGAGACAGGACTCTCAGATTGCTCTGAGGGACTACTCCAAGGAGGTAAGGGAGGAACCAGAATATATAGATGTTTTCACGACCAAGGTCAGGTTCTTGGAACATCAAAAAATTACTATTAATTAAAGAAAATCAGATATCTCTAGTTAACGAATTTAGAACTTTACTATGTGTGGGGGATGGGGGGGGGGTGGGGAGGTGGGAGGATGCAAAAGTTGAAACTCATTGAACTCATTCCTTTGATATTTCTCAGCTATCTGGGCCCCGTATCCTGAGTTTTCCCATCCTGAGCCTCCTTAAGGTGCGTCCTTGGGGGTGACTGCAGTGATTGACAGCTTGACTGCAGGCATCCTGTTTCCATCCTGAGTTTTCTCAGGGCTTTCCACTGAAGGTAGCTGTAATGTGATGGCCTAATGGTTGCAGCATCCTTTGTTTACTGATATGGCAGGCAACATTTTTTCATTGACACTTAGCATAGTCTGCTAAGGTATTAGAGCCACCACATTCTAATATCCACCTTGTTTAATTAGCTTAACACCAGTAATTGCCATATCTTTTGATCAGAGTGCATGATGAATGTGTGGATTCCTTGTATCACCTTGGCTGGAGTTCTTAATCATGTTTATGCATCTGTCTCTTTCACTATTGCTCATATCTGTTCATCTTGACACCTGGTCCAGCACCTGACACAATCCCTGCTTCATGGTGGAGCTCAATAAAAATGATTAGATGAATGGAATGATTTTTTTTAATTTAAATCTTTTTCTCAGCACCATTTTAAAATGTCTTGTTTAATTTGGAACTTCAAGTGTCTGTTCTTTTTTTTCTTATGAGAATTAGTTTTGAGGTCACAAATATTTGTTTGCTTTTTTTAGGCAATTAAAAAAAATGATTTTATTTATTTACTGATGGCTGTGCTGGGTCTTTGTAGCTGCATGGATTGCTCTCTAGTTGCTTTTCTCTAGTTTCAGAGAGCAGAGACTACTACTCTCCAATTGCAGTGGGCAGGCTTTTCATTTCGGGGCACCCAGCCTTTAGTAGTTGCAGCTCCTGGACTCTAGAGCACAGGCTCAATAGTTATGATGCTTAGTTCTTCCTTGGCATGTGGAATCTTTCCAGACCAGGGATTGAACTCATGTCTCCTGTGTTGGCAGGTGGATTCTTTACCACTGAACCACCAGGGAAGCCCTAGGCAAGCTGTTGTTGTTGTTTTTTAAATAGCTTTATATTTTGGTATTGCAATTCTAGAAAAATTGTAAAAGCAGTATAAAGAATTTCAGCTTCTCCTTCTTTTAGATTACCATTTACTACACTTGATAAAGAAGTAGCAGGCCCCAGATGGCATCATTTGCACTAAGCCCCATGTCAGCAAATGATTTAATACCTAGCTTAATGGCAGTTTCAACCTCCTCCAAGAATGTAATTTTAACTGGTTAGTCTGGAATTTCCTGGTCAGCACAAGTGAGGCAATCCCTCAAGACCCCTTCCCTCCCGCAAAGGAGCTTGACCTAAATCTCAATCTATCCACTCTTTGCTAGAATTTTCCCTTTCTTGACTCTTTTCTGTCTATAAACACCTTTTCTGCTGCTTGGCAGAACTCTTTTCTATTTGCTAGATAGGATCCTGCCTGATTCATTATTACTGAATAAAGCCAATTTGATCTTTAAATTTGCTCAGTTGAATTTTTTTTTAAAATAGTTTTGGCGGCAGTGCTGGGATTGAAGGAGACTTTCAGCAGCTTCCCTGGCAGCTCAGATGGCAAAGAATCTGCCTACAATGAGAGAAACATGGGTCCGATCCCTGAGTCAGGAAGATTCCCTAAAGAAGGGAACAAGCAGTCCATGCCAGTATTCTTGTTTGGAGAATTCCATGGACAGAGGAGCCTGGCGGGCTATAGTCCATGGGGTTGCAAAGAGTTGGACATGACTGAGTGACTAGCACTTTGACTTTCCAGCAGCTTCAGTAACAAGAAACACAGACATGGCATTCCTTGAACACTTAAGAGTTCTCTATCTTTCCTGCCATGTCCAAGGGCCATGGATAAATTCCTCTCAGTTCTGAGCTCCACTATCTTTACATCAGGGTCCTGATCTAATTGGCTTGCCACCATTTCCAGTTTGTTTGGAAGCTTTCCCCATTCTTCCCAGACTCTCCCCAGATTCCACAGTGGGAAATGCTGGCTGGAGCTGGACTGGGTCCAACTTAACCAGACTAAGACTCTGGGTAGCCACTGCTCAAACCACACTCCATTCACTCATATACCTTGCTCTGCTTCCTCTGAAACCATGTCTGACAAACTTGGTATGGCTGACCTTGAGAAATCCAACAAATCAAACCTGAAGAAAAGAGAAGCACAAGAAAGAAAAATCCTCTGTCTGCAAAGGAAATGCTTGAACAGGAGAAGCAAGCAGGAGAGTCATAACAAGGCAGGAGCCACCAATATGAACTGTACATTCCACAAGCATTGCCTTCTTGTTTGACTTCTTATAGCTGTTTTCCTTCATTTGATGCAAAGAGGTTGGATCAAGTTTAAGTGACAACACTGTCCCTTTTCACACCAAAGAATGAAGAACTGCTGGCAATGAAAGGCAGGCCAGCCCCCTCATCTGCCTGTCTTGCTGTTGGTGAAACAAAAAGCTGAATGGGACAACAGTGAAACCTAGAGTAAAAACCAAGTTGGTGCAAGGTGTCCTGAAAGCTATAAAATGTAGGGTTGTTTTTTTAGCCTCAGGGCATGTGGGAACCCAGTTCCTTGACTGATAGGACCTAGACTTCTAGCAGTGAGAGCATGGAGTCCTAACTACTGGATGGCCAGAGAATTCCCTGTAAAATGCAAGTTTAATCACAATGCCACTGTTTTGTTCAGATGATTTTACTTATTATAATGTGCATTTTAAAAATATCCAAATAAAAAAATTTAAAACCAGGGAAAAAAAGGACTGGGTCTGACGTGAGCTGTTCTGTGTTCAGAAAGCTGTTGCTAATGGGCATCTCAGAAGAATGCAAAACTAATGGGCTGGGGAAAAGCATTTAAGAGCTGTTGGAGCACTTGCCACCTACATCAAAGCTCTCATGTTGAGATAAATTGGGCATCGAATAGGTTAGATTGTGTAGACTGAAAAAAATAGTCACAACCTAAAAGTTGAGAGTTATGTTTTATTCTGGGGAAATTTTTAGGACTTCAAGCCCTGGAGATAGCATTTCAAGTGACTCTGAGAGGGAGGCAGAGGGAGGAGTCAGGTTATATAGAAGTTTGCAACAAGGGGCAGGTAGTCTGAACAACAAAAATTATTGTTAATTAAGGAAAGTCAGATATCTCAAGTTAAGGAATTAGAGCTTTTCTATGTATGGGAAGATGCAAGAGTCCTGGTTCGCTGAAATCATTCGTATCATATGCATCTCAGCTACCTGGGGCCAGTATCCTGAGTTCCTCAGGGCTCACCTTAGGGAGCAGCTGCAGCCTAATGGCTACCCAGCGGCAGATATTGTTCTCCTTCCTGGGTGCCCTCAGGGCTCAGAAATTGGAGGGCTGGAATCGCTACTGACCATGTCATTCCTGTTTACTAATACAGCAGGAAATACTTCATTTCTCAACTGACACAGGTCACCCACAAACCTTAAAAGAACTTCTGTGCATTGAGGAGCACTTTAAAACACGGTGTGAGGGACTTCCCTGGTGGCCCAGTGGTTAAGAATCTGTCTTCCAATGCAGAGGATGCAGGTCAGGGAACTAAGATCTCACATGCCACTGAGCAAGTAAGACTTGACACAACCAAAAATAAAAAAATATTAAAAAAAAAATATTGTGTGCTTCCCAATCCAGCAGTAAATCCCTTTTAGGTATTAGTTTGTCTTAAATTTTATAGAGTTAAATTTGCTACATTTAGGCGCACTAATTTATTTTAAGTCTAAGAATTATAGTCCTGGAAGCTGTAGATTTCAACAAAAATGGCAAAATCTTACTAAAAATCACCTAGAATTATAATGGCCACAAATGGAAATATTCCAATTTAGATAATATTGTTTATTTAAGAAGTGAAGTTGAAAACAAGTTTTCCCAAGGCAAACAAACAGAATGGGAAACCTATTTTAATTGGTATGTGTGCTTAGGCGTTCAGTCGTGTCCGACTCTTTGCTACCCCATGGACTGTAGCCCACCAGGCTCCTCTGTCCATGAAATTCTCCAGGCAAGAATACTGGAGTGGGTAGCCACTCCCTTCTCCAGAGGATCTTCCCAGACCTGGGACTGAACATGGGTCTCCTGCATTGCAGGAGTAGTTTTTACTGTCTGAGCCCATTAGTATGCAGAAGCTTCCAGCAGCCTCAAGACAGAAGAAGGATGGGGCAGACTTTAGGTCCATCTGAAAACTCTCTTCCTGTGGCATTCTGGGTTCCATACAATAAACGAGGTCCTTCATCCTGCTCATTCATACGATAATGAATTCAACTCGCTCCAGGTGCACTGTGAATGGATTATCTCCTGAGATTAGTGTATTGATAAAAAGATAGAAAATAGGATGGGAGGCCATGAATCTTACTGAACTTGTGACCATATCTGAGCAGTTTGAAAGGACTTTGGAATAAGATTGTAAACAGGAAATCACTAAACTATCAGCCTTACAGCTACAACAGCTCCAAGGCCAGAGACCTATTTAACATCTGGATTTCTCCAATTGCAAACTCCTTGTGGTTCATCATCAAAACATGGGCCCAAGAATTGATGTCTCAGTTGTCATCAGCTGGGACACTGGAAAAGAGATTATCCTCAAAGGCCTTATGCAAATTCTACAGAGTCAACTTAAATGCCCTCATGGGTGTGTGAGTGCTAAGTTGCTTCAGTTGTGCTGACTCTTTGCAGCCCTCTTGCCTGGAAAATCCCATGGACGGAGGAGCCTGGTGGGCTGCAGTCCATGGGGTCGCAAAGAGTCGGACATGACTGAGCGACTTCACTTTCATTTTTCACTTTCATGCATTGGAGAAAGAAATGGCAACCCACTCCAGTATTCTTGCCTGGAGAATCCCAGGGATGGAGGAGCCTGGTGGGCTGCTGTCTATGGGGTCGGTCGCACAGAGTCAGACATGACTGAAGTGACTTAGCAGTAGCAGCAGCAGGATTGTAGCCCTCCAGGCTCCTTTGTCCATGGGATTCTCTAGGCAAGAATACTGGAGCGGGTTACTGTGCCCTTCTGCAGGGGATCTTCTCGACCCAAGGATCAAGCCCACATCTCTTATGTCTCCTGCATTGGCAGGCGGGTTCTTTACCACTAGCACCACCTGGGAAACTCAAATGCCCTCATATCTACCTCCAAAGGAGGGTCCCTACATGAGCCCCTCCCAGAATTGGCAGGACTCTGAGAAGTTCTCTAGAAAACTGCCCGTCAGTTCAGTTCAGTTCAGTTCATTTCAGTCGCTCAGTCGTGTCCTGCTCTTTGCAACCCCATGAATCCCAGCGTGCCAGGCCTCCCTGTTCATCACCAACTCCCAGAGTTCACTCAAACTCATGCCTCTAGTAATTCCCTTAAATAGCCAAGAGGAAGCTAAAACTAAAATTAATGGAAAATTCTGCTAAATTCTGGTAATAGATACCAGAGCGATACTTTCTACTTTAAATCTCACCCTTATAGAACAACAAATCCCCCAGGAGTGAAAATGAGATAGCTGGGGTATCTATTAAAATTCAGAGAGGGTTTCTATATCAAACAAATGGAGACCTTTTACTGAAAAGTATTTCTTTCACTGTGTGACACAGCCCAATCTTTTATGCAGAGCTCTCTTTTCTGAACTAAAAGGGCTGGGAATTTCTAGGCAGTTCAGTGGCTCACCCTGGCAGTAAAGAATCTGCCTGCAGTGCAGGAGATGTGAGTTCAATCCCTGGGTTGGGAAAATTCCCTGGAGAAGGGAATGGCTACCCACTCCAGTATACAGAAGAGTCTGGCAGGCTACAGTCCACGAAGTCACAAAGAGTTAGACGCAACTGAGTGACTAACACTTTCACTTTTCAGTGGTTGGGACTCCATGTTCTCACTCTGTGGGCCTGATTTTGATCTCTGGTTGGGGAACAAAGATCTCCCATGCCACTGAGTGTGGGCAAAATAATAATAATAATAAAAATAAAATAAAAGGGCTAATATATTTTGACATCCAATGGAGACCTCATTTTAGAATTTCCTGGTCAATCTGAACCTGATCTTTTATGTTCTTTACAATTTCTCTTTGATACAAAAGAAGAAGAACTCCAATTAAAAAATCTTTCATTTAATGGAGGTGCCTAAAAATCTCTGGGCTACTTCTCATAGTGACTTTGGGAGAATACAAAATACAGTGTCTATAAAAACTCAAATAGATGACTAAGCCTCTTCCTAAATTACCTCAGTATCCAATAAAGTCTGAGGCTATACAAGTGTGTATGTGCTCAGACCTCATGGATTATAGCCCATCAGGCTCTTTTATCTGTGGAATTTTCCAGGCAAGAGTACTGGAATGGGTTACCATTCCAATGGGTTAGGGGATCTTCCTGACCCAAGGATTGAACCCACATCTCTTGCATCTCCTGCACTGGCAGGCAGATTCTTTACCACTGCACCACCTGAGAAGCCCCGGACAAGGCCACATACCAATAGTAGAAGACTAAAGCACCCAGAGGGATCATTTCCGGTACTAGTCCATATATTATAACACGCTGATTTTGCTGGTCTGAAAACAACTTAAGAACTATTAACAACACGGTTAATAGTTTTCTACTTCCTTTCCTGTTTCCTACTTGTTCCAGGTAGGATCAAGAGAAACATCCTTTTCTCATGAGTCCTACCAGACTTAGGATTGTTCCATGTTGCAGACCTTTGTTCAGTCTTCCTCAGCATCCCTGTAGACACCAGCAGCCAATACTTATTTGTCTTCTCAGCAATATATCTGGACAGTCAAGCCTCAAGAGTTCACTGTGGCCCTTTTTAACTTTCCCAGGTGTTCTGCCAAGGTTTAAGTACCCTCTAGTTCCCTGAGAAATTGACCCTTTCACAATATGTAGTAGAGAAGCCTCGTGGTGTGTCTGTTACCAGAGACATCCATAAAGATTCTACTTATTTGCCACTACAGTTAGCTGAAAAGGGACATAAAGCCTAAAAAACAATTCCAATTATCTGTGCATGTGTGCATTCTCAGTCACTTCAGTTGTGTCTGACTCTTTGCCACCCTATGGACTGTATCCTGACAGGCTCCAAAGGATCCTCCAGGCGAGAATACTGGAGTGGATTGCCATGCCCTCCTCCAGAGGATCTTCCTGACCCAGGGATCGAAGTCTCCTGCACTGAGGCAGATTCTTTACTGCTGAGACACCTACAATGATCTCTAGAAACTGTTTATTATCTAAGTCATAATCTAAGCACTGAAGGAATCCAGTTATTTCCAAAATGCACTGAGCAAATCCATGAATTTCCTAGGGCCACAACTAAGTGATAACTTTGTGGATTTCTGGGCCTGGATGTTATTATAGAGTATGGGTTCCTAGATTTTTTTTTTCTATTAGCTTCTATATTTTATGAACTTCCTAAAATTTTACTTCCTGAACCCCTTCCTTGGGAAGGTAAACATGAGCAGGCCTCTATAAAGTTAAAACAGGTACTGCAAGAAATACCTGCCTTAGGGCTACCTAACTATTCTAACCCTTTCATTTGTGCATGTAAGGAAGAACCAAGCCCTGGGAATGCCTATGTAGCACTTGGCAATAAACATAAGCCTTTTGGTATGATAGCTTGCAATTGATTCAGTTCCTTGTGCCTATCCCAATTGTCTTAAGGGATAAACTGAAGTTACAGAGTTAGTAGAAACCTAAGCAAACTAAATCCTAGGAAATGACATTTATTTACAAGCTCCACACCCTATCCAAAGCTTCCTTAATTCTGAATTGACTCAATGCTTCTCCACAAACAGACTAAGCTCCTATGAGATCCTTCTGCTTTCACCACCTAATCTTCATCTTAAACACTGCAATGCTCTTAATCCTGCTACTCTGTTACACCTGCCTGACAAAGGTGAGCTCCAGGGCTTCCAGGTGATAATGTCCCATTCAGTGACAGTGCATCCTGACTTATGAGATGCCCCTTTGACCAACCCTGAGCTGATCTTCGTTGATGGGTCATATTGTAAAAATTACCAAGGATATTTCTAAGCTGGTTATGCTGTTACTGTCCAATATGAACTGCTTGAGAGGGGAAGCATCTCATAAGCTAAATAAGTCCAGTAAGCAGAGCTCCATGCCCTTCCCAGGGAATGTCAGTTGTTAGAGGGACAAACTGTTAATATT
This sequence comes from Oryx dammah, assembly GCF_014754425.2. Classification (NCBI taxonomy): domain Eukaryota; kingdom Metazoa; phylum Chordata; class Mammalia; order Artiodactyla; family Bovidae; genus Oryx; species Oryx dammah. Next base: position 65,640,070 of record NW_024070185.1, on the reverse strand, counting down.
TATACTGATAGCCAGTGTGCCTTTGCAGCCATCCACCGGAACTTCCCAGGTGGTGCAGTGGTAAAGAATCTGCCTGCCAGTACAGGAGATGTAAGAGATGTGGGTTCGATCCCTGGGCAGCAAAGATCCCTGGCGTAGGAAGTGGCAACACGATCCAGTATTCCTGGAAAATTCCATGGACAGAGGCTACAGTCCACGGGGCTGAAAAGAGTTGGACATGACTGAGCACACGTGCATGTACACGTGCACATGGACGTGTACACGCAAACAAAGGTGCTTTCTGGTTTACTCTGATGCCAATCATCTGTGTGCAAATTATTTCATACAGCTGGGGGTTCTGAACTGTAGGGATTATGGTTCTTATTGGAAACAAAACAGGATGTGTGTTTCTGTGGTGTTATGAATACATGTCTACTTTATTTTGAAACATTTGCCAAGCTATTAATAATTACTATAAAACAGTATATAATGTTAAAAATGTTAAAGGACTGCTTAGCATTAGAAGCAGACTATATCCCCAAATTCTGAAGCAGCAACAGATGTTGTTGCTTGTATAAAGCCTAGTGATACTTTTTATGCTTGTATAAAGCCTAATGATACTTTTTAGACTAATTTCCACGGTGCCCTGTCGACATTAGCACTGCCTGTTATAATAAACAATCTTAGACATTTATCAGCTGTTGATACAGGTGTTAGTTTTTAATCACTTTTTATATGTTTTAAATTTTTGAAATTCTAGTGTACCTGCCATAATATAAAATAAACACTGTACTCTAAAAAAATGAACAACAAGCAAATGACCTTCTACTACCATTCTTTTGCCTTCTGAAATTGCCATTATTAAAACTGAGGCTCACAGTAAAAAGACTGCACCTGACTTATCCAGGGAGATGCCTGATAAACAAGGGCAGCAGCAGAAGCTTTAAAGCTGTGGCACATGTGAATGAAATCCACGATCTTTTGGCGAAAAAATGACCCCTGGTTCCCAGACTTTTGCCATCCTGATGTCCTTGCAACATGGCAGCCATCTGCTCATGACAGGAATTAAGATGGGCAAACAATGGTTGTAAACTCAATGAACAGTCTGGATATTGGGAAGCCCAAGATGGCTGCTTAGTTCTTCCCAGATTCCTGGCAAACCTCATTTTATATTTTTTGCATTTCTTTATCCACTGTGTTGCTAAGTCATGTCTAACTCTTTTGTGACCCCGTGGACTGTAGCCTGCCAGGCTCCTCTGTCCCTGGATCATTCAAAACAACTCAAATTATGAACAGTATCATGGGGAAACGTTTATAAAGTTACAAAAGCAGTTAGCCACCGTGTTTGACCTGACACATCCACTAGCCTGGAGAGACTATTTTTGTTTCTAGAGGCCTGAGACCTTGTGCCTATGAATGCTTTGAACACCTGCAGCTGGACTTCATTCATTTGTTACTTAATATGTTTTATCAATATGTACTTGTTATTGTATTTATGTTTTCTGAATGGGCTGAAGCCTTTCTCTGCTGCAAAGCTGATGCCCTCATAGTGCCAGAGAAACTTGTAGAAAATATTTCCCCCTCGGGGTATACCTTCCATAGTCTTCAGTGACTGAAGCATCTACTCCCAGGGAAAATCTCACAAGCCTAAACAAAAATGTTGGAAACTTCTTGGAATTATCACTGTCCCTGTCACCCTCAATCATCAGGCAAGGATGAAAGGACTAACAGGATTCTCAAACTGAGAATCTCTAATTTGCTGAAACCACTGGACTCCCTCGGCCTAATGTATTGCTTTTGACTTTTGTTTGAATGTTTTTTAATTTTTTGGCTGCACTGAGTGGCATGTGGAATCTTAGTTCCCTGACCAGGGATCAAACCTGTGTCCTCTGCAATGGAAAGTGAAAGTGAAAGTGAAGTCGTGTCCGACTCTTTGCGACCCCATGGACCATAACCTACCAGGCTCTTCTGTCCATGGGATTTTCCAGGCAAGAGTACTGGAGTGGGTTGCCATTTCCTTCTCCAGGGGATATTCCCGACCCAGCGATCGAACCAGGTCTCCCACATTGTAGGCAGACGCTTTACCGTCTGAGCCACCAGGGAAGCCTGGAATGAAAGTGCAGAGTCTTAACCACTGGACTACCAGCGAATTATCTTTGGTTTTGCTGACTACTTGCAGTATGCTCCTTGGGAAATGTAAACTCACTCCACAGGAGCAGTCATTGGTATACACTTTTCTGCTGATCCCTTGTTATCTCAGACTAGTATGATTAGCTGCACGCATGCACGCTAAGTCTCTTGAGTCATGTCCGACTCTTTGCAACCCTATGGACTGTAGCCCACCAGACTCCTCTGTCCATGGGATTCTCCAGGCAAGATTACTGGAGTGGGTTGCCATGCCCTCCTCCAGGGGATCTTCCCAACCCAGGGATGGAACCCATGTCTCTTCTGCCTCCTGCACTGGCAGGTGGTTTCTTTACCACTAGTGCCACCTGGGAAGCCCCAAGAAGAGAAGAGGTTTGGTCAAAAAGTTTGCCCTAAGTTTGCAGCTAAGTATCTCAGGTGAAATAGTTATCTCTTCTAATAACTCTGTTCCTGACACAGCTCCCTTTCTAATGTAAATTTCCTTTATAAATTTAGACTTCCATTGAAAAGGGATACTTTCAAATCTATTTTCAGAAATTCTTTTGTGTCTGCAATTTCTCAAAATAATCCGCTTATACCAAAAGGCTTATTTGGGGGTGGCATAGTCTGCTATTTTTTACTTACATGATGAAAGGGTAAGGGAGCTCTTTCTGGTCTCTTTTAGAACAGCACTGATCTCCTGACCTAATCACCTCCTAAAGAGGCCCTGCTTTCTAATACCATAACACCGGGAGCTAGGATTTCAACATATGAATTTAAGAGGGACACACTCCTTTATACCATAGCATCATGTTGCACCAGGGTTTCCCATGTGGCTTAGTTGTGAAGAATCCTCCTGCCAATGCAGGAGACACAAGGCTCACGGGGTCTGATCCCTGGGTTGGGAAGATCCCTTGGAGAAGGAAATGGTAGCCCTCACCAGTATTCTTGCCTGGGAAGTCCCATGGGCAGATAAGCCTAGTGGGCTACTGTCCATTGGGTCACAAAGAGTCAGACACGACTAAAGGACTGAGCACACACACACACATCATGTTGCATCAGTTTCCCTCAACCTGAAACAGTTCTCAGTCCTGGTGTTGTAGTCCTTGACAGTATTAAAAAGTGCAGGCTTTTCCTTCTATAAGCTGACCCTCAATTTGGGTCCATTCAACATTTCCCATGACCAGACTTGGGCCATGCATCCTTGGCTGGAATCCCACTGAATGGTAGCTGCTCCCATCTCAGTTCTTCTCAGATTTCTTATTACTGGCATCAACACTTTCATTTTTCCAATTTTCTGTTTCATTGAAGAACCCAGGATGAACTAAAATATTCAAATAATTCCACAAACTCTGTTGAACATAATACTAAAACATAACTTGTTTTAACTGGTCTGGAGACCAGACTAGTAAGCAATAGCTTAAAAATTTTGCATGTTGATATATATGTATAAATCTGAATATGTAGCCCTGCAAGCTTCTCTGTCCATGGGATTTCCCAAGCAAGGATACTGCAGTGGGTTGCCATTTCATTCTCCAGGAGATCTTCCTGACCCAGGGATCAAACCTGCATCTCTGGCATTGGCAGGTGGATTCTTTACCACTGAGCCGCCAGGGAAGCCCCCAAAATATTCTAATAAGTCCACAAACATTGGTGAACATAGTACTAAAACAGAAGTTGTTTTAACTGGTTTGGAGCCCAGATCAGTAAGCAACAACTTAAAAATTTTGTATATTGATGTATATGTAAAAGTATGAATATGATAGATAACAGACAATACTAAAAAATTAGGAAAATATTTATATGTGATGCTAACCATGATTTTAGAAAGCAAAGAAATTATAAATATAAAATTCTATAAAGTTAAGTCAGAGAGAGAAGGATTCGGCATAAATACACAGGCAAAGTTAGTGTTATTGGTAATACATAGATCTTACTTTGGGTGATAGATTCTATTTTTACTTCATAACATAGATCTATGATTCATATTGAGACAGTCAATTCCTAGGCCAGTTGATAAGAGGTCTGGGGCTCCCAAGGAGGAGATAGGGGTCTGGAATTCTCAAGGAGGAGGAAAAGACAAATTTTTTTCTACATTCCTTAGTCTTAGTAAGGATTATATAACAACAGTATCCTTCTTGAGGAAATGTTTCTCCTTGAGAACCTTCTGACTAATCCTTTTATCTTAGAATGTATATTATGGGAGTGGGTCTGGTAAGATCTTTACAACCTTGAGACATTCTTTTGATTTACTGTAATAACCAATTAAAAAGTATATAATTCCCTTGCTTAGACAAGCGAGTGGTGCACTCTCTGGCCCCCTTCTGATGTCTATGTCAGAAGCTTTCTCTGTACCTTTTTCACTTTAATAAAACTCTGTTACACAAAAGCTATTGAGTGATCAAGTCTGGTCCCTGGTCCCAAAGGTAAATCTTCTTCTTTGGAGATCATAAATCTGACATCGTTCACTGTAAGCTATCAATATATATGTTATATATATGAAAGCAGTGTTAGTCTCTCAGTCGTGTCTGACTCTTTGTGACCCCACGGATTATAGCCCACTAGGCTTCTCTGATCATAGAATTCCCCAGGCAAGAATATTAGAGTGTGTTGCCATTCCCTTCTCCAGGAGATCTCCCGACCCAGGGATCAAATCTGAGTATCCTGCACTGCAGGCAGATTCTTTACCATCTGAGCCACCAGGGAAGCCAAATTATATATATGTGTGTGTGTGTGTGTGTGTGTGTGTGTATACATATGTGTGTGTATGTATGAATATATGTGTATATATATATGTTGTTGTTGTTGTTCAGTCTCTCAGTTGTGTCTGACTCTTCGCAACCCCATGGACTGCAGCATGCCAGGCTTCCCTGTCCCTCACCATCTCGTGGAGCTTGCTCAAACTCACGTCCATTGAGTCAGTGATACCATCCAACCATCTCACCCTCTGTCATCCCCTTCTCCTCCTGCCTTCAATCTTTCCCAGTATCAGGGTCTTTTCTAATGAGTCAGCTCTTCTCATCAGATGGCCGAAGTATTGGAGCTTCAGCCTCAGCATCAGTCTTTCCAATGAATATTCCAGATTGATTTCCTTTAGGATTGACTGGTTTGATCTCCTTGCTGTCCAAGGGACTCTCAAGAGTCTTCTCCAGCACCACAGTTCAAAAGCATCAATTCTTCAGCACTCACCCTTCTTTATAGTCCAGCTCTCACATCCATACATGACTATCGGAAAAAGCATAGGTTTGACTAGATGGACCTTTGTTGGCAAAGTAATGTCTCTGTTTTTTTATATGCTGTCCAGGTTTGTCATAGCTTTTCATCCAAGTAGCAAGCATCTTTTAATTTCATGGCTGCAGTCACCATCTGCAGTGATTTTGGAGACCAAGACAGCAAAGTCTGTCACTGTTTCTGTTGTTTCCTCATCTATTTGCCATGAAGTGATGGGACCAGGTGCCATGATCTTAGTTTTCTGAACGTTGAGTTTTAAGCCAGCTTTTTCACTCTCCTCTTTCACCTTCATCAAGAGGCTCTTATACGTATGTGTGTATATATACACACATAATTATCCTTGTACAACATGGGTTTAAACTGTGAAGGTTCACTTGTAGGGGGATTTATTTTTTCAGTAATAATTACTACAGTGCTGTGTGATCCATGGTTGGTGGAGTATGCACATGTGAAGGACTTGTGGATACGGAGGATCAACTGTAAATTATATGTGGATTTTTGGTTATGGGGAGGGTTGACACTCCTAATCCCCATGGTGTTCAAGGATCAACTGTATAAGTTGTAGTTGGTATTAGTGTTCACCAAAATTAGCCCTTCCTTGTAACAGAATTATGAATCCCAGCCCAGGTGGGAGTCATCTGTTATTATAACTAAGCTAGTGCATCCTGACTGGTATGGTACACATCAGCCATCACATAATCAAAAATTTTTGTACTCAAAGGAATTAGGGAATAATGCTCAAAACATACAGGTTGTAAAAACTTTTATCTTATGAGAGATAAGGACCATCTGCAGTATCTACAATGAAATCAATACAAACAATGAACAAGACAGAAACAGCCCTGGAAAGGGTACAGTCTTAAAGCCATAGATTTTTAGTATATGCCATCTTTTTGAATTATCTGAGGGACTTCCCTGGTGGTCCAGAGGTTAAGAATCCTCCTGCCAATGCAAGGGACATGGATTCGGTCCCTAGTCCAGGAAGATTCCACATGCTGATGGGCAAGTAAGCCCCATGTGCCACCACTACTGAGCCCAGGCTCTAGGGCCTGGGAGCTGCAACTACTGAAGCCTGTGTCCGAGAGCCTGTGCTCTGCAACAAGGGAAACCAGGGCGATGAGAAGCCTGAGCAAAACAAAGAAGACCCAGTGGAGTCAAAAATAAATTATTTTTAAATGAAAAAATTTAAAAATATATAGACATCATGTATCTCCTAATATGATGTACTGAGAAAAGCACATCACTTCTATAGTTTTCTTGCCAAATACATCAGAAAGTGAAAGTGTTAGTTGCTCAGTCATGTCTGACTCTTTGCAGTCCTATGGACTGTAGCCTTCCAGACTCCTCTGTCCATGAAATTCTCCAGGCAAGAATACTGGAATGGGTAGCCATTCCCTTCTCCAAGGGATCTTCCTGACCTAGGGGTTGAAGCCGGGTCTCCCACATTGCAGGCAGATACTTTTCCATCTGAGTCACCAGGGATTAAGCCTAAATTCAGTCAAATAAGGAGAACACATTAGACAAATCCAAATCGAAGTTCTACAAACTAACTGGCCAGTATGCTGAAAGTACCAGAGTCATAAAAGACAAGAAAAGACAAAGGAATTATCATAAAAGAGGTGGTACAGACATGGCAGTTAGATATAATGTGGAATCCTGGGTTGATTCCAAGACCAGAAAAAGAATGTTGGTGGGAGAACTAGTGAAATGCAAAGTCTTGTAGTGTAGCCAATAGCATCATATCAATGTTAATTTCCTGGTTTTGATAAAAGTACTACAGTTAAGGAAGACGTTAACATTTAAGGAAAACTGGCGAAGAGTTTTGGAAACTTTCTGTATTATTTTTGCAACTTTTCTGTAAGTCTAAAATCAAAATAAAAAGCTAAGAGAGAATAAAAAGCACTCTGGGTGATTAAGATGAGGCTCAGGGGTAGGATGAGGAGTGGGCTGTTGTCAGAGGCAGGATAGAGGATTTTGCATACCTTACTGGGTATTATGTTTACATTGTGCTTTTGCATTTAGGAGAAGCCATATTTATACAATGTATACAATCCTGGTCAGGGTTTGAAAAGGTCCAAGTGGCCAAAGCAGTTATTTCAATGGCCTTATCAAACTGTTGCAGGTTAGACTACAGCTATGTTTTTCAAAATGTCACAAGGAACATTCAAAGATATTCACAGCAATTATGTCTTGGTCAGAAAATGATGAGTGGCTTCTATTTTTTTCTTTATGTGCTCAGTCACTCAGTCATGGCCAACTCTTTGCAACCCCGTGGACAGAGGCCTGCCAGGTTCCTCTGCTCATGAAATTTTCCAGGCAAGAATATTGGAATGAGTTGCTACTTTCTTCTCTGCTTTTTTTTTTTTTTTAGTATCTTTAAGTAATTTTCAAATGATTTACAGTTATTATATTTTGCATATATAATCAAACCCAAATTATTCTTAAAAACTTCAACACAGAGAGATAGCATATTATTAAGGTCTTGGTGAGTGGAAGCTGAGTTAGCAATACATTTAATTTTAGCTCAATGGACTACACATTACATGGTTCATTCAATAGGCTAGCTATTGCTGCCTATTATGGCATAATCATGGCTTCCAGGAAAACCCCTACCACCCACTGTGCCAAGCATTCAGCATTTGTGCTTCACCAAAAATGAAGATTAAAGATTGTACTGAGGTGATATCTATGATCTAACTTAAGAGGTTGTAGGTAAAGGCAGAAAAAGCTTAAAATGTATGGATCCAGGAGCTAGCCTATGGAAAGGTGCTCCAACTCAGTTTACATACGAAACAGAATTGTTAGAGGGTTATTCAAATTTGACAAAAGCTTTAAAAACTCACATCATCAATAAAAATCATGAAGCTGAATGAAAATTTTATAATACTCGGTAGTGAAGAGCAGTTTACTCTTACCAGAGGAAAGAATGTATAATCTTTTGTCAACCTAAATATACAATGTAACAATTGTGAGTCAAATTTTATTTGGGGTAAAATGAGGACTATAACCTGGGAGACAGCACCTCAGATAGCTCTGAGAAACTGCTCCAAAGATGTAGGGAGGAAGCATATATGTGATTTTGGTGAACAGGGAGTACATATAATCAAGTTCGTATTTTTTGCACAAGTTTTCTGCTAGTCACAAGGAGCAGTTGTCATCATGAAGGATTTTAGTGCTTTTCTAGATATGAAGAGATACAAGAATTGGGCTCATAAAATTGGCTTCTAAAAATATCTAACTACCTGAAGACCTGTTCTGCCAGTTTCTCCCAGAGCACAGAGTGCCTCATTTCTGATCTCCACACTGAACTCCTTTCAGGGGGTGTTGAAAATCAGCAGTTGCAGCAGCACATGATTTAATCCTTGCAGAAGTAGATGACAACTGACAACGGCAAGTGCTAAGGTGTAGTTGACATTTTTTTCTGTTTTTTTTTTTTTTTTCCCCCCTGTATTATAAAATCACTGTGGTATGAATGGGCAATTAGAGTATGTAGCCATGAATGCTTAAAAAGGTAGAAAAAGATATTATAGAGTGGATCAGGCAGTTAGTTGATTAAATTATATTATTTCTTTGGGTTTTGTAATTTTTAAAAAATATTTATTTGGTTGCATCAGGTCTTTGCTGCAACATGAGGAATCTTCTTCGTGTTGCAAGGGTTTCTCCCTGGTTGTGGCCCACACACAGGCTCCAGAGAACGTGAGCTCTGTAGTTTTGACTTGAGCTTAGTTGCCACAGGGCATGTGGGATCTCAGTTCCCCAACTGGGAATCAAACCTGAGTCCCCTGCTTTGAAAGGCAGGTTCTTAACCTCTGGACCACCAGGGAAGTACCTGGATTTTGTAAAACTTTAAAAATCTGTAATTTATTATGATTTTTTTTCTTTCTGGTTATTTATTTTATCACATATTCTATATTTGGTGTTTATATTATTTTTTAAAAATGAACCCCCTTCCTTTATAAGCTCAGATACCCCCGAACTGGATCTGTGGGAATGTGCAGGCTCTCAAATATATTTTCTGATTGCCTCTGAGGCTGCTTTCTTACTTGGAGTGTTAAATAAGAGGCTGATACTTTAATTTTTCATAGATTAACAGGGATTTAGCACTAGAGTTAAAAATTCTGAGGCACTTCTGGGGAAGAATAGGATGGAATCAAAGTATCAATTTTGTGCTTCCTGGGCATGGATTTTTTCCCTGAAAATTTGTGGCTACTCAAATAAAACTATATTTTAATTTATTTATGTAAAAATTTAGAAATCTTAGTTCCCTTTATTCCTAGTTGAACACATGCTTTATTTTTTTTTCTCTTTATTTTTTATTTATTTGAACACATGCTTTAAACTCATTTTCATTATTCTATATATAAATACAGAAGCTTTTGATTACCATTTAATCAGTTTGTGTTGAACAAAATATCCTAAATAAGCAGCCCTATTTACAACTTAATTACAGTTTTACAAACATTTTAAATTTCTTTTATAAATGTAAAATATTGATTTTTTTTAAAGCACTTGGAATGCCTTAGAAAGCAAAATCTCTTTTATCTAGCTTCTTTCCCAAATCTAAATAAATTTTAAAAAATATAGTGAATTGTAAATTCCCTTAAACATTGCAGTATTGTTTAAAAAAACTTGTTCTAGCCTTCCTTTCACCCAAAAACTCAAACCCAAAATCAATTATTTAATTACACATTTTAAATTGTGTAAAATTTAAATTGTGTAGAATCACAAAGCTAACCTGTCAGATACACAAATATGACAAATCCTCCCAATATATAAATTATTTCTAAATTTAGCCCCAAATTATTACTGAATATTTGATTTTTTAAAAAAGTGATCTCTGTTTACTCAATTCTAAGTCTTCCCAGAAGTTTTTCTATTTTCAGGTAAATTAGAGTTGACATCATCAGAACCTGAGATATTTACCAACCATAAACTTTCAGTCAACATAAGAACCCTAGTATGATAGATTGTCTTCATAGATAGCCTCCTGAAATGAACCATGCCCTTTGGAGCTTTGTGTAGCCCCTCCTCTCAGAATCTGTTCCTTGCTGGTAAGCAATAGAGTATGATGGAAATGAAGTCTTGTTCCTCCCCTCTATGAACATTCACTCTACAGGAAGCCAGCTGCAATTTAAAAAGCTTGATGACCCTGAGTTCTCCATGCCACAGGAAAACCCAAACAAGTCACACTCATGCTGTATGTGGATAGAGAGATGTCTGGCCAGCTCCAGCTGTCCAGTCCATGTCCATTAATAACATTCCAGCTGCAGCCCCAGATATTATGCTTCTGAATCAAAGCATCCATGTGGAAACCATCTGAATTCCTGACCTACACTATTGTGAAATATAAAAATAACAAGTTTTTTTTTTTAAGCCAGTAAATCTTAGGATAGTTTATTATGCTGGAATAGATAACTGAACACCTTCAAGGTGACTGGGTCACTAAGGACACACTGAACTCCTTTTTGTTTTTTATAACATGGGATTCCAGGTTCATCTTTTTCAATTAGTGTTCCATTATTCTAGTTTATCCTATCTCCTAAATTTTCAAATTTAATTTGGGTCAATTAGTGCCCAGCCTGAAAGTTTATAGCAACTTCCTTCATATCTTGGTTGGATCTTGCTTTTTATTTGTTTATTTTCTTTGTCTTAGTCCAGACTACAATTTTCAAAGAAATTGAATGGCATCTGTTTGGATTCTTCATCTCTTTGTCAAGCTCGAAAACAACAGTACAAAAGTCAGACAGAGGAAGACAAATATACAATATTACTTAAGTAAGAATCTAAAAAAATGGTACAAACGAACCTGTCCACAAAACAAAAATAGAGGAATAGATGTAGAAAATAAACTTGATTACCAAGGAGGAAAGGGAGGGAGAGGAGTAAACTGGGAGGTTGGGATTGACATATACACATTTCTAGATATAACATATACGGTGGCTCATCTGGTAAAGAATCCTCCTGCAGTGTGGAAGACCTGGATTTGATCCCTGGGTTGGGAAGATCCCCTAGAGGAGGGCATGGCAACCCAGTCTAGTATTCTTGCCTGGAGAATCCCTATGGCCAGAGGACTCTGGCTGGCTACAGTCCAGGGGGTTTAAAGGAGTTGGACCCGACTGAGTGACTAAGCACAGCACATATATAAGTTTGGGAACGCATGTACACCTGTGGTGGATTCATGTCAATCTATGCCAAAACCAATACAGAATTGTAAAGTAAAAATTAAAAATAAATAAATAAATTAAAAAAAAAATAGATTAATAAGAACCTAGTGCATAGCACAGGGAACTCTGTTCAGTACTCTGTAATGACTTATATGGGAATCAGTTCAGTTCAGTTCAATCACTCAGTTGTGTCTGCCTCTTTGGGACCCCATGTGGGAATAGAATGAAAAAAAATACAGTGGTTTTATGTATATGTATAACTGATTCACTTTGTTCTACAGCAGAAATACACAACATTGTATATCAACTATACTCCAAAGAAAATTAATTTTAAAAAAAGTTCAGGCTCATGCCTCTGACCATTTATAGAATATCCTAAGTGAGCAGTTCAGGGCAGATATGACCTTCCTGAGATAACTAGCATTTAAACTCCTACCCATTGCTGGCAAGAGAACAGGTAGCTAGAGGGCCACTTTGCTCAAAGGACACTAGAGCCAAAAGTACTTAAAGACTTTCAGCTTGTTGAGTTTTGAAACCTACAGAATATATTATTGGCTTCAAAATATACTGAGAAAGTGACAGTATCAAAATGCAAAAACATTTAATAAAATGTTCACAAATACATGTTAACTACAACAGATGCTAAATTTAGTTGTTGTTCAGTCACTCATTTGTTTCTGACTCTTTGCAACCCCTGGTGGGTTTCCCTGGTGGCTTAGAGGTTAAAGCATCTGCCTGCAATGCAGGAGACCTGGGTTTGATCCCTGTGTTAGGAAGATCCCCTGGAGAAGGAAATGGCAACCCACTCCAGTTTTCTTGCCTGGAGAATCCTATGGACAGAGGAGCCTGGTGGGCTACAGCCCACAGGGCTGCAAAGAGTTGGACACAACTGAGCGGCTTCACTCACTCACTCACTTTGCAACCCCATGGACTTCAGCACACCAGTTTCCCTGTCATTTACTGTCTCCCAGAGTTTGCTCAGACTCATGTCCATTGAATCAGTGATGCCATCCAAACATCTCATCCTCTGTCATCCCCTATTCCTTCTGCCCTCAGTCTTGCCCAGCCTCAGGGTCTTTTCCAATGAGTCTGCTCTTTGAATCGGGTGGCCAAAGTATTGGAGCTTCAGCTTCAGCATCAGTTCAGTTCAGTTCAGTTCAGTCACTCAGTCCTGTCTGACTCTTTGTGACCCCCTGGACTGCAGCACGCCAGGCTTCCCTGTCCATCACCAACTCCCAGAGTTTACTCAAACTCAGGTCCATTGAGTAAGTGATAGCATCCAACCATCTCATCCTCTGTCATTCCCTTCTCCTATCGCCTTCAATCTTTTCCAGCACCAGAGTCTTTTCTAATGAGTCACTTCTTCCCATCAGGTGGCCAAAGTATTGGAGTTTTAGCTTCAGCATCAGTCCTTTCAATGAATATTCAGGACTGATCTCCTTTAGAATGGACTGGTTGGATCTCCTTGCAGTCCAACGGACTCTCAAGAGTCTTATCCAACACCACAGTTCAAAAGCATCAATTCTTAGATACTCAGCTTTCCTTATAGTCCAACTTTTACATCCATACATGACTACTGGAAAAACCATAGCTTTAACTAGATGGACCTTTGTTAGCAAAGTAATGTCTCTGCTTTTTAATATGCTATCTAGGTTGGTCATAACTTTTCTTCCAAAGAGCAAGTGTCTTTTAATTTCATGGCTGCAATCACCATCTGCAGTGATTTTGGAGCCCCCCAAAACAAGGTCTCTCACTGTTTCCCCTCTATTTGCCATGAAGTGATGGGACCAGATGCCATGATCTTAGTTTTCTGAATGTTGAGCTTTAAGTCAACTTTGTCACTCTCCTCTTTCACTTTCATCAAGAGGCTCTTTAGTTCTTTACTTTCTGCCATAAGGGTGGTGTCATCTGCATATCTGAGGTTACTGATATTTCTCCTGGCAATCTTGATTCCAGCTTGTGCTTCTTCCAGCACTGCATTTCTCATGATGTACTCTGCGTAGAAGTTAAATAAACAGGGTGACAATATACAGCCTTGACATACTCCTTTTCCTATTTGGAACCAGTCTGTCCATGTCCAGTTCTAACTGTTGCTTCCTGACCTGCATACAGATTTCTCAGGAGGTAGGTCAGGTGGTCTGGTATTCCCATCTCTTTCAGAATTTTCCACAGTTTATTGTGATCCACACAGCCAAAGGCTTTGGCATAGTCAATAAAGCAGAAATAGATGTTTTTCTGGAACTCTCTTGCTTTTTCCATGATCCAGCAGATGTTGGCAATTTGATCTCTGGTTCCTCTGCCTTTTCTAAAACCAGATTGAACATCTGGAAGTTCACGGTTCACGTATTGCTGAAGCCTGGCTTGGAGAATTTTGAGCAGTACTTTGCTAGTGGGTGAGATGAGTGCAATTGTGTGGTAGTTTGAACATTCTTTGGCATTGCCTTTTTTTGCGATTGGAATGAAGATTTACCTTTTCCAGTCCTGTGGCCACTGCTGAGTTTTCCAAATTTGCTGGCATACTGAATGCAGCACTTTCATAGCATCATCTTTTAGAACTTGAAATAGCTGAACTTGAATTCCATCACCTCCACTAGCTTTGTTTGTAGTGATGCTTCCTAAGGCCACTTGACTTCGCACTCCAGGATGTCTGGCTCTATCTAGGTGAGGGTTCATACTATCATGAGTATCTGGGTCCTGAAGATCTGTTTTGTACAGTTCCTTTGTGTATTCTTGCCACCTCTTCTTAATATCTTCTGCTTCTATTAGGTCTATACCATTTCTGTCCTTTATTGTGCCCATCTTTGCATGAAATGTTCCCTTGGTATCTCTAATTTTCTTGAAGAGATCTCTAGTGTTTCCCATTCTTTTGTTTTCCTCTATTTCTTTGCATTGATCACTGAGAAAGGCTTTCTTATCTCTTCTTGCTATTGTTTGGAACTCTGCATTCAAATGAACATATCTTTCCTTTTCTCCTTTGCCTTTCGCTTCTCTTCTTTTTACAGCTATTTGTAAGGCCTCATCAGACAACCATTTTGCCGTTTTGCATTTCTTTTTCTTGGGGATTTTCTCTAGGAATGACTGATTTAATCTCCTAAAATTTCCTTCTGTTTAAAGAAAACTTTATTTCAAAATTTTTTCCACTTTATTAGAATTCCTGAGAATGCATGAGTGCCAAAACAAGAGTCCATCATAAATTACACACAAAAAATCAAAAGTAAAGTATAAATATGTTTTAAATAAAATATTAAATTTAATGTGAGTAAGGACAAACTCATATTTTAATGATTCACAAATAGGAGTATGAGTTTCTCTCCCAGGTTATAATACCATCTTGGAGAACTGGTCAGTTCCCTTGAAAAACAATTTAGATCAGTTTTACACATACAGTCACTATCCTTCCAACTTTCTCAACTCCTCTTGGCTAAATGCTATTGTTTCACTCTATCTCTTAGAGAAATAGACCCTAAATGATGCTGATCCTATGCAATTAAACTGTTATTGCCAATTTTAGAAATAAGTCCAAGACAAATGAAATGATTTGCCTCACCGATCCACAACTAGTAAATAGAAGAAAGGCCAGAGCTGGGACTCATGTCTCCTGACTTCAGCACTCTTTTTTCCCCCTGTTTTCCCCATCAAAACTCCTTGGAACATTCATTTTATTCACATGTTGAAAATCATTGTTGGTGTCAGGAAAGATACAGCATGCAATTGTCCCATTGTGCTGGGACATGATTCTACACCAGTTGACCAAGGAGTTAGGACTGTGCTTTGGGGGGAGAAAATGAAGATGTATAAGGCTACACAGAAAAGAGAGAAAAGAAGAGTTTAAGAAGCACAAATAACAGCATAAACTAAAACCTAAACTATTTCATAATGTTGTCTTGGGACAGGTCTCCTGGTAACATACATCTTATAAATAGATGTGGTTCAGGGCAGAGGTTGGAGTGGAGGAGTCACAATATTTTCTGTGATTGGATCCTGGGGGTGGGAGACAGGAAAGATAGAATATTAGAGACAGTCTTGATTGTCCTTGGAAAACTTTCATTTTTTTCCCTCTCTTCCAATCAAATCCAGTTCCAAGAAAACAATCTGCTCTTGGTCACTTACACAATCCGTGTCAGAAAATGACCTCAAAGGGCATTACATTTCAGCTGTCTTATTTTGGCTGCAAGAAATAGAACTGAATTTTGGCTCACTTTTGCTAATCCTGTAGGACTTCATGTTGGATCTTTCTGTTTACTCACAGCCCTCTGCTTTCATGTTGAAAATTGACCTTCATGGTTCCTTTCCATTAAATGCTTTATTGTAAAAACATTTATATTTTAAGGTACATCAGAACATTTTTGTTGCTAGACAGATTTTTTTTTTTTAATGTGGACCATCTTTAAAGTCTTTACTGAATTCATTACACGTCACTTTTGTTTTTTTATATTTTGGCTTTTTGGCCATAAGGCCCATGAGGTCTTAGTTCCCTGACCAAGGATGGAAACTGCAGTCACTGCATTGGATGGCGAGGTCTTAACCACTGAACTGGCACAGAAGTCCCATGCTAGGCAGATTATAATTTATGTAGTTGAGAAATATCTATGCCTGCAGCAACTGAGAAACATTTATTTTCCCTAAAGCACTTTTACCTCTTAAATCACACCCTTTAGTCATATAATCCTGGCCTGTTTCACTAACGGAAGGGAGTGTCTTGCCCTTACTAACCCCTCAAAGAGGCTACAGAAGCCCCTCAACCATGGAAAGTCTTTTCTGGAGCTCTAAGCAAAGGAAAAAATACCATGTGCTCTATATGCTTGGAAACATACGGAAAATCAAGCCAAGAAGCAGAGGAAGAAGAAACAACCCTTCAGAGAATTTAAAGGTAAACAAGTCTTCTCCTTTTGACTATTTTGACATGGAAAAGTGAAATAATCCCAAATAGTAAGAAGTTGATTTATTTTGCCATCATGTTACTTCCCTGATGGTTCTACCAATTCTCTCTTTACTCCTTGCTTCCTGTTGAGAGTTTCTTTTAGTTTCTCCACCACTGGGTAAAAGGTCCTGGAGTTATCTCACACACATTCCTGCAGCAGAGTCCCCGTCGTCCACTAGAAGAGAATCCAGGGTGGCTTCCTAAGCTCAGCAGTGTGACTCTCTGTCTTAAGTGGGCCTTCCATCTGGAAGCCACTGTAATTGGATCATAAGAACTGAGTCCTTCCCATCGGGAGAGCAGGGCTATCAGTTCCTGTTGCCCCACAGTAACCTCTAAGTGTCCTCAGCCTTGCTGTTCTGTAATAACCTCATTCAGCTCTCTTGCATCAGACAGAAATCAGAGCTATCAGTAAACTGTCATTTGTCTTATGCTTGGTGAAGATGATATGCAAATAAGATAATGAAGGGACCTTTAAGCAATTTCCATAGAAGAGCATGGCCCAGTGACCTGGTTTCAGAGTCCAGACACAGAACCTGGACCTCTGTAAAGATCCTGTAGTTCATCATTCTAGTTCCTTCTGCCCTATTTCCTTCTTGCTTCAGGCTTAGCTGAGATGAAACATAGCTGGTTGCCATTATTTTCTTCACATAATTGAAAACAACTACTTTAGACTACTTTCCTCAGATGAAATAATGCAAATACATAAATATTTCCTCCACGTTCCATTTTTCATCCTCAGTCTTTTTTGATGTAAACATCTCATTTAGAGACTTGTTTCTTGAGGGGCAAATATTCAAGTTAGGTAATGTTATTTTTTTCATTGAAGTACAGTTGATTTAACTTATATGCAGAGTACATCATGTGAAATGCCAGGCTAGATGTGGCACAAGCTGAAATCAAGATTGCCGGGAGAGAAAAATCAATAACCTCAGATATACAGATGAAACCACTCTTATGCAGAAAGCAAAGAGAACCTAAAGAGCTTCTTGATTAAAATGAAAGAGGAGGCTGGGGCGGTCCTAAGATGGCAGAGGAATAGGAAGGGAAGACCACTTTCTCCCTCACAAATTCCTCAAAAGATCATTTCAACGGGAGCAAACTCCACAAAACAACCTCTGAATGCAGGCAGAGGACATCAGGCAACCAGAAAAGCAGATCATTGTCTTCAAAAACAGGTAGGAAAAAATATAAAAGACGAGAAAAGAGACAAAGGAGGTGGGGAGGGAGCTCTGTCCCGGGAAGGGAAGCCCGTCCGGGGAAGGGAATTCTAAGAAGAGAGGTTTCCAAACACCAGGAAACACTCTCCCTGCCGAGTCTGAGGCGAGCCTTGGAAACACAGAGGGCAACATAACAGGAAGGAAAAATGAATAAATAATTAAAACCAACAGATTACAAGCCCAACAGTAACTCCCCCAGCGGAAAAGCCGCGCAGACGCCTGCAGCCGCCGCTAGCAAGTGGGGGCAGGGCAGGGAAGCGCGGGAGGGGCGGGCTGCCGCGCTCGGTAAGAAGCAGGCAGAAACGCCCCACGCGTAACCAGAGCGATCGCACTTGGGCGAGCAAACCAGACTGGGGGATAGCTACCACGAGAAAAGCTCGAACATAAAACGCCGCCAGGACCGCTCACAGAACAAAGGACGGAACGGAAATAGCCGGCTGCAGACCATCCCCCGCCGGGGACAGGCAGCCAGAGCTGTAAGGGCTGGAAAGGGGCAATCGCAGCCCCGGAGAGACTTTATCTAAAAAGCTGCAGGCAGGCTTCTTTGCTGAGACTTCAGGGGGTGCAGGACAGTCACCATCCGCCTCACAAGGAGCGCCAGCAGTACACCCAGAAAACTGAGCAGTAGTGACAGAGAAGGGGACAAGTCGCGGCGACCGCGCTCGCCAAGCTCCCAAGCTGCTCGGACCCGGGAGGGGCTCAGAGCGCAGTCCCAAACAAGTCTGTGCCTCTGAGGGTTACCTGGGCGCCAAACCTGAGCGGCTTGGACCGGGGAGGTGCGCGAAGCCTGGGGCCGGCCTCGAATGGTTCCCGGCTGAGCTCCGTGGAGCCGGAGCGGTTTGTGCGTCGTGCGGGGAGACAGGTCCAGCGGGGTTGAGACGCTGTGTGCCCACGACAGTGCTATTTGTTTGCAGCATCCCCCCCTCCCCACAGCACGACTGAACTAGTGAGCCTAAAAAAAAAAAAAAAAAAAGTGTCCACCACCGCCCCCATGTGTCAGGACGGAATTCAGACACTGAAGAGACCAGCAAACAGAAGTTAAACAGAGGGAACCGCCTTGGAAGTGACCCCACACGGCCCACAACATCAGAGAAGGGCCAGATATATCTTCACAATTTTTACAATCATTCCTTATTTTTTTTTTCTTTCTAACTTCTTTTTAAATTGTTAAGTCTTCTATTTCTCTACTTTTTATTTCTATAACTATTACTTTTCAAAAAAAAAAAAAGACTCTACTTTTTTAAGGCAAACACCATATATAGTCTTCGCGTGGTTGTTGTTGGTATTTCTTTTTTAATCTTGTGGTTTGTTTTATTTTTTTTTCTTATTATTATTTTTTTCTTTTTCTTTTTTTTTCTTTTTTTGCTTTCTTCCTTCTGCTTCGTCTCTTTAATATTGTATTTTTGAATATCTAACCTCTACTCTAGGTTTTTAATCTTTGCTTTTCGGTTTTTGTTGTCAATCTTGTACATTTCATAACCCAGTCTTACCTGACAGCGAGATTACTGGCTTGACCACTCTCTCCTCCTTTTGAACTCTCCTTTTTCTCCACCAGGTGGCCTCTGTCTCTTCCCCCCCTGCCTCCATCTCTTCTATATCCAACTCTGTGATTCTCTGTGTGTTCTAGATGGTGGAGAACACCTAAGGAACTGATTACTGGCTGGACCTGTCTCTCTCCTTTTCATTCCTCTCTCTTACCCTCCTGGCCACCTCTGTCTACTTCCTCTCTCTCCTCTTCCCTGTATAACTCCGTGAATACCTCTGAGAGGTCCAGACTATGGAGCGCACATAAGGAAGTGACTATTGACTAGCTTGCTCTCTCCCCTTTTGATCTCACCGCATCTCATTCCAGTCACCTCTAACTACCCCCTCCCTCTTCTCTTCTCCACGTAACCCAGTGAACCTCTCTGGGTGTCCCTCAATGTGGAGAAACCTTTCATCTTTAACCTAGATGCTATATCATTGGTGCTGTATAGATGGAGAAGTCTAGAGACCACTGTAAAAATAAAACCGAAAACCAGAAGGAGGCTTAAGTCCAAAGCTTGAGAACATCAGAGAACTCCTGAATTCAGGGAACATTAAGCAATAGGAGCTCATCAAATGCCTCCATACCTACACTGAAACAAAGCTCCACCCAAGGGCCAACAAGTTCCAGAGCAAGACATATCACACAAATTCTCCAGCAACACAGGAACACACCCCTGAGCTTCAATATACAGGCAGCTCAAAGTTACTCCAAAACTTTAGACGTCTCATAACCCATTACTGGTCACTCCACTGCACTCCAGAGAGAAGAAACCCAGCTCCACCCACGAGACCTCCAACACAAGCCTCCCTAACCAGGAAACCTTGACAAGCCACTGATACAACCCCACCCACAGTGAGGAACCTCCACAATAAAGAGAACTCCACAAATTACCAGAATATAAAAAGGCCATCCCAAACGCAGTAATATAACCAAGATGAAGAGACAGAGGAATACTCAACAGGTAAAGGAACAGGAGAAATGCCCACCAAACCAGACAAAAGAGGAAGAGATAGGGAATCTACCTGAGAAAGAATTCCGAATATTGATAGTGAAAATGATCCAAAATCTTGAAATCAAAATGGAATCACAGATAAATACCCTAGAGACAAGGACTGAGAAGATGCAAGAAAGGTTCAACAAGGACCTAGAAGAAATAAAAAAGAGTCAATATACAATGAATAATGCAATAAATGAGATAAGAAACACTCTGGAGGCAACAAATAATAGAATAACGGAGGCAGAAGATAGGATTAGTGAAATAGAAGATAGAATGGTAGAAATAAATGAATCAGAGAGGAAAAAAGAAAAACGAATTAAAAGAAATGAGGACAATCTCAGAGACCTCCAGGACAATATGAAACGCTCCAACATTCGAATTATAGGAGTCCCAGAAGAAGAAGACAAAAAGAAAGACCATGAGAAAATCCTTGAGGAGATAATAATTGAAAACTTCCCTAAAATGGGGAAGGAAATAATCACCCAAGTCCAAGAAACCCAGAGAGTTCCAAATAGGATAAACCCAAGGCGAAACACCCCAAGACACATATTAATCAAATTAACAAAGATCAAACACAAAGAACAACTATTAAAAGCAGCAAGGGAAAAACAACAAATAACACACAAGGGGATTCCCATAAGGATAACAGCTGATCTCTCAATAGAAACTCTTCAGGCCAGGAGGGAATGGCAAGACATACTTAAAGTGATGAAAGAAAATAACCTACAGCCCAGATTACTATACCCAGCAAGGATCTCATTCAAATACGAAGGAGAAATCAAAAGCTTTACAGACAAGCAAAAGCTGAGAGAATTCAGCACCACCAAACCAGCTTTCCAACAAATTCTAAAGGATATTCTCTAGACAGGAAACACAAAAAGGGAGTATAAACCCGAACCCAAAATAATGAAACAAATGGCAACGGGATCATACTTATCAATAATTACCTTAAACGTAAATGGATTGAATGCCCCAACCAAAAGGCAAAGACTGGCTGAATGGATACAAAAACAAGAACCCTCTATATGCTGCTTACAAGAGACCCACCTCAAAACAAGGGACACATACAGATTGAAAGTGAAGGGTTGGAAAAAGATATTCCATGCAAATAGAGACCAAAAGAAAGCAAGAGTGGCAATACTCATATCCGATAAAATAGACTTTAAAACAAAGGCTGTGAAAAGAGACAAAGAAGGCCACTACATAATGATCAAAGGATCAATCCAAGAAGAAGATATAACAATTATAAATATATATGCACCCAATATAGGAGCACCGCAATATGTAGGACAAATGCTAACAAGTATGAAAGGGGAAATTAACAACAACACAATAATAGTGGGAGACTTTAATACTCCACTCACACATATGGACAGATCAACTAAACAGAAAATTAACAAAGAAATGCAAACTTTAAATGATACATTAGACCAGTTAGACCTAATTGATATCTATAGGACATTTCACCCCAAAACAATGAATTTCACCTTTTTCTCAAGTGCTCATGGAACCTTCTCCAGGATAGATCACATCCTGGGCCATAAATATAACCTTGATAAATTCAAAAAAATCGAAATCATTCCAAGCATCTTTTCTGACCATAATGCACTAAGATTAGATCTCAATTACAGGAGGAAAACTATTAAAAATTCCAACATATGGAGGCTGAACAACATGCTTCTGAATAACCAACAAATCACAGAAGAAATCAAAAAAGAAATAAAAATATGCATAGAAACTAATGAAAATGAAAACACAACAATCCAAAACCTGTGGGACACTATAAAAGCAGTGCTAAGAGGAAAGTTCATAGCAATACAGGCATACCTCAAGAAACAAGAAAAAAGTCAAATAACCTAACTCTACACCTAAAGCAACTAGAAAAGGAAGAATTGGAGAACCCCAGAGTTAGCAGAAGGAAAGAAATCTTTAAAATTAGGGCAGAAATAAATGCAAAAGAAACAAAAGAGACCATAGCAAAAATCAACAAAGCCAAAAGCTGGTTCTTTGAAAGGATAAATAAAATTGACAGACCATTAGCCAGACTCATCAAGAAGCAAAGAGAGAAAAATCAAATCAATAAAATTAGAAATGAAAATGGAGAGATCACAACAGACAACACAGAAATACAAAGGATCATAAGAGACTACTATCAGCAATTATATGCCAATAAAATGGACAACTTGGAAGAAATGGACAAATTTTTAGAAAAATACAATTTTCCAAAACTGAACCAGGAAGAAATAGATAATCTTAACAGACCCATCACAAGCACGGAAATTGAAACTGTAATCAGAAATCTTCCAGCAAACAAAAGCCCAGGTCCAGACGGCTTCACAGCTGAATTCTACCAAAAATTTCGAGAAGAGTTAACACCTATCCTACTCAAACTCTTCCAGAAAATTGCAGAGGAAGGGAAACTTCCAAACTCATTCTATGAGGCCACCATCACCCTAATACCAAAACCTGACAAAGATACTACAAAAAAAGAAAACTACAGGCCAATATCACTGATGAACATAGATGCAAAAATCCTCAACAAAATTCTAGCAATCAGAATCCAACAACACATTAAAAAGATCATACACCATGACCAAGTGGGCTTTATCCCAGGGATGCAAGGATTCTTCAACATCCGCAAATCAATCAATGTAATTCACCACATTAACAAATTGAAAAATAAAAACCATATGATTATCTCAATAGATGCAGAGAAGGCCTTTGACAAAATTCAACATCCATTTATGATAAAAACTCTCCAGAAAGCAGGAATAGAAGGAACATACCTCAATATAATAAAAGCTATATATGACAAACCCACAGCAAACATTATCCTCAATGGTGAAAAATTGAAAGCATTTCCCCTAAAGTCAGGAACAAGACAAGGGTGCCCACTTTCACCACTACTATTCAACATAGTTCTGGAAGTTTTAGCCACAGCAATCAGAGCAGAAAAAGAAATAAAAGGAATCCAAATTGGAAAAGAAGAAGTAAAACTCTCACTGTTTGCAGATGACATGATCATCTACATAGAAAACACTAAAGACTCTACCAGAAAATTACTAGAGCTAATTAATGAATATAGTAAAGTTGCAGGATATAAAATCAACACACAGAAATCCCTTGCATTCCTATACACTAATAATGAGAAAGTAGAAGAAGAAATTAAGGAAACAATTCCATTCACCATTGCAACAAAAAGAATAAAATACTTAGGAATATATCTACCTAAAGAAACTAAAGACCTATATACAGAAAACTATAAAACACTGATGAAAGAAATCAAAGAGGACACTAATAGATGGAGAAATATACCATGCTCATGGATCGGAAGAATCAATATAGTGAAAATGAGTATATTACCCAAAGCAATCTACAAATTCAATGCAATCCCTATCAAGATACCGGCGATATTTTTCACAGAACTAGAACAAATAATTTCAAGATTTTTATGGAAATACAAAAAACCACGAATAGCCAAAGCAATCTTGAGAAAGAAGAATGGAACTGGAGGAATCAATTTGCCTGACTTCAGGCTCTACTACAAAACCACAGTCATCAAGACAGTATGGTATTGGCACAAAGACAGAAATATAGATCAATGGAACAAAATAGAAAGCCCAGAGATAAATCCACACACATATGGACACCTTATCTTTGACAAAGGAGGCAAGAATATACAATGGAGTAAAGACAATCTCTTTAACAAGTGGTGCTGGGAAAACTGGTCAACCACTTGTAAAAGAATGAAGCTAGATCACTTTCTAACACCGCACACAAAGATAAACTCAAAATGGATTAAAGATCTAAATGTAAGACTAGGAACTATAAAACTCTTAGAGGAGAACATAGGCAAAACACTCTCCGACATAAACCACAGCAGGATCCTCTATGATCCACCTCCCAGAATTCTGGAAATAAAAGCAAAAATAAACCAATGGGACCTAATTAAAATTAAAAGCTTCTGCACAACAAAGGAAAACATAAGCAAAGTGAAAAGACAGCCTTCCGAATGGGAGAAAATAATAGCAAATGAAGCAACTGACAAACAACTAATCTCAAAAATATACAAGCAACTCCTGAAACTCAATTCCAGAAAAATAAACGACCCAATCAAAAAATGGGCCAAAGAACTAAATAGACATTTCTCCAAAGAAGACATATGGATGGCTAACAAACACATGAAAAGATGCTCAACATCACTTATTATTAGAGAAATGCAAATCAAAACCACAATGAGGTACCACTTCACACCAGTCAGAATGTCTGTGATCCAAAAATCTGCAAGCAATAAATGCTGGAGAGGGTGTGGAGAGAAGGGAACCCTCCTACACTGTTGGTGGGAATGCAAACTAGTACAGCTACTATGGAGAACAGTGTGGAGATTCCTTTAAAAATTGCAAATAGAAATGCCTTATGACCCAGCAATCCCACTGCTGGGCATACACACAGAGGAAACCAGAATTGAAAGAGACACATGTACCCCAATGTTCATCGCAGCACTGTTTATAATAGCCAGGACATGGAAACAACCTAGATGTCCATCAGCAGATGAATGGATAAGAAAGCTGTGGTACATATACACAATGGAGTATTACTCAGCCATTAAAAGAATACATTTGAATCAGTTCTGATGAGATGGATGAAACTGGAGCCTATTATACAGAGTGAAGTAAGCCAGAAAGAAAAACACCAATACAGTATACTAACACATATATATGGAATTTAGAAAGATGGCAATGATGACCCTGTATGCAGGACAGCAAAAAAGACACAAATGTGTATAGCGGACTTTTGGACTCAGAGGGAGAGGGAGAGGGTGTGATGATTTGGGAGAATGGCATTGAAACATGTATAATATCATGTAAGAATCGAAATGCCAGTCTATGTCTGATGCAGGATATGGCACGCTTGGGGCTGATACGTGGGGATGACCCAGAGAGATGTTGTGGGGAGGGGGATGGGAGGGGGGGTTCATGTTTGGGAACGCATGTATACCTGTGGTGGATTCATGTCAATCTATGCCAAAACCAATACAGAATTGTAAAGTAAAAATTTAAAAAAATAAATAAATTAATTAATTAAAAAAAATAAATAAAATGAAAGAGGAGAGTGAAAATCTATTTTAAAACTCAAAAACATTCAAAAAATGAAGATCATGACATCCAGTCCCAGCACTTCATGGCAGATAGATGTGGAAACAGGTGTAACAATGACAGACTTTATTTCCTTGAGCTCCAAAATCACTGCAGATGGTGACTGCAGCCATGAAATTAAAAGACACTTACTCCTTGGAAGAAAAGCTATGATAAACCTAGACAGCATATTAAAAAGCAGAGACATTACTTTGCCAACAAAAGCCCATCTAGTCAAAGCTATGGTTTTTCCAGTAGTCATGTATGGATGTAAGTGTCAGACTATAAAGAAAGCTGAGCACCGAAGAATTGTTGCTTTTGAACGGTGGTGTTGGAAAAGACTCTTGAGAGTCCCTTGGACTGCAAGGAGATCCAACCAGTCCATCCTAAAGGAAATCAGTCCTGAATATTTATTGGAAGGACTGATGCTGAAGCTGCAATGCCAGTACTTTGGCCATCTGATGCAAACAGCCAACTCATTGGAAAAGACTGATGCTGGGAGAGATGGAAGGCAGGAGAAGGGGACGACATAGTATGAAATGGTTGGATGGCATCACTTACTCAATGGACATGAGTTTGAGTAAGCTCCAGGAATTGGTGATGGACAGGGAAGCCTGGTGTGCTGCAGTGCATGAGGTCACAGAGTTAGACACGACTGAGCGACTGAACTTGAACTGAAAGACCCTGAGTGCTGCAACTAGGACCCAGTGAAGACAAATTTTTTTTTTTAAGTCTTATTGACACATTTACTGGTTGCACATAAAATTCACTAATTAATTTAGTGATAAAATATATTTTTATCATGATTTTAAATCTACAATGCTAATCAAGACTGTGGTCTGTCATTCCATTTGTTCATTCTCTTTTGTGTCCAAAATAATAATTTAGTGATATTGATAATGACTATAATAATAAGGTCTATTTTTATTCCTTGTTAAAGTGGTTCTTAGATATTTGATCATTTTTGTTGCTGTTGTAAATAGATTGGTTTATTTCATTTTATTTCAATTTGTTGTTTGTAAATATGAAGACTATAGACTTTTTGTATATTAATCTTACCCCAGCCAGAATACTGTATCATGTATAATAAAATTTCAATTTTTAATATTAGGGTCTTCAGATACATAATCTTCTCATCTTCATGTAATCATAAGTTTCTCTTCATTTCTAGCATTTATATAGCCTTGTTTTTTTAACAAGTTTCTCAAATTTATTTATATAGAGTTCAGCAAAGTAGTCTCATGATTATTTATGGTAATTTAAATTTCCTCTAGATCTGTGGTTATTTCTCCAAAGTCCTTTCTTATCTTCTGAATTTATGTTTTCTTTTTTATATTAAGTTAGCTAATTACATACTCAATCTTTTAATAACCAAGCATTTGGATTTATTTGTTCTATTTTTTTCTTGTTTCATACTCACTTTCTGTTTTTCTCTCTATGGTTTCCTTGTTTCTGTACCTTTAGATTTATTTTGTTTTTATTTTTCTCATCTCTGAATAGATGTTTCATTTATTTTCATTTCTTATTTTTTAAGATAGGTACAAACATTGCTTTAGCTGAATTCGGTGAGAAAGTGTTTTTTTGTTTTCACGTCTTTATTGTAGGTTTTGTTTCTCTTTCTTTTCTAGTTTTAGTTTTACTTTACTATGATCATGGCTATCTGTACCATGTCTACTTTTTGGAATTCATCAAAATTTAATAGCACAGCATTTATGGGCAATTATTTTTATAGTCTTCCGTGGGTACTTGAAAAGAAGATACTTTTCCTATATCAAGGAGAAAATTATAGAGATAACAGTAAGAATAGCCTCATTTCATTGTTATTTGGGTCTTTATTCTATTATCTATTTTTTTTATTGTGAAGATAGTTGCTATACAGTGTTGTGTTGATTTCTGCCATTCAGCAACATGAATCAGCCATAGGTAGACACATGTACCCTCCCTCTTGAACCTCCTTTCCAACCGCCACCCCACTGCACCCCTCTATGTTGTTGCAGAGCACCAAGTTGAGCAACTGGTGCTCAACCAGTTATACAGCAACTTCTCACTAGCTATCTATTTTACATGTGAAAGTGAAAGTCATTCAGTCGTGTCCGACTCTTTGCTACCCCATGGGCTATACAGTCCATGGAATTCTCCAGGCCAGAACACTGGAGTGGGTAGCCTTTCCCTCCTCTAGGGGATCTTCCAAACCCAGGGATTGAACTCAGGTCTCCCGCATTGCAGGTGGATTCTTTACCATCTGAGCCACAAGGGAAGCCCCTATTTTATATATGGTAGTGTATACGTTTCAATGCTACTCTCTCAATTCATCCCACCCTTACTCCCCCACTCCTGCTGTGTCCATAAGTCTGTTCTCTGTGTCTGCATCTCTATTCCTGACCTGCAAATAGGTTCATCTGTACCATTTTTCTAAGTTCCACTTATATGTGTTAATATGCAATGTTTATTTTTCTCTTTCTGACTTACCTCACTCTGTATAATAGGCTCTAGGTTAATCCACCTCACTAAAACTGACTCAAATTCATTCCTTTTTATGGCTGGGTAATATTCCATTGTATATATGAACCACAATTTCTTTATCCATTCATCTGTTGATGGACATCTGGGTTGCTTCCATGTCCTGGCTATGGTAAATAGTGCTTCACTGAACATTGGGGTGCATATGTCTTTTTGAATTATGACTTTCTCAGCTACTACCTAATTTTTGACCATTTGAATATTCATAGGTTGAGACAGTGATTTAAAGTTTTGATTATGTGTATTTTTTATTTCCTATGAAGTTTTCTATGCGAATCTTAATACTGTGTGGTTTGATATGCTAGAAACTGTTAGATTTTTATTTTAGGCTGTGCATTTTATTATTAAATAGTATCTTCATTTCCCTTCATGCTTTTGGCTCTGAAAATAACTTAGTCTGCCATTAAGCTTATGAGTCCTGCTTTTTGCTTTTAATTGCATGGTATGCCTTTGCTAACCCTTTTGTTCTCAGCATTTTTTAGTTCTTTTGTTTTAAATATTCCTTGAGCATACTGTGTAAGGTTGTATTTTACTTTGTGATCATAGCTAAGTCATTTCCTTTTTTAAAATTTACAATATTATATTAGTTTTAGGTGTACAATATAGTGATTCAATGATTTTATGGATATACTCTAAAGTTATTATAAAATATTTACTATATTCCATGTGCTGTATATTACATCTTTGTATCTTATCTATTTTATACCTCATCATTTGTACTTCTTAATCCCCTTGCTCTATTTTGCCTCTTCCCCTAGTCCTTTCTCCACTGGTAATCACTAGTCTGTTCTCTGTATTTTGAGTCTGTTCCTGTTTTGCTATATTCACTCATTTGTTTTATATTTTTATATTCCACATGTAAGTCAAACATATCTGGAGACTGTTAGTTTAGTGGAATAAGCCAGACAAAGACAAATACTGAGTCATTTGCTTTTAATAGGGGAGTTTATATCAAATATTTTCCTTTCCTGAAGTTATAATGCAACATGAAAGATAGACTTCTAGGTAGTTAAATAAATGTTTCTGTAAAGACATTCAAACTTTACTGTGTAGAAGCTGTAACACATCAGTTCTAAACTTTTTACCCAAGAGTATTGAAGAACAATTTTGATGTATTTGATTATGAGGATTCTGAGACACATTCCAGTTCAGTTTTCTCATGTTCATGTTTAGAACAAAGCTAAATGTTTCAAGTATCCCTTAAATTAAATGAGAGTTGAAAATATCTGACATAGACATATATTGTTAGCATATATATTTATATTGAGAGATACATTTGATTTAATTTTTGATCTATTTTAAATTCCCCAATTTTTTTAAATGTAATGTATAACATGAGTTTGGCTTAAAACTCAAACAGAACAGAGGACTTATAATGAGCAGGGGCAATTCTCTGCCCCAGAGGCAACCACTTTAAATCACTTTTACATTTACATCTTCAATTTTTCAAATTTCTAAAAACATTTTTACTTACCTATTTCTTTGTTGTTTTTTTTTTTTAATTTTAGGCATTATCGATTTATAATGTGGCAGATGAAGGTTTTGCTCATTTACATGCACACCCTCAGCCTCCTTCAGTACTCCCATTATCATCATTCCACTGTATTTAGTTGTTGATTACCTTTATTACTTGTTAAAGTACTTAAATTTCTTTAATTAGCAGTTTCTTTCTGCCAATCACAGTAAAATTTAGTGACTCACAATAGCAATAAATGTTTATTATCTCATTTCTGTAGACCAGGAACTTGGGGGTAAATTAACTGTGTGGTCCTGGCTCATGAGATTGTAGTCAACTTATCAGCTGGAGCTGCAGTCATCCAAAGACTTGACCGGGGTTGAAGAATTTGCTTCCAAAATGGCTTACTCACATGGATGGTGAGTTGATATTGACAGTTGACAGGAGGTCTTTGTTCTTTGCCATCTGCACTTCTCCATAGGGCTGCTTGGCTATTTAAGTGTCTTTACTAGAAGATACTGGCTTCCCCCAGAGCAAGCAATCCAACAACAGCCATAGAAAACTTCTGTGTACTGGATAACCTAGCCACAAAAGCCACATACTATCACTTCTGTAATGTCCTCTTGATTATACCGGTCAACCTTGTTTCATGTGGGAGGGGACTGCACAAGGTCATAGATAACAGAAATAGGGTGATCTTGGAAGCTGCCTAACCCAGTCTTACCTCTGGCCTCCCATAATTGACATCTGCCCCTGGCCCACCTACCCAAAAATACACTTACTCCTTCTCCAGAAGTCATATGTCTTGACTCTTTGTGGCATCTACTGGAAGTCTAGGATCTTGCCCTCTAAATCAGTGTAAGTGTAGGTGTGATTACTTGTGTATAGGTCTTAAAGTACAGGTCCTGTTAACCTAAATACCTGTAAACTAAAGAGACAAATTATTTGCCCCACATATTCAACATGTAACAGTGGGACAGACACAGAATAAACCACTAAGTGCATGCAAGCTCAGTCGCTTCAGCTGTGTCTGACT
This sequence comes from Oryx dammah, assembly GCF_014754425.2. NCBI lineage: Eukaryota > Metazoa > Chordata > Mammalia > Artiodactyla > Bovidae > Oryx > Oryx dammah. Next base: position 65,609,762 of record NW_024070185.1, on the reverse strand, counting down.
CTTTTGACCCTGTGGACTATAGCCCACCAGGCTCCTCTGTCCATGGGATTTCCCAGGCAAGAATACTGGAGTGGGTTGCCATGCCCTCCTCCAGGAGATCTTCCCAACCCAGGGATCAAACCTGATTCTTCTGAGTCTGCAACATTGCTGGCAGATTCTTTATCGCTGAGCCGGGGAAGCCAAAACCACTAAGGCAGTTACATTTTTAAAGAGGGTAAAAATGGTCATTGACGCATATCAGTTCTGAAATCCAGTTGGAACTGTCTTGATTGGGAAGTTTCTTGACTCAGTTTTATTCCTTTCCTGTAGCTCTCTAAGGCTTTGCTTTCTGGGCTACTGTTGCCATCCTCTGTGTTATCTATCTTTTCTATGAACAGTTGCCTGTGTTTGCAGCTGAATCAGAGAAGGCAGTGGCAACCCACTCCAGTACTCTTGCCTGAAAACTCCCATGGACGGAGGAGCCTGGAGGGCTGCAGTCCATAGGGTCGCGAAGAGTCAGACACGACTGAGCAACTTCACTTTCACTTTTCACTTTCATGCATTGGGGAAGGAAATGGCAACCCACTCCAGCGTTCTTGCCTGGAGAATCCCAGGGATGGAGGAGCCTGGTAGGCTGCCGTCTATGGGGTCGCACAGAGTCAGACACGACTGAAGTGACTTAGCAGCTGCAGCAGCAGCTGAATGGTCTCCTTGTTTACTTCTTGCCTATAAGTTTGTGGGTTTAGTGCTTCTTTCTTTTCTTTTCTTCTCTGTTGTTATTCAGTAGATAAGTCATTTCCACCTCATCATGACCCTGTGAACAGTAGCCTGCCAGGCTCCTCTATCCAGGTGATTTTCCAGGCAAGAATCTTGGAGTAGGTAGCCATTCCCTTCTCCAGGGTATCTTCCTGACCCAAGAATTGAACCTGGGTCTCCTGCATTGCAGGCAGATTCTTCACCATCTGAGACACCAGGAGATCAGAAAATGACAACCCAAAAGATGCCACTCTAGCATAATGATTATTTCAAACTGAAGCCAATTGAGAAAAAGAGCACAGGACGGACTCTCTACCTTCCTACAATGTACCTGAAAGCAGGATAATAAATTCCTCTCGTGACAATGTCCCCCTTCCTCTTTAGGTACCAAAGAGCGAATAGCAATCTTATCAAAGGAGATGAGAAGGCACTGAGAGTCTACTAACTTGTCATTATCTATGATCAGCTTCCCATAAATTTGCCCTCCTACAATTTGTCATCCCTAGAAGCTTAAATTTCCTTTTCTTCATATTGTCATTTTCTCTTAAAATGTATCCTTCTTTGTCCAAATGATACAAAAACCTCCACGTTTAGTTATATCTTTAGAATTTTTCTCTTCTTTATATGAAGACTGCCCCATTCTGCCCCATGTCACATAAAACTTTTATCATCAAATAAATGCATATACTTTTTGATGTTAATCTTTCTGTTTTCAGTTTATTTCACAGGTCCAGCTGGAGAACCTAAGAGAGTGAGAAGAATTTTCTTCCCCTCCAGTCTGAAGTCATAAAAAAAAAAAGATGAAGAAATATAAATGATGTGATAAAGTTTGCACTAATGGAGCTTAGTTGGATGTGGATGAGAAAATTTGATAAAGAACAAACCAGGGAAATAATCAACTTTCTGGCTGGATGAATGGCTGGGCTTTGATGCCATTCACCAAAGTGTCAAACACAGGAGGAAGTGCAGCAAAACATTTTAAGAGAAGACAATGTGGTTTTCCCATTAGACAGGGCTCTTGGCCTTCCCCAGTCAATAGAACTTGACTACAGGCCAGACAGGAAATTCAGGCAAGGCTTTATTGGGGCCTCTGATACAGCAGTGGGGAATGAGAACAAACGACAGGTTTCCTTGCTGGCTCCCTGAGTTGGGGGCAAGCTGGTTTCTTATATGGGGTGAGGATACAGTGTGTCCAGGGGGTGCCCGAGGGGTGGCACAGGTGTTTTCCCCACCCCTTTGGTGGTGTTGAGTGCAGAGGGCATGCACAGTACCCAGCTTTTGCTCCTGATACCCTATTTTTTCTCCAGGTTCTTCAGAAGTGGCAGTATGGTCTTTTAAGAATCTCTTTCTATCTTTTTTTAAAAAATATTTATTTACTTATTTATTTATTTGGCTTCCTTGGACCTTAGTTGCATCATGCAGGATCTTCTATATGTCATGCCAGATATTTCATTGTAGTGCTTGGACTCCCTAGCTGTGGTGCATGGGTTTAATTGCTCTATGACACATGGAATCTTAGTTCCCCAACCAGGGATTGAATTCTCAGCCCCTGCATTGCAAGGTGTATTCTCAAGGACTAGACCACCAGGGAAGTCCCCTGATCTCTTTGTATCTTGTCCATGATTTGCCCCAACTTTGCATGCACACAGTTATTTTTAGTCCTTTATAATTTCTTTGTATTTTGTTGCTCAAGGAGAGGTTTGTCCAGGTGTAAGCAAGGCAGCACTGCAGCAAAGGGTCCCAGTCTCAGCTCTTTTGGTGTGTCATGTTCAATTCCATATACCTGTATGACATCCAATAGACATCCAGGTGTATGTGTTTGCAAGTATACACACACATACCCTTACAGCTCAGGAAAGCTCATTGGAATGAAGATAAAGATTTCAGATGAATTTAGCTTTTATTAGCAGCAAGTCTGATACCTACCCAAGAAGATTCCTTCCAATATCTGAATTCGAATTTAAATTCTAGTCAATCTCTGCTCCTCTCCCCAACCGGAGATGCTAGTACTAGTGTCAAACTAGTTGCTCAAGCCAAAAAAAAGATCAAACCTGGGAGTCATTCTTAATTCGTCTTTATCCTTTATTTCTCACCACACACGTGCATTGGCAAGTCTTATTAACTCTACCTTTTCACTTTTCTCCATCATCACGAACACTGTTAAGACATTATCAGCTCGTGCCTGATCAATTTTAATGGTCTACAAATTTCCTATTTTGACTCTATTCTCCATGGATTTTATTTATTTATTTTATTCTATATAAAATCCATTCTTCAGCATCATCTTTTTTTTTTCATTTAACCTTTACTGTCATATATTTTATTTTTTATTTTATTTTTTTGCTCATGATTTATTTATTTATTTTTTTCATTACTGTAATTTACTTCTTTTTTTTTTTTTTTGTACATGTGTTCCCAAACATCTTATTTTAAAAAATATTTTTAATTGGAGAGTAATTGTTTTACAAAATTGTGTTGGTTTCTGCAAACAACATGAGTCAGCCATAATGATACTTTTTTTCCTTCCCTCTTGAACTCCCTCCAACACCCTCATTCCATTCCACCCCTCTAAGTTGTCACAGAGCACCAGGTGGAGCTCCCTGTGTTATATAGCAACTTCCAAAGAGCAATCTACTTTGCATATGGTAATATATGTTTCAATGCTACTCTCTCAATTTGCCCCACCCATTCCTTCCCTCCATGTGTCCACAAGTCTGTTCTCCATCTCTTTTCCTGCCCTGCAATTAGGTTCATCAGTACCATTTTTCTAGATTCCACATATATGTGTTAATGTATGATATATGTTTTTCTATGACTTACTTCACTCTGTATAACAGGTTCTAGGTTCATCCATCTCACTAGAACTGACTCAAATTTGTTCCTTTTATGACTGAGCAATATTCATTGTATATATGTACCATAACTTCTTTATCCATTCATCTGTCAATGGGTATCTAGGCTGCTTTCATATCCTGGTTATTGTAAATAGTGCTGCAGAACAATTATCTTAAAAAGGTAAATCAGGTTATGTTATTCCTATTTAAATGCCTCTAGGGCTTCCCTTTGTACTTTGAAGAAAATTAATGTTCGTACCATGTGCAACAAGGCCTTCAGGATCATTTCTATTTACTTCTCTTGACCAACCTCCTCTATCAGTTCTGGACCTACTCTAACTCCAGTCCACTCCCCAGCTACAGACCTCTGGGGAACATCAAGCTTGTTCCTACCTCGTCTAGGGCCCTTCCCCTTGCTCCATCCATGGCATGCTCTTTTTGCTATTTTAGATCTTAGTTTAATGCCACCTCCTCATAGAAACCTTCCTTGACCCTAAACTGAAATAGCACCATGTCTGTAATTTCATCCTAGTCCTCAGCACTCCCTGCTATCTGTCTATCCCTCTACCTACCTACCTACCTATTGCCAAAGACAGAATACTCCAGACAGTGAAGGAGACTGTTTTAGTCAGGCTATTACAACAGAAAGAGCAGTCATTTATGAGGACTGTCTCAAATGAAAAGAAAGAGACCTAGAGTTTTATAGCAATCGGAAAAGGAGGAAGCCAACAGCAGTTCTTACGGGAGTTATGAAGAAGGGGAATATGTGAGAACTGAGCAGTGGGCTGTTTCTCACCACACAGAAAGTGATCCCAATACTGCTGCTTTCTGTGAGCACAGGGCTTAGATAAAGTTCAACGTTCTCTTCCTCTGTCTCTTAAATGAGAAATTTATACATATTTGAAATAAAGCTTTTAATAGTTTCAATTTGACCAGATGCCCAAGAGGTTACTTGCCTAAGACATTACTTTTTATGACTTAAAATCAATTTTTAAAAACTCTTCACGAGCTCATCTGAGCCCCTACACACCCCTGGGCAGGGTGGCCGTGGCTGAGGGTGGCTCTCAGGGACTCAGTCTCATCTGAGCCCCCCCACACCCCTGGGCAGGGTGGCTGTGGCTGAC